>NW_006408546.1:24419987-24447000 GCF_000296735.1 Chrysochloris asiatica | reverse complement strand
GATCCTAATTTGGAGTTTGTTGCAATGCCTGCTCTTGCCCCACCAGAAGTTGTCATGGACCCAGCTTTGGTGGCACAATATGAGCATGATTTAGAGGTTGCGCAGACAACTGCTCTCCAGACGAGGATGATGATCTGTAAGAGAACGAAGCTGGAGCCCAGCGTCAGAAGTCTAGGTTTATAGGCAACTGTCCTGTGATGTCAGTGGTGCCGCGTGTTTGCCACTTTATTATATAGCTAAGCAGAATATGTGCTAATCTTTGGGATGCTGAAGGAGATGAATGGGCTTCGGAGTGAATGTGGCAATTAAAACTACCTTCATTTTTTGGACCTGCATATCTAGCTGTTGGAACGCAGTTGTTTCCTTTTGAGTTTCAAATATACGACTGCTACAGTCACATCACACTATTCAGTGGTGAAATCTTGTTTGTTACTGTCATTCCCATTCCTTACCATTTAGACCAGAATAAAGTTGTATTTCAAATAACTTTAAAAAAAAAAACCCTACATAGGGTTGCTATACATCTGAAGAAGATGAAGTTCAAATACGACTGCCTTTGGTATGGATTGAAACACAATGTAAAGTACACATAAATCCTTACAACTGGACCAATAAATAACATCATGAAAATTAAAGTTGTTGAAGATTTCATTTGGCTTAAATTGATAATCAACATTCATGGAAGTTAAGAAATCAAATGACGTATTAAATTAGGCAAATCTGCTGCAAAAGACCTCTTTTAAAGTGTTCAAGAGCAAAGATGTCAGTTTGAGGACTGAGGTGTGCCTGACCCAAACCATGCTATTTTCAATCACTTCATATGCATGTGAAAGTTGGACAATGAATAAGTATGATAAAAGTCTTGGTGCATATGAATTATGGTATTGGAGAAGACTATTGGAATACAAATTTGTGTTGGAAGAGGTACAGCCAGAATGTCGTTAGAAACAAGTAGGAACATTTTGTCTTTCATAGTTAGGACATATTCTCTGAAGGGATCAATTCCTGGAGAAGGACATCATGCTTGAAACAGTAGATGGTCAGCAAAAAGAGAGGAAGACACCCTATGAGATGAACTGATACAGTAGCAGCAGCAATGGACTCAAGACATAATAATAGGATCACACAGAACCAGGAAGCAGTTTACTCTGTTTTGTATAGGGTCGCTATGAGTTGGAAATAAGTTAGCACTTAACAACAACATGAGTTAGAACCAATTTGATGGCACTGGGCTTGATTTTTTGGTTTAAAATTGTATAACTACTAGAATTTTTAAATGATCAATTATGTATACCTAAACTCACCTCCCAGTGTTTTTCTGCCAGTATGTTGTACTGAGGTGGCTTGTGTGTTATGTGATGCTGGAAGCTATGCCACCAATATTTTAAATGCTAGCATGTCACCCATGGTTGACAGGTTTTTGAAGAGCTTCCAAACTAAGACACGCTGGGAAGAAGGAGAGACAGACTACTTCTGAAAACCTTATGAATAGCAACAGAACACTGTCAGATATAGCACTGGAAGACGAGCTCCCTTTCCACCCCTCTACAGTTTGTAAGAGAATGAAAATACAACTGGAAAAGAAGTGCAGCCAGAATGTTCTTTAGAAGAGAAAATGGAGAGACTGTCTCCCTTGTACTTTCAACATATTATCAGGAGGGACCACTCTCTGGAGAAGGGCATCATGCAAGGAAAAATGGAAGGTCAGCAAAATAGAGGAAGGCCCCCAAGAAGACATATTATACGACACTGTGGTAGGAACAATGGGCTCAAACTTAACAATTTTGAGGATGTAACAAGATTGGACGATGTATCGTTCTATACATAAGATTGCTATGAGTGCAAGTTGACTCGATGGTACCTAAAAATAACAACAAAAAAGCCACACACACACACACACATACACACACACACCACTTTCTTTATTCTGAAAATTCTGTGTCTCAAATGCTGAGAACAGGACATGGAGCAGAGTAGCAGAACATGAATCCAGAAAGGATTCATTAACCAGGTTGCAGCTTCTCCATCATTGCGGATGCAGAATTGCTCATAGTGAGGTTAAGTAGTTTCCCTAACTAGTCGTTTCTAGTCCAAATGCAAGTGGGCAGCAGGGTAAAGACACTTGAGGAAGCATGGCTAAATGATGGATGGAGCAGTTTCCAGTCTTGGAATGAGCAGCTGGGGAGTTTGTATCTTTCCTAGTAGAGGTGGAATTCTGTGCTACCTAGTACAGTAACAAAGTCTAGGTGAGAATTTGTCATCAGAATGTCCCTCTGGTGACTTTGTGGCCTTGTTTTGAGATTTTGATGATGCCTTTTGTGACAGAAAGCAAGTTATGATTAATAGTAATGGCAAAGAGCTAACATTCGTAACATAGATCAGGTTGTAAATATAAGAAGAGCCTGGGATTTGGTTTTATTTTAGGTTCTTTTTCAAAGCTAGCTCTCGCAGAACTTTAACTTATGTTCAGAAGAAAGAAGACCTGCAAAGACACTTAGAGGCCCCATAAAACAGACGATAGACATGATGTCATATTGAAACAGACATCATGCACATATGCAACCCATCAAAAAAGTACAAGTATTTCATCCATAAGCAGAACTCACTTCTAGGCACTGTAGAAATAAATGATAAATCTGCCCTGCAAAGGGATTATAGGAGCTCTAATGACATAGTGTTTACGTGCTGCTAACCAAATGTCCACTCTTCAAATCCAGCATTTGCTCTCAGCTCCCAGATAGCTTTACACAGCCTTGGAAATATTATGGAAGAACTTCAACTTAATCTTACAGGGTCACTATCATACTCCCAGCAAGATGGCACTCCACAGACATTCTACAACAAAGATATGAGAGAGCAGATGAGTATACTAGGACCCTAGTTTCTGAGGAATGGTTAAAGTATCAGACTGAGTGTGTGCTAGGAGGAGAAGCTGAGCGGGGACAGTGAGAGAGGGAAACATACAGGTGAACAGCCAGCCAGAATGGTACAACCATCTTGGGAGGAGCAATGGCAACAGAAGTTGGTCTGGCAGAGCAGATTCAGACAAGAGACGGAATTCCTAGACACTCTCTATGAGTTGGAATCAACTCATAGCAACTAGGCATATGTACTGAAGCTCACATCAGCAACTAGGCATATGTACTGAAGCTCACATCAGCAACTAGGCATATGTACTGAAGCGCATACTTAGTTAAATGAGACAGAATTAATGACCGGAAGAAGAACCTTAAAGAGACAGGGGCACATTTTGCTTCCTTGAAAAACTTTCTGAAAAGCTGACATCTAGGGCTACTATTGATGGTTAGTGATGCCATCAATACTCCAGTTCCTGTTGCATTGACCCTTTGCTGTTTTTGCCATGCCAATGTGTTGCTTCACAGGAGAAAAAGGGCCACTCCTGGCACCATGAGTACATCAAAGCAATGGAAAGGGAACTGAGGTACAAAGGACTGTGCTCTTGCTCACATGTTTTGGAACAAAGTGAATTACCTAGTATTTCAGTTTCTTAGTGCTGCTAGAGCAAATATATCACCAGAGAGTGGCTTTAAAATAGAAGAATGTTTTGTTTCACAGTTCTGTAGGCTAAGAGATAAAATCAAGGTCTTGATTAGGTTCCTTGTATGTAGTTCTGGGCATTCCTTGGTTAATTTATTGGCTAGTAGAGAATTTTCACATGGCTAAAACCACCACCCACCTTTTGGTTTCAAGTTCAGTGCTAATCCTACAAAGCCACCTACACTGATAGAACCTCATTAACATAAAAAACACAACCAAGTTAGGCTGCTAACCTCAAGGTCAGCAGTTTGAAACTACCAGTCACTCTGTGAGAGAAAGATGAGCCTTTCTGCTGCTGTAAAGATTTACAGTCTTGAAAATCTTACACAGGGTCACTATGAGTTAGAACTGACTCTATAACACATGACCCTGCATCACCACCACTCCCATGCCCAAATAAGAACACACATCCACAGGTAATGTGTTGGGTCAAAAGCTCAACACATTGTTAGGACAGGACATAATTTTACACCTGTAAGAAGCAGGAAGTAGCCCTGGAGTGGTGCTGTGGGTTAATGCACTGCACTGCAAAGTCAGTTTGAACTGCAAGGTCACAGGTTCAAGCTCACCAGCCTTTCCTCAGAAACCCTATACAGGGTTACTATGTGTCAGAAGCAACGCGATGGCACCTAACAACAACAAGGCAGCAGGAAAGCTAAAACAATGAGGTAGGAAATAACTCAACAGCGAACGGTTACAAAGTTTTTTAGTATATAAATCAGTAATTCCTGTTATGTCAAATCTACTTCAAAAACTTCAGAACTTTGCCATATTTGGGGGGGTATGTATACTGCTAATACTGCATTATGCAAATCTGGTGCACAAGAACTTTGTTAAATGATGAAGGGCAAATATGTCAACTTGAGGACTGAGGTGCGCCTTACCCATGGTATTTTTTAATAACCTCATAGGTATGTGAAACCTGGACAGTGAATAAGAAAAACCTTAGAAGAATTGATATATTTGAGTTACGGTGTTGGCGGAGAATATTCAAAGTGCCATGGGCTGCCAAAAGAACCAACAGATCTGTGTTGGAAGAAGTGCAGCCAGAGTGCTCCTTGGAGACCAGGATGGCCAAACTTCATCTGTCATACTTTGGACATATTGTCAGAAGGGACCAGTCGCTGGAGAGACATATCATGTTTGGTAAGGTGGTGGTGGGTCACAGAAAAAGAGGAAGACATCCAACGAGATGGATTGGCTAAGTGGAAGCATCAATGGCAGCATCAATGGGCTCAAGCGTGGCAACAATAGTGAGGTTGGCCTAGGACAGGGCAATGTTTTGTTCCATTAGGTATAATAGGGTCACTATGAGTTGGTACCAACTCGATGGCACCAAACAACAAAAACAACATACTGCCAATACCTTTTTTATTAAATAGTACAAGGCACAAAAGCCATGATAATAAATTAGTAATTTTTAATCAAATTAACTATCTTTCTTGGCCATGACTACTGTCTTTTTATATTGAATTTTAGTTGGTTGGTTCATGATGTGGCAGAAAGAACATGAATTAAAATTCTGTCTCTGGTACTTGGTATCTAATTGTTATTGTTAAGTGCCATTGAGAACGTTCCAACTCATAGCATCCCTATATAGCGTTTCTGAGGAGCAGTTGGTGGATTTGAACTGCCAACTTTATGGTTCAAACTGACCTTGCAGTCCAATAGTACAATACCAGGTCTCCCCTGGCCAAAACTATAATTTTTCAAGCCTTACCTTCCCCATCTACAAAACGGAGGAAATGCCATTTCTGTTTTCCTAGAATTGTTGTAAAATTTAAAATACTATCTATCATTTATAATAATGTCTTATGTAACAAAGATGGTTCATCACATAGTATGTTTGGGCATTACTTGTGAATTTAACATCAGTTTTGGTTCTACATCAGGGTCATCTTGAGGGATTTCCTAAGAATGCAAATATCATAACTCCCCTTTAGACTTGGCCAACCAGAACCTCAGATGATAGGGTTGGCATATCTTTATTTTTTAATAAGTAAAGTTTGGTATGAAAATCAAGAGGTCCAACTGCTTCATCCAGCAGAAAGGGAATAGTAAAATGGGTTTTGAGGTCAAACATAGGAAAATAATTTTGTTCTTCAGTAATGCTGAAGACTGGAATTAAAAAATATGTAAATTAAAATATGTGCATATATATTTTAAATTATATTGCAGTTTATCACTTTTCCTTTAGATCCAAAATGAATTTTGCATTGCTTAATTATATATAAATTGAAGTATGAAAACAAACAGCACTATTCCTTTTCTTCCTTTATTTCTTCTTACTCAGGATCTCTAAATCTTTCTCTTTTACTCCTTCTTTTCCTTTTCTTCCTGTAGGAGACTGAGTAGATTTATAAGTACTTTAGATTGGTAAAAAAATAATGGGAAAAAAATGTCAAGATCTCTAAATGAAGAGAGAATCTCATACATATTTCTCTGAAACATTTCTTTAGTCAACATATTTTTTTTCTCAATGAGTTCTTTATTTGATAATATGTAAATAGAAATTAATAATGACTTGACAGTCATGTCCAGGGTGACTTTCCATACCAGACATAGTAGTGGACACAGACACATGCATTAATGAATGAACTCATTCATTTCTTTAACAGTTGCTTCAAGCACCTATTTGGTCTATGTACCATGTTATTGGTAAACAAGAGAGCTTAAATCCTAAAAACAAAGACAGACATGAAACAAGTATTTATGAAAAAAGTATTTAAAGACAACTGTGATCAATGCACTAAAGAAAAAAATAGCATGGGTTCATTTGGGAAATTATAATGGTGGCTAGAAATTATAATGGTAAGGGTGGGCAGAGACAGTCTGATTGGAAAACTCCTGTTGGAAGAAATGATATCACGCTGAAGGTCAGAACAAGAGTAAGATTTAGCTGGAAGAACAATGGAAAGAAGTACTTTGGGCAAAGGGAAAATAATGAAAATGCTTCCCAAGTCCCCTTCCCACAAATAAAAGTGAATCACAGTATTCTTTCTGACAATTGCCTGGAGAAGCCCCTCTGCTACATAGCTGGATCCTCCTCTTGACTACAAGGTGAAAGCACTGCCATCTCCCCAGGGCCCAGGAAGCAGCAGGTCACATATTTAAGGTTGTTGTTGTTGTTAGGTGCCATCCAGTTGGTACCGACACATAGCGACCCTATGCACAGCAGATAGGAAGAAGGAATGACAAACTACTTTGGAAGATTTAGTCACAAAAACCTTATGAATATTTAGGGTTGTTGTTGTTGTTGTCAGGTGCCATCGAGTCGGAACCGACTCATAGCGACCCCATGCACAGCAGAACGAAACAATGCTCGATCCTGGGCCAACCTCACCACCGCTGCCACCCCCGAGTCCATCAATGATGCCACCTGGCCGATCCATCTCGTTGGAGGTCTTCCTCTTTTTCTCTGACCCTCCACCCTACCCAGCATGACATCCTTCTCCAGCGATTGTTTCCTCCGGACTACATGTCCAAAGTAGGAGAGACGAAGCTTAGCCATCCTGGCCTCCAAGGAGCACTCTGGCTGCACTTCTTCCAAAACAGATCTATTGGTTCTTTTGGCAGTCCATGGCACCCTCAGTATTCTCCTCCAACACCACAACTCAAAGGCATCAATTCTTCTAAGATCGTCTTTATTCACTGTCCAGCTTTCGCATCCATATGAGGCTATTGAAAACACAATGGCCTGGGTCAGGCGCACCCTAGTCCTCAAGCTGACATCTCTGCTCTTCAATACTTTAAAAAGTTCCTGTGCAGCAGATTTGCCCAGTGCAATACGTCGTCTGATCTCTTGACTGCTACTTCCGCGAGTGTTGATAGTTGATCCAAGAAGAATGAAGTCCTTGACAACTTCAATCCTTTCTCCATTGATAAGAATGTTGTTTATTGGTCCAGTGGTGAGGATTTTTGTTTTCTTGACATTGAGATGCAATCCATATCGAAGGCTGTGCTCTTTAATCTTCATAAGTAAATGTTTCAAGTCCTCTTCACTTTCAGCGATCAAGGTTGTATCATCTGCATATCGCAGGTTGTTAATGAGTCTTCCTCCAATCCTGATGCCACGTTTTTCTTCATAGAACCCAGCTTCTCGTATTATTTGCTCAGCATACAGGTTGAATAAGTATGGTAGAGTCATCTAATCTCAGCCTCTCAGAGCAGACCCCCTATTAACCAGAAAGGCCTGAAGTCAGCATTTAAAGGTAAAAAAATCAGTGTCATTCCTTCTCCATGGTAACAGTTTGCTCTTGTTAAGTTGCCCTGTGAGGAGGTGCGCAAAGTATATTCACCTAGGAGATTCTTTTCTTTCCAAAGCAGGAGCACACACACATATACACATTTTCCCTACCCTCTTTCATCGCGAACACAGCTATGTAACTTTTTACTTTCTCCTTCTCTATGTTTCTATTTTTTGTCAGTCTGTCTTTGCTTCTTTCTCCATGAGTATCTCACTCAACCTTCCCCTCAGAAGCCGCTTCCGTCCTCCTCTTCCTCTTTACCCCTTTGTCAGTCACCCTCTAGCCTCCATTTCAGTCCCTCTTCCATCTTCAAAATATCCCATACTCCTCAATCTTTGCCGTCGTGTCTCTTCCGACTCACAGTGACCCTGTGTAGGGTTTCCACAGTCCTTAAATCAACCACTTTAATTAGTGATGGACCCATGTACTAACAAAAACGTCTCCTGGAAGCACCATTGTCTTCGTATTCTTTGGAGAAAATATGCTACCATCACTTACTGGGATGCATCACTACCTAGTTTAGAATTATATAACAGGAACTCACCTGACGTTACATCTTAGAAGCTGTCGAGACGAAATTAGCCCATCACTGTTAGAAAAAAGAGTCCAATCTAATAATTATCATTTGAACTTTTAAGTGAGGCTGCTTGAATAAAATCTCATGATTCAGCTGTTGTTTCCTCTAAAAACAAATACTTTCTTTGCCTACAGTTGTTCAAAAGATGTTGCCACCCTTAATTACTGCAATTGTCACTTAAATCTAATTTCAAGACACTCTCATTTTACCAAGAATCAGGTGGTTCTCATGCATTTGCAAGGGCAGAAGGTGTTGAATGTCTTTTTACAACAGATATTCCCTTAAACAATGACTGATAACGTTAGAACAAATGGTCTGGCATAATTTTGGTACTTTCTTCTCTATGGCTTGATTCAGGCAAGCACTTTACATTTCTATGAGGGAAAAGCATTTTGTAAAGTAATGCAGTAAGGAGGAAACACAGAAATGCCTAAAATTTCCATTGCAAAATAAAACTGGGAAACATAAAAATACCCACATTTTTTTTCAGGCTACATATGTTTAAGGATCCCTGGTTGTATTGTTGTTTGTGTTTTCATGTGGGTACCAACTTACAGTGTTGCAGTATAGGGTTTCCAAGGGATGTCTCATGGGATTAAACTGCCAACCTAGGCTTAGCAGCTAAATGCTTCTCCTACAGTTCCACAGCAGGACTCATGGCCCAAATTAAATGAAGTAAAGATGCCAAAAATGCCATAGCAAATCTGGTCCTGAGGGGCTGTGTAGAACACTCCAGGAACATGCAATTGAGGGCGACTCATATAGAGGCGGTCAGTACAGGCTATTCGTACTGTATTCTTTGATGGTAAAAGATGTTGTTATAGATCAGGGCTTCAGTCAGTTGTCTTCCCCCAAAAGTCAAAATTTCCTGCCAAGTTTCTAGTCTCAGAACCCATTGAGGGAATGCACAGCCAAGTCGCTTTGGTGAAAACATTACGAATAGAAAAGTGACTCACTTAATTCGTTTATAAAATTTAAAAAAAAACTGTTTTATTGTGAATTATGTGATAGTTTACATGGAAGAACATTAGCTTTACATTCATCCTATCCTATAGGTTCGAAACTACCAGTCGCTCCGCGGGAGAAAGATGAGGCTTTCTACTCCCGTAAAGATTTACACCCTCGGAAACCCTGTACAGGGTCGCTATGGGTAGGACCCGACTGGATGGCACTTAACAACAACAACAACAACATCCTATAGTCTTACATTGCCATGGTTACAGTCCCCTCCTGTGCATCATCAACCAACGAAAGGGTACATGCTGTAAGCCTGCCCCCTGGTGGTCAGCACACAGCCCCTCACCCTCTCTGGGTCTAGAGTTCCCAGCGGCTGGTGATCTCTCCACGTCATCATCTCTGCCTCCATCTCTGGAGTCACTGTCTCTCTGGGTAGGGTCCCGCACTCCGCTCCTCTCCCTTGATGGTGCCAGGGACCTCCCCTGGTCACTCAATTCTTTGTCAAAGCAACCTATACCATTTACTTTAAAGTTATACAACAGGAAAAGGTGAATAACTGAGTTTTTCAGGGCCTGAATTAAAGTTCATAATCAGGAAGCCTTATCATGACTCTATCTTCCGTATATGCAAACACACACACACACACACACACACACACACATGAAAAAAGGAGCCATGGATGAAGTAATAAATGGAGACTTGACCTCAAGTTTCTCTCACAGGTTCTCCGTGGACTCAAATGACAGTTAGCAGTCTCCTTAGCTCTTGATATATAACTGGACTGAGCATTTTATGGGTAGAAGGGGCACAACAGCATGACTCCAAGCATGGTATCTTTCTCCAAGGACTGGTCCACCCTGATAATAAGACCAAAGTGAGAGACACAAAGTCACATTCTCACTTCTAAGGAACATTCTGGCTGTACTTCTTCTCACACAGACTTCTTTATTCTTCTTACAGTCCATGGTGGTGGTGGTGGTGTGCCATGAAATTGGTTCTGACTCACAATAACCCTGCATAGGGTTTCTGTGCCTGTACATCTTTACGGGAGCAAAAAGCCTCATCTTTCTTCCACAAACAGCTGGTAGTTTTGAACTGTTGAACTTGAGGTCAGCAGCCTAACGTGTAACCACTGGAGTACCAGAGCTCCCTGTTGGGCCTAGGGGAGGTGGGGGAAATGACGAGAGTAGGAGGTCAATAGTATTTTCAATATTCTTCACCAACACCATAATTCAAATTCTACAGTCTTCCTTATTCATTGTCAAACTTTCACATGCATATGAAACAGAAATTTAATGAACCATGCCGTGTCAGGCACACGTTAGTCCTCAAACTTCTCTTTGTTCTTCAAAACTTAAAAGAGATCTTCTGCAGCAGATTTTCCCAATGCAATGCATCAGTTCATTTCTTGACTGCTCCTTCCATGGATATTGATTGTGGATCCAAATAAATTGAAGTCTTTGACAACTTCAATCTTTTCTCCATTTGTCATGGTGTTATTTACTGGTCCACTTGTGAAGATTCTCATTTTATTTACGCTGAGGTGCAATCCATGCTAAGGGTGTTATGTTTGATCTTCATCAGTAAGTACTTCAAGCCCTCTTTACCAATGGCAAGCAATGTTATGGTGTCTGCATATCAGTGGTTGTTAATGAGTCTTCCTCCAGTACTGACACCATGTTCTTCTCCATATAATCCAGCTTCTCAGATTATTTATTTAGCATAAAGATTGAAAAAAAAAAATATGGTGGAAGGAAACATCCCTAGTGCACACCTTCCCTGATTTTAAACAGTTCAGTATGCCTTAGTTCTGTTCAAATGACTACCTCTTGATCAATGTATGTATAGGCCCCTCATGAGCATAATTAAGGGCTCAGGAAAACCCATTTTTTGCACTATCATCCATAGCTTGTTATGATCCACACAGTAGAATGCATTTGCCTACTCAATAAAACACTTGTAATAGAACCAATTCTCTGGAAAACCTCATGCTCCAGAGATCCCAACAGCATGAGACTGAAGTTAGGATCAGCTGAAATCATGCTTACCTATTCCTTCTTGTGCTCCATCCTGCTTCCCTCACTTCCTTTCTCCCATGAGCATGCCCTCAATAAAACATATGCCCAGAATTCCTGATTTAGGCTCTACTTCTAATGAGGATGGTTTAAGACACTAGTGCTATAAAATGGATACTTTCAATATTGCCTGTTGTTGTTAAGTGTTGTCAAGTTGGTTCTAGGTTCTGACTCACAGTGACCCTTTGTAGGGCTTCTGAGAAGCAGCTGGTAGGTTTAAACCACTGACTTTGTGGTTCAAAGTCCAGTGCGTATCCTGCAGTGCCACTTCAGGAGTACTACTGGGTCATTTATTTTTATTTTTTTTGAAATAATAGTAAATTTGTTATGCCATCTTGTAAATTTCTCCTTACCCAAACAGAGTATAAAACTACAGAAAAGGGCAGGGTAAAGACACAGATAGCTTTGTATTTCTAAAATGTCACACTTAGCAGATGTCTTACATAGCCTTGGGCAACTTCTCTAGCTCATACACCCATTTTCTCATTTACAAAATGTGGGGAAATTACTTTGTACTTCGAAGATTGTATTTCATAATACTTGGCATATAACCAGTGTTTGAAAGAAGTTCATTACTAAAGTCATTATCATCATCATCATTGGTGTTGTTATGTTAGATGCCATTGTGTTGGCCCCTAACGCAAAGTGATGTGTGCACAATTACATCAAATACTGTGTGTCTTCATGTTCTGTTGGGATTGGCTTGTGTAATCCATGTGGTTTTCAATGGCTGACTTTTCACAAGTAGATTGTTAGGACTTGTTTCCTAGCCTATGTTATCTTAGAAGATCCTCTGAAACCTGCTCCACATCATGGCAACATTCAAGTCTCCATTTGCATGACAGGCATTGGCCAGGAAATGACCCTGGGTTGTCCACACGGAAGTTAAGAACTGAACCAGAAATGTCCTCATATGGTAAATAAACGAGCAAAACAACATAAAGCCCACCACTTTCAAGTCAATTTGGACTCACAGAAACCCCACAGGACACAGAAGAAATTCCCAACAGTGATTCCAAAGCTGTGAATCTGACAGAAACAGACTGCACATCTTTCTCCTGTGGAGTGGCTGGGAAATCTGAATTCCCAAACTTTTGGTTACTAGCTGAGTGCTTTAACCACTGTAGCATCTGAGCTCCTATACTAGAAGACTTTAAAAAGTTCATAGAAAAAATTAAATCAATCATAATGTACTTTTAAAAAAAATGTTTTATTGTGAATTATGTGATAGTTTACATGGGAGAACATTAGCTTTACATGAGTCTATTGTATAGCATTACATTGCCATGGTTACAATCCCTCCATGCATCATCAACCAACCAAAGGGTATAGCCTGTAAGCCTGCCTCCCGGTCATCAGCACAGAGCCCCTCTCCGTCTCTGGGTCCAGAGTTCCCAGCTGCTCCATCTGTCCACATCATCGTCTCTGCCTCCATCTCTGGCATCACTGCTTCTCTGGGTTAGGATCCCACACTCCACTCTTCTCCCTTGATGGTCCCAGGGACCTCCGCTCCTGGACTGCAAAGTCAACCACTCCCCTCCTTTTGCTACAAAATGTCTACCTTTACATTTCCAACCCTCACAGTCAGTCCTGATAACAATTATTCACCATTGTACCACAAGGGACCTATTCCCATCTCCTTTCATTAGTCCCACCCAGACACAGATTAGATAACATTTGTTAGAGAGTCTACCTACCTGCACACCCTCTGGATCTAGGCTCCCTCTTGAAAGCTTGTAAGCCAGTCGCTTCTTGACTTTGTAACCCGCGCCCCTCATTTTGGGTAGCCAGTGTCCAAGTTGCCCATCCCTGTCTACCCTGTGTATTGAGGGGGTGGGAATGATCCTCACTGTGAAGATTTGTTCCATCTTTTGAGCTACTGCATCCACAGGTGTAACTCAAGTTCATTAAATTGTAGCAGATTACTCTTTTGTTCCTCTTCTTTCTACTTCTAGTTGAACTCTGATCATCCAGCCAGATAATGGACTTTTCACATGAACTTGTTCACACCCCTTCATATTATAATAAACTGTTGTTGTTAAGTGCCATCTGGTCAGCACCAATTCATAGCGGACTTGTGTAACATTTCCAAGGAATGGCTGGTGAGTTTGAATCACCAACCTTTAGGTAAGCAGTCCAGTGCTTATCCTGTAAGCCCCATCATAGCTCCATGGTATATAATAGTTCACTCTACCCATCAAGGAAAAAAATGAAAAATTAAAAACTCCCAGCTACTTCATTTATCTAATTATACAGCCAATTTCAAGGGGAATATTTTTATGTTTCTCTATTGAATATGTTTGACTATTCTTGATCAAATACTAATTTGCTAGATGCCGTTCATGCTGACATTGAAATGTGGAGGATAGATATATTCTAGCCATAAGTTACCCATACCAGCATGAAAGAAGTTGATAGTTGGAATCATCGACTCAAGAGAAGAACACTGTTCTTTCAGAATCCCAGGCTATTGGTTATATGCCAATAGGCTGTGCTTCATCCCATAAAACCTTTTTGAAAACATCACATGGAATATTTTAAATGCTCCATTTATTCCTAAAAAGTAAACTCCCTGTGGTTAGAATAAATTAGTACCCCAAATGTCAATGTCAGAGTGATTGGTTTTTGGCAAACCAGTTTTGATTAAAAAAAAAAAAAAAAAAAAAAATGCTGCTTCCAGCTTAAGAAGATGAAAGTCTGAGCTAAAATAGGAAAAGACCTGTAATGTAAAACAAGCACTGGACTGATAACTGAAATGTTGGGGTTCAAACCCACCTGCTGCTCCTTTGAAACTCTATACAGGGTCCCTCTGAGTTAGAACTAACTTGATGGTGGTTAATAACCACAACAACATGACGTATCATCTCAAGGAAGGTAAATATACAGCAGAGAAATCATAAATAGCTAAAAATGGTCTGTTTCATAAGAAGAAAAATGATGTGATTAATTACTCTACTTTTGGACATTGGCCAGAGGTTAGTTTCTGTATTCATCAAATTCATCAAAAAACTGGTCTTTCTATTTAATGTATATTGCTATGTATTCAAACAGGTCAGGTGGCAACTGAATTTATTGGTAGAACTACAAATAGTAATTGGATCTAAATTTAAAATCTGTTAGCATCACCATTAATCTGAGAACCTCATAAACTCTATAATACTTCTGTGACAAGCTCAGATTTAGATAATAAATAATCCTTTTCCTAATACTGTAAGCATTAGAGAACTATAGCTCTCTGCATTTCCCACTGCAATCCTTCCACAGATACTATTTTTCTGTGTGATCCTGCTTCGTGACTGTCTCAAAAACTCATGAAGGGGGTAAGGATCACGTGGAACCTCGGCAACTTAAGACAGAGCCATTGCCATGCTGCAATGAGTTTCAACGACTGGTAAGACTGAGGAATTCGCAGGCAGCATCCCTTAAACAAACAATAAATAAGGAGGAATCTGATGCAGACCGTGCAGACCCGGTCAGGAGGTCAAGCCCCTGTGGGCCCAAGCGTTGTTGACCGTCCAAACCATAGGCTCTGAGGATCAGATTTTAGCTACCTAGTAGATATAGCAAACTGCCCCTCATCTGATTATTCAGTAATGCTTGTTAGTAATCTCATACATGAGCCCTGGATATCCACAGACAAATGTAAAAACCTTCCCTAAAAGCCGAGACTGTAAATTCCAAAAAGGCAAGTTTCCCCCCCACACCCCAAAAAAAAAAAAAGCTAAAGAGGATAGAGAGAAACACTGTTAACTGATGATATACGGAGGGGATAATAATAAACTAAATGAATGGTTGAATGTGAAGCTGATGATGTGCCCTGTAAACTTTCACTCAATCCAAAATAAAAACATTTAAATTAAAAAAAAAAAAAAAAAACTCATGAAGGGGGTTCAAGGGCATTGAGACTTAATAGGTAGGAAGAAAACAGTAGATATTTTGTGGGAAAAAGTACATTAGCTGAAAAATCTGCATGCATATTAATTTACTCAGTAAGACATGTTCTTCAGAAAGTAATAAAAGGGATTGACATATATGTGTTTGAATACAATCTTTGCTGGAAATAGGAAGTACCAGGAATTATATCTGCAGCACTCTCCTAAAATGAATGTTAATATCTATCAAGGGAGGAACACAATTTGCTGTATTTATATAATGTAATATTACATAGCCATGAAGAGAAAACACTGTAATACAAAACAATAAACATGTATTTAAAAATTATTCTATTGAGCATAAGAAACTAGACACACACACAATTGCAGACTCTTTGATGACTCTATGCAGTTTAAGAATATCAAAACAAACCTACTATGCAATGAATACATAATTCTATTTATTGCTAGTTTAAGAGAAGGAAAAACTATTCTATGTGATAGCAATGACTTTAAGGATGAGAAGATATATTAATAGGAATTGGGTTCATGGGATCTTACCTGGTGTAATGAAAATAGTTATACATGTGTATAAACTTATACATATATACCAGTGTATGCATGTAAACATATGTATACAATATAATAGGGACCACCTATGTATGTTAAAAAAAATCAATGAGTTGTACACTTAAGATTCATATTCATACAACTGTATTGCAATTTAAATGTTGAGAAAAGTTTTATGGTAAAAACAACAACAATAAAACACTACAGCCATCAAGTCAATTCTGACTCCAAGTGATTCTAGGAAACAGAGGAGAACTGATTCATGCGGTTTCCAAAACTGTAAGTCTTTACAGAAGTTGACTGCCAAATCTTTCATCCAAGGAGAAAATGGTGGGTATGAAGTGCCCGTGTTTGGTTTCTCAGCTAAGTGCCTTAACCACCATGCTACCAGGGTTTTTAATAATGGAGACAGGGAACAAAAATGAGTTGATCACTCTTTAAACTAGAAGGTGTGTGTAAAGAACAGTGAAGAAGTAATGACGGTCTACCAAAGTTCAGTTTTTTCTTTAACTGTAATGAGCTAAGGAAGTTTCTTGGCTTTTGTTCAAACATACGAGTAGCTTCAGCCAGACTGGGCCTACATACAATCAAATGACAAGCCAACCCTGGATGCTTTTGGTCAACCATAGACTTTCTGATTACTTCAGGACAAATTTTAGCATACCTGAGATATTTAAGAAAGACCAGTCTTAGCTCCCGGCATCAGTATCAACCTAAAATAATATTCCCAAGGTCTCCATAGTCCCTAGGTCCTCAAGAAAGCATGTCCAGAAGACTCTATATGACTTAGGCCCTATTAACTTGATGTGGTGCTATACGATAATACACTGAATCACAAGGTCGGTTTGAACTGCAGGGTCAGAGGTTCAAACTCACTAGTGGCTTCTCAGAAACCCTACACAGAGTTGCTAGGAGATGGAACCAACTGGATAGCACTTAACAACAACAACCTCTTCATCCAAACTTGTCCACTGTTGTTGTTAAGTACCATGGAGTTGGTTCCAACTCATAGTGACCCTGCACAAGGTTTTCAAGGCTGCAGATCCTTACAGGAGCAGAAAGTCTCATCTTTCTCCCATGGAACAACTGGTAGTTTCGAACTGCTGACCCTGAGGTTCACACCCTGATTCGTAACCAGTATGGTACCATAGCTCCTTAAACTGGTCCATACCCTCCATCTTATGCTAACATTTTAACACAGCTTAATATTCTTAACCTTTGGAAATTCTGTTCTTTCCAAATAGAACACCTCTGTTCCTTGTTTAGTACATCTAGTATTATTTGTTCTTCAAGACTGACTCTATCATCACCTACGTTTGCTAGATAATACCTTCACAGTTTATTCTCTGACATTATGGTGGACTGATGTGTTGGCTGTTTCCCCAAAGACACCAATAGCTCTTTATAGATAAGTAACAGGTTTTATTTCTTTATCCTGTTGTCAGAGGAATCATATATAAGGTTTCTTTCCAAGGAGAAGGTGGTACATTGGAATCCCTGACCTTTTGCTTAGCAGCCCTGTGATTATTCTATAGTGCCACATCTTGTAGTTGCTAAGTGCTCTCAAATGGGTTCTGACTCATAGCAACACTATATAGGTTTTCCAAAGAGCAGCTGGTGAACTTGAAACACCAACCTTGTGGTTCAAACCAACATTGCAGTCCAGTGCATTAACCCACTGCACCACACCTACGAATTATCAAGGAGCTGTATGATGCAGCAAGTTAAGCATTGGGATTCTAACTCAAAAGTCAGTGATTCAAACTAACCAGCCATTACATGAGAAAAAGATGGATACATCTGCTCCCATAAAGATGTACAGCATCTGTGAGGCAGTTCAATGTTGTCCTATATAGTTATTTTGAGTCAGAATTGACTCAGTAATAGTAAGTTAGATTTTGGTTTTTGATTTTTGGACATATCAGAATTTCTGGGTTGTATTCAACTTAAGTTGGTTGAAGATATGTCACATAAAGAGATTTCTAACTTAACTCACACAAGTCAATACATCCATATATCTGTGCCAAAGCCCAAAATCTGTTCTCAAACCCAACAAGAACAACTACAAGTTTTATTTTTTTCCCTCTGAACTGTGAACTCTAAGAAAAACCACTCAGAACACAATAGTACAGAAGATGGAGCACTGAGAGGTTAGGGAAGTAATTTTCGAAGTCAAATTACAAATAGCACATTAGACTTAGCTCTTGAGAAACAGTGTGCAAAACATCCCCTTTTACAATAACTAGGCATTTTCACAAAAAAAAGGTTCTATTTAAAGTTAGCAGAAAGTCATTTTGACTTTAAAGTTCCAATTAACCTATCACAGACACCTAATATCATGAGCATACTGAACTTTAAAAAAAAAAAAAAAACAAAAAAAAAAAAACCTCTGATTTAGTGGGGCTGTTTCCTTATCCAAAATGAGGTGAAATTAACAAATATCTAATGTTTTCTTTAATATAGATAGAACATTAAAGAAGTCCCTTCAACTTTCTAATTTGTACAAATGGCTTTTCCTCTAGCCATGCATTTGGCTAAATTGGTGGTTATTTGCATTGGAGTTGGTTCGGACTCACAGCTACCCTCCCATAGAGTTTCTGAGGCTGTAAATCTTTATGGAAGCAAAAAGCCTCATCATTCGCCCGCAAAATCCCTGGTAGCTTGTTGTTGTTATATGCCGTGGAGTCGGTTCCGACTCATAGCGACCCTGTACAGGGTTTACGAGGCTGCAGATCTTTACGGGAGCAGAAAGCCTCATCTTTTTCCCGCGGAACAGCTGGTAGTTTAGAACTGCTGACCTTAAGGTTCACAACCCGATTCGTAACCACTACCACGTAGAAGGAGCTACCGGAGCTCCTTCCCAGGTAGCTTAATGACCCTTTAAATTCTCACTGCCTTACTTCCATATTCAGTCATAGATTTAATAGTTTCAAGTGTTCTCACTTACTGTTTACATTCGATCCAAAGTAAGTACACCTTTGAACTGCATCAGGTGCAGTTTGTCCCAATCCATAGGTGAATGTGTGGGCCAAGAGGGTCAGAAGGGATGATTTGCTCTCTGAATCTATGCAACTGCCTTCTTCCAGGCAAGACAAGAAATCAAACCATTCCTAAATGATGAGAACAGACTCAATCTGTCTCCTCCTCTTTGTGGTTATTCTGAAATTACAAAGAAAGTATGTTCGGAGGTGCAAGTATCAAAATAATTTGTTTTGGTGGACGTTTATTTCAACCATAAGGTCTTTCTAAGTGTTAAAGATGTTTATGATTTACTCAATTTGAACACTGCTTCCTTTCTTTCGACTTCAGATTTCAGACTTCAACTCTTTCTGTTTTCCCTTGTTTTGCTTCTTATTCAATCAGTCCTCCCATAATTCTGTTTTCCCTTTTCTCTCTGCCCACTACATAAATACAAGAAGATGGGCATTTTTATATTTTGTTTTTAATCTATTACCCTTGTGTCCACAGATCATCAGTTTTACGTTCATCATATACCTTGTTTCATTACGATGATTATAATCCCATCCATGTACCAGCAGATAACAGTATTTCTTTCTATTCACTCTGATTTTTTTCCCAAACAGTCAGGCATATATAATAATTTACATCACCAAAGGGCACATTTTGCAAGTCTGCCTCTGGCCACCAGCTCTCATTCCTTCTTTTCGCATGAATCTAGAGTCCTCAGCTGTGTCCATAAAACTTGGTCAGAACTGTGATATCTGTACATTCACTTATTCATCCTAGAATCATTCTTTCAATTTATTTCTACATAGCCTGGCCACACACAAATACATAATTTGTACACATGTATGTTGGCTTATCTATTTATTTTGCAACAATCAGAAAACAGCACAGTTACAAAAGATCTGAACTATTATCTAGTTGTCTGTTTGATTTTCTATATATGAAACTAGGGGTAATGGCAGCAAAAAATAAGTGTCCATGTATGTTTAGCATCCTAACTGGTTGTGGTACAACACAAACCAGAACCAATGGCAGACAACTTCATCTCCAATTCACCATCTGTTTATTTAGAAATTCAGTTCATGGTTATTACATACACATTTTTCTCCACATCAAAATATGAATAAAGTAATCCATATGGAACAAATGTCTGGAAATAAATCACCGCTTTTTGTTATAATAGAATAATGTCTACCTTATTAAGTCCCCACTTAGATTTTTGTTCTGTCCTTATGTTTTGCCACTACCTCTGGTAGCATAGTGGTTACGAATCCGGCTGCGAGTCGCAAGGTCAGCAGTTTGAAACTACCAGCTGTTCCGCGGGAGAAAGATGAGGCTTTCTGCTCCCGTAAAGATTTACAACTTCAGAAACCCTGTACAAGGTAGCTATTAGTCGGATCCCACTCCATGGCACATAACCTTCACCACCTTATGCAAAATGAGCATAATATTCTGAAGGACAGGAATGTTATTTGTTTCTATATTGAAAGCATCTTCTTTGAAGATACACAACAGATTACTTCTTCAAGTTCTATGATGTACTTATTGGTGGGAGGACTAGGAGATTATATTTATCAATTATAAACATTCATGCTCATTCCTTAAATCCAGTTCAACTGGACTTTTGCCTTTATCATTCAACTGTAATGCTTTTGTCAAAAATAAAAAAAAAATGACCCTCATCTTATCAAACCAAATGGTCTACTATCAGTACTTTTGCCTGACTTTGAAGCAGTTTTTTAACAAATTTATTGCAATAGTTTTATTCAGATACCCAATTTCTTCATTTGATTTCCCACAAACCATGCTCATTTTATTTGTATCCTCCTTCACTGGTTGATCATGTTCCTCATCTTCTTAGTTTCTCAATGTCGGAATTTTCTAGCAATCACTCTCTGATCCTCTATTATTGTCTATATTACTTCCTTAAATACCATCTGTAGTGGTGTGGCACTGTGGGTTAATACACCGGGCTGCAAAGTAAGTTTGACCCGAAAGGTCATCAGTTCAAACTCACCAGCTGCTCCTCAGAAACCCTATACAGAGTCCCTATGGGTTAGAACCTACTCAATGGTACTTAACAACAACAACATATTTCAATAGGAATCCTGGTATGGCACTGCAGATTAATGAGTTGTACTGAAAGGTCAGTTTGAACTACAGGTTTGGCAGTTCAACTATATCAGTGACTGCTTGGAAAACTTATACAGGGTTCTTATGAATCAGAACTAACTCCACGGCACTTACCAACAAATTTAAGTAACCCTGTAAAATTAAATTTTGTTTTCAGACACCTCTCATAAACTTCAGGTTTATAAATATTAAGCTGCTTATCTAATATCACACTTGTTACCTAATAATGTCAAATGTGACATATCCAAAGTTGACAATATGCGTGTTCCCCTAAATCCTGCTTCTTCTCATCTAAGCTTATGGAAAATCTACTCTTTGGTTGTTCATGTAAAAAACAAAAATAAAAACGAATCTCACAGAAGCAGTGATGCCTGAGATGGAGGCAGAGATGATGACGTGGAGAGATGGAGCAGTGGAGGACTTCAGACACAGAGAGGGAGAGGGGCTGTGTGCTGATGACAGGGGGCAGGCTTGTAGTGTATACCCTTTGGTTGGCTGATGATGCATGGAGGGGATTGTAACCTTGGCAATGAAACAATACACAATAGGACAAATATAAAACTAATGTTCTCCTATGTAAACTATAACATAATCCACAATAGAACATTAAAAAAAAAAAAAAAAAAGAATCTCACAATCATTTTTTGCTTAATTTTTTTTTTCTTACACATCACAAAAATCCATCAGAATATCTTTTGGTTTTATCAACAGAATATTGTCTAAGTCCAAACACATCTCATTGCCTGCGCTGCAATCATATGTCTCCAAGCTATCCCTCGCTTGGCTTTTTGTAATAGAGGCATAACCAATCTCTAAGACTTTACCCTTGTTCTCCTAGATTCTATATGCAACCTAACAGCTGTTCATTGTGATACTTCTAATATGAGATAGATTCTGTTATCCATCTCTTCAAAGTTTTCAAAAGTATCCTACTTTCCTTATCATAGATGGTCTTCAAGATTTTAAATGAGCTGGCCTTCCCATTTTCTCCAGATTTCATTTTTGCCTATTCTGTTCTAACCTCATGAAGTTCCTGGGTGTTTCTCCCAGTCCTAGCACCTTGCATTTTTTCTAAGTCTGTTACTTTTTCCTCTACATACCCACATGGGTAATGTCTTCATTTCTTCCTATCATTCATCAAAAGTTATCTTTAGCACATCTTCCAAGGCTGTATAAAAGCCCCTGAAGCAGCAGTAGTCCCAAGCAAAAAGTGGAAACAAGAGATGCAGATATATCTCTTGTGATACAATAGTGAATAATTGTTATCAGGACTGATTGTGAGGGTTGGAAATGTAAAGGTAGACGTTTTATAGCAAAAGGAGGGGAAGGATTGACATTGCAGTCTAGGAGCAGAGGTCCCTGGGACCATCAAGGGAGAAAAGCAGAGAGCAGGAACCTACCCAGAGAAGCAGTGATGCCTGAGATGGAGGCAGAGACGGCGACATGGAGAGATGGAGCAGCTGGGGACTCTAGACACAGAGAGGGAAAGGGGCTGTGTGCTGATGACTGGGGGGCAGGCTTGTAGGTTGTTTGATGATGCATGGAGGGGATTGTAACCAAGGCAATGTAACAAAATACGATAGGATGAATGTAAAGCTAATGTTCTCCCATGTGAACTAAACTACTTTTATTGTGAAGTAAACTATCACATACTTCACAATAAAACATAAAAAAAGAAGGTGGAAACAAGCCAAATGACCATCAACAGATGAATTGATAAACAAATGGAAGTATTACTCATCCTTAAAGAGAGAAATACAGTTTTGGTACATTCTACCACAGGGATGAATCTTTTAAATATTATGGTCAATTAAATAAGACACAAAGAGTAAATATTATATGATCTCACTTAAATGAAATACAAGACAAAAATATGATACCAACAGAGATTAGTAGTTACCAGCAGCAGGAGGTTCTGACTACAATGTCTGTGTAGTAGATATTTAGGTCAGGAAGTAAGAGGTTTCCTATTTTTTCTCTTTCTTTAGTAGTTCTTTCCTTATCCTGGGTATTTTTCATTTTCATAGAAAGTTGGTGATTCGTTTTTCCATCTGTTTAAAGAAAGATGCTGGAATCTGGATTGTAATTGCTTTATATCTCTAAATCACTTTGGGTACTAGTGGCACTTTTCACAATGTTAAGTCTTCCCATCCATGAACATGTTGAATTCTTCCATTTTTGTAGGTCTCTTTTGGTTTCTTGCAGTGGTGTTTTGTACTTTTCTTAGAATAGGTTTTTTATTTCTCTGGCAATATTTATGTGCAAGTATTTCATCTATTAAGGAGTTCTGGTAGAGTAGTAGTTACGAACTGGGCTGCTAATCTCAGGGTCAGCAGTTCAAAAGTACCAGCTGTTCCATGGGAGAAAGATGAGGTGTTCTGCTCCTGTAAGATTTACAGTCTCGGAAACCCTGTACAGGGTCACTATCAGTGGGAACCTACTCCACGGCACATAACAACAACAACAACAACAACAACATTTCATCTATTACAAATGGTACTGCTTTCCTGATTTCTTTTCCAGAGCTCTCCTTATTAGTATAAAGTAATTCAATTGATTTATATATGTTCACCTTGTACCCTACAACTTTACTGAACCTTTCAATTAGTTACAATAATTTTCTTGCCAAGTCTTTGGGACTTTCTCTGTTTAGGATTATATCATCTAGAAATAGAGAGTTTTACTTCTTTTTTTGCCAATATGGATACCTTTAAATTACCTTTCTTACCTTATCACTTTCCCTAAGTCTTCCAGCATAATATTGACTGTTGATGTTGTTAGGTGCCATTGAGTTGGTACCGACTCATTCTGTTGTGTAAACCCATACACAACAGAATGAAACACTGTCCGGTCCTGGGCCAACCTCACAACTGTTGCCGACTGATGCTACCACTTTAACAGTCCTTTTAATATTGAATAGGACTGGCAATAAATGACATCCTAGTGTGACTCCCATTTACAAGGGTAATGTTTTCAGTTTCTCTCCATTGAGAGATTAGTTAGCCATTAGTTTTGAATTTGTTGTTGTTGTTGAGTGCCTTTGAGTCAGTTCCAACTCATAGCAACCCTCTTTAGAGTTTCCAAGAAATGGCTTGTGAGTTTAAACCATCAACCTCGAAGTTCATATCAACCTTGCAGTCCACTACTTATTCTAATATATGTCCTTAATTATGCTGAGTAATTTTCCTTCTATTTGGTTCATCAAAATTTTCTATCTTAGCAATGAATCATTCTAAAAAGATCTGTATACTTAACCAATGAACATTAAAATTCACAAATACATTAATTAAAAAAATTAGAGACACACATATATG
This sequence comes from Chrysochloris asiatica, assembly GCF_000296735.1. NCBI lineage: Eukaryota > Metazoa > Chordata > Mammalia > Afrosoricida > Chrysochloridae > Chrysochloris > Chrysochloris asiatica. The sequence goes on along the minus strand of NW_006408546.1, from coordinate 24,422,730 downwards.
CATTTGTATTCACATAGAAAGAGATATACATGTGTATATATGTGTGGAAGTGTTTCATAAAGTTCATGGAAAAATTCCATCACCTGTTCTTTCCATCTTTCTTGGAATGTTTTGAAGCCTGTTTCATACACACGTGCATATATACATACATGGTAAGCTTACTAAATATGTGGAGAAAGAGTGAAAGGCAACAGAGACAATCAGAATGAAATGATCACTTGTCAATCATGTGATCTGGGTTCCTACTACTTCAGTCTTATTTTGGAATCTTGACAGTAAAATAGGAGCTAAAGGCAGTTGAGTAACAGCCCTAAGTGCAATATTCATTTACTTATTAGGCTTTCCCTCCAATATTTTATTATTTTCTTGCCACTATCAAAACAGTAGCTACTTTTATTTTTTGTTTTGTTTTGGAAAGCTTTTATTGTGAATTGAATGATAGCTTACATGGGTATATAGCTACTTTTCAATACTGACAAACTTCTATAAAATCCTTCCAAAGCATCCAAATAAATTCCCTTGAAAAACCATATCTTTGTCTCAATCTACTTACTTACTTTATTTGCTTATAAAATTTTCAGTTATCTAACTAATTAGGATAACAACTATAACTGGAATAAACAGATTTAGAAACAAACAAAGCTAAATCATAGTAGCCCAAATCTCAAGTGCTGGGGACATCAAACAGACTGAGTATTTTTTTTGCTAGTCTTTATATTGGTCAGTGAGGGATGACTGGAAGCAGTTAATGAATTCCTTTAAGAGAGCCCCTGTTGTACACAGTAGGAGATAACTGGGCTCCAGTTTGAAATCTGGGGCTCCACATTCAAAGTTAATTGTTTGCCATCTCCTTAGTTATCTAGGCTGTAGGTTTCTCAGTTTGCTCATCTTATCACTTACCCAAGGCTATCAATTTCCAGCATAAACATCACAAGATTCAAAATAAGCTGGTGTTATTCTCAGATGTACTTCTCACCCTGTGATATGCTCACTCTCCCTTCCTCACTCCTTTCTATTAGTAGAAACAGCACATTTTGTGAAGGAATCTTCCACAAGCATGTCTGAAACAAGCTCACCTGTATTTTCTACTTCCTGGGGCGCTCCAGCTGACTTGTCATAGTTGGTATAGCTCAACAAATTGAGTCATCAAGGTAGTTCTAGACAGAAGACTCTCTACACTTGAAAGGAAAGGCAAAATAAAAAATCTGCTAAAGTAATTCCTCATTCTTTTTAGGGAAAGGATTCTAAACACACCTTGGAGACTTCTGGTTGGATCCTGAGTTGGAGTGCTAAGTGCAATTTTTCTACTAAATATCTTAGAAGACATCACCAAAGAGAAAAGCTGTTATGGTAGAATACTTTCCTTGTTCTTAAGAAAATATGAACTCCATACAGATAAGTATGTAGATCTCTACATATACATGTATTAAAGACTCATTAAGACCCACTATTGTTGTTGGGTGTCATAGCATCAATTCCAACTCGCAGTGAGCCCATGAGACAGAGACTGCTTACCCAGAAGGTGTTTTTATTCTAATCTTTATGGGGCATCTTGTCACAGTCTTTCTCCCATGAAGCTATTGGGTGGGTTTCAACTGTTAACTTTAATGTCAGCAGTTGAGTGCTTAATGATTACATGGCCAGGGATCGTTTTTATTCAACTACAGTAGGTACAAAAATTTAGTTTGATACTGAACCAAAATTAGGAAAGGTGTGAGACAGGGCTGTATTCTTTCACCACACTTATTCAACCTGTATGCTGAGCAAATAATACGAGAAGCTGGGTTCTATGAAGAAAAACGTGGCATCAGGAATGGAGGAAGACACATTGACAAAATGCGATATGCAGATGATACAACCTTGCTTGGTGAAACTGTAGAAGACTTAAAATACTTAATGATGAAGTTTAACGAGCACATCTTTCACTGTGGATTGCATCTCAATGTAAAGAAAACAGAAATCCTTACCACTGGATCAATAAACAACATTCTTATCAATGGAGAAATTATTGAAGTTGGCAAAGACTTCATTTTTCTTGGATCAACTATCAACATCCATGGAAGCAGGAGTAAAGAAATCAAATAATGCATTGCATTAGGCAAATCTGCTGCACAAGACCTTTTGGAAGTGTTGAAGAACAAAGATGTCAGCTTGAAGACTAAGGTGCACCTGACCCAAGCCGAGGTATTTTCAATAACCTCATATGCATGTGAAAGCTGGGCAGTGAATAAGGAAGACCATAGAAGAATTGATGCATTTGAGTTATGGTGTTGGAGGAGAATACTGAAAGTGTCATGAGCTGCCAAAAGAACAAACAAATCTGCGATGGAAGAAGTGCAGCCAGAGTGCTCCCTGGAGGCCAGGATGGCCAAATTTTGTCTCTCATACTTTGGACATGTTGTCCGGAGGGTCCAGTCTCTGAAGAAGGAGATCATGTTTGGTAAGGTGGAGACTCAGAGAAAAAGAGGAAGACCTCCAGTGAGATGGATTGGCCAAGTGGCAGCATCCATGGGTTCAAGCATGGCAACAATTGTGAGGTTATCCCAGGATACTGGGCAGTGTTTCATTCTATTGGCATAGGGTTGCTATGAGTCAGTGCTAACGGGATGGCACCTAACAACAACAAATATATGTATGTATGTATGTATGTATTTATATATGTAAATATATAAATATATATTTGTAATATATGTAAATATACACACACACATATATATGTATATATATATATATATATATATAT
>NW_006408546.1:24417300-24418500 GCF_000296735.1 Chrysochloris asiatica | reverse complement strand
TTTTGGAAGAAGTGCAGCCAGAGTGCTCCTTGGAGACCAGGATGGCTACACTTCATCTCTCATATTTTGGATATATTGTCAGGAGGGAACAGTCGTTGGAGAAGATGCTTGGTAAAATGGAGGGTCAGAGAAAAAGAGGAAGACCCCCAACGAGATGGATTGGCCAGGTCGCAGCATTTATGGACTCAAGTGTGGCAGCGGTAGTGAGGTTGGCCCAGGATTGGGCACTGTTTTGTTCTGCTGTGCATGGGGTCGCTATGAGTCAGTGCCGACTCGATGGCACCTGACAACAACAACAAGTCTCATAGAATATGCACCTAACAGCAACATGCACTAACTAAGAGCCCCAGTGGAGTAGTCAGTAAGCACATATCTATCTACTACCTTGAAAGGGTAGCACACGCACCAACTGTGCCATGGGAGAAATATGTAGCAGTCTGCACTGACGGAGATGACAGCCTGGGGGATCTCCTTCTGCTCTGTCCCACAGGCTTATTCTGAGTCAGAATCACCTTTATGACACTGGGTTTGTTGTAATGTCCACGAAGGATGCTTGTTGTTGTTGTGAAGTGCTGTTGAGTCGGACCCAACCCATCGTAACCCTGTGTGGGGTTTCCAAGGAGCAGCTGGTGAGCTTGAACTGTGGACCCTGCAGTTCAAATGGCTTTGCAGTCTGGTGCATTAACCCACAGCGCCACACCAGGGCTGCAATAATTAAGTGCTTTGCAAAAGAACACTTTACAACCCACCAGGAGCTTCAGTGTAGAAAATAATTGGTGATCTGCTTCTAAAAGATTAAAAATAAAACAAAAATCCACTGGTGTGGAGTGCATTCCTATTCATAGAGACCCAATAGGGCACAGGAGAACTTCTCTATAGGGTTTCTGAGACTGTATATCTTTACAAAAGCAGATAGCCTGATCTTTCTCCCACAGAGCTGCTGGTGGTTTTGAACCACTGCCCAATGCTTAGCCCATGGTGCCATCAGGACCTAGAAAACTCTGGGGGCAGTTCTACTCTGTCCTATCGAATCACTATTAGTTGGAATCAACTGCACACAATAACAACATGGGCTAGGCTAACTAACCAGGTAAATCCCAGAGGTTCACAAACAAAAAAGGAAAGTCTAAGAGGAGAAGACACTACCCTCCACACCATTCAGATTCTAGCTGTGAAAGTAAGAGATTTTTTTTTTTTTTT
>NW_006408546.1:24411232-24413332 GCF_000296735.1 Chrysochloris asiatica | reverse complement strand
GGCCAAGATGGCCAAACTTTGTCTCTCATACTTCGGACATATTGTCAGGAGGGGCCAGTCACTGGGGAAGAATATCAAGTTTGGTAAGGTGGAGGGTCAGAGAAAAAGAGGAAGACCCCCCAACGAGATGGAATGACCAAGTGGCGACATCGAAGGACTCAAGCATGGCAACAGTAGTGAGGTTGGCCCATGATTGGGCAGTGTTTTGTTCTGCTGTGCATAAGGTCGTTATTAGTCAGTACCGACTCAATGGCACCTAACAACAACAACAAGACTAACAAGCATTGATGGTGTTGGTGAAGAATTCTGAATGTAGCATGGACAGACAAGAAAACAAACAAATCAATTTAAGAAGAAATAACACCAGAATGATCCTTACAAGTGATTATAAAGAGAATGAATTGTGTAATTTGGACAGGTCATCTGGGAAGACTAGTCACTAGTAAAAAGTAGCATATTTAGTAAAGCAGAGAGCCAGTGAAAACCTGCAACACAATCAATAGTTGGATGAACAAAACAGTCAAAGAATCGACTCAAATCTACCAACCACAATGAAGATGGCAAAGGACCACACAATGTTTCTTTCTATTATGTATAAGGTTACCAGGAGTTACAGCCAACTATAGGACAACTAACCACAGATTAACACTGTCCAAAGCAAGAACATCTTTAGAAAGAAAGTCATTAACAATTTGATGTGGATCTTGAAGAAAAAAATACCGTTCAGGTTGATAAGAAGGAATCCTGTAGCTGTGGTGGTTAAGCACTCAGCTACTAAGCCACAGTGGTTTGAACCCACCAGCTGCTCCACAGAAAAAAGATGTGGCAGTTTGCTTCTATAGAAATGGACTGTCTCGGAGATACTGTGGGGCGGTTCCATTCTGGCCTATTGTTGTTGTTAAGTGCCGTCTAGTCGGGGTTCCGACCCATAGCGACCCTGTACAGGGTTTCCGAGGCTGTAAATCTTTACAGGAGCAGAAAGCCTCATCTTTCTCCCGCGGAACAGCTGGTAGTTTCTAACTGCTGACTTTGAGGTTCTCAGCCCGATTCATAACCACTACGCTACCAGAGCTCCACTCTGGCCTATTAAGTCACTATAAATTGGAATCCACTCAGGGGCAAAGGGTTTGATTGTTTGTTTTTGGTTAGGTCAATATGAAATAGGGGAATTGGAAACTTTGGTGGATTTTAGGAAGTGAGAAGATCTGACCAAAATATGAGTTGAGAACTTTGAGCTGGCTAGAGATGTTTATGCTGTGAATCTTATTTTTGACCAGCATTGTAATCTGGTTGGCTGATTCCTCTTTTTCATTTGCATCTCAGTAAATTAAAATCTGGTTCTTACGGCAATATACTTTATAGTTATTAGCCTTATATGATATTTTCTTTATCCTCGCAATAGGATAAGGGCATTACTAGAGAAGGGAACTGATCTGATTTGTTACCTGTCACATCCTAGTCTTCAGATGAGAATCTGATACAGTATTGCAGCTTATAATATAAATATGTATGGGCGAGTTTAATGAAATTATATCGAACATTCAGCACCCTCACTCTTCTCCTACTTAACAAGGTTAAAGTAGGTCCAATGCTTCTCAGAAATAGCATTGTGGTTCACGGCAATCGTCTCCCACTTGGTGTTTTTCACTTAGCAAAAGCCTATGAACTATGTGGAACATCCATGTAATCATGGCAAGCTAAAGTAGGGCATATCTACATCGGAGCCAGAAATATTTTAGATTTTATTTCAGATCCTCACAGCTTTGATCTTTTTGGTATTAGGGGAGAAAACCATTTCTATCTGATTCAGTAAAAATGTATGAAATGCTTAAAAAAAAGTAGCTGGCTTTTTTTTTAACACCAGGTCCGGAGTACTATTTCTGCATTCTTTTATATGTTGCAGGTTTAATTTAGGAACCAAGCTGTTGTATACACGCATTTGAAAATCATCTGCAATAGACAAAGACATTCTAGTTAGCTTTGAAAAATTCATCATTCATCACATGTAGGGTCCTAATGCCAAGAATTATGGTAGAGATCAAAAGATACTAGAAAGCCTAATAACCTTTACATTCTAACATTAGTGGGGTCTCCGCTCCG
>NW_006408546.1:24383549-24411027 GCF_000296735.1 Chrysochloris asiatica | reverse complement strand
AGCTGCTCCACGGGAGAAAGATCAGGCTTTCTACTCCCGTAAAGATTTACACCCTCGGAAACCCTGTACAGGGTCGCTATGGGTCGAAACCGACTCAACAGCACTTAACAACAACAACAACAATCTCAAGGTCAGCAGTTCAAAACTACCAGCTATTCTGCGGGAGAAAGATGAGGCTTTCTGCTCCTGTAAAGACTTACAGCCTCTGAAAACCTGTACAGGGTCACTGTTAGTTGGAGCCGACTCCACAGCACATAACAACAACTACAACATGATGGCCCACTCAGAAAATCAGAGCACTTGGAAGGGCAAAGAGTTAAAGGTGAATTGGACATATTTTGCTGGAGAGGATTACTAAGAATCCTAATTAATGGGGTAACACAGGAGTGAAAGAAATGCCAGGAATTCCTTGCCTCATCAGCCAATGCACAGAAACGAAATAATACACAAGTGCTTTGGCGCAGGAGTTGTAGAAGGCTGCCAAGTTCTATCGACATTCCCCAGATTGCCCATGAATTTTGTATAGCCAATAACAGGAGCCAACGCAAGAGACCTATCATCATCACATTGAAATAGGGAAATGGCACCCACGGCAAGAAAATATTGAGTTCATTTTTCTATAAATGAATAAAAATTAAGATATAAGACCATAAAAATTACTTTTATAGGACTATGGTCATCCTAATATTTTGGCCTAAAATAATGCATTGTTATTTTTGTGCACATAAAGAGCAACAAAAACATCCAGATGTTCTCTCAACTTATTCAAGATATGCATTCAGAGGAGGAAGGTAGTGTTAATTATCAATTAGCATTTTTCTGTTTATATTCAAAGAAAGAGCATTATAGAGCACAGTCAAAGACTATGTGCTCAGCAGCATGATGAATATTTGAAGAATGTTGCACTTTAGTAGAATTCAATATGGAACATTCCCTGTAAAAGGGGAAAGGGAGAGGAAATCTAGGCAGTAAAGGAAAAAAAAATAAACATACTTGCCCAGATAGAATATGGCCTATTTACAGTTTTATTTTTAATATTCCATACTTTTGTTCAGAAGCTTTAGCATGACTGACTGAATTTCTTTTTCTAGTTCCTTAGGAGGATAGCGTTGAAATGCATGGCCACACTGTTCCACTTGTTATGGAAGTAGAAGAAATATGGCTGATCTTTGCAAAAATAAACATAAACAAAAGAGCCACAGAGAAACCAAGCATTTTCTGAATGTCAAAGAGACAATCATAAGTTAAAAGACAATAAAAATTACTTTCCTAGGACAAGGACCTTCCTAATATTTTGGCCTAAAAGAATGCATTGTTATTTTTGTGCTCATATAGAATAATACTATTTCAGTACTTCTGTACAAATAACAACATTTCTTCATTTCATTGTTTTGGGACACCGCTTTTGGATTTTGTCTTTTAGTTTTGGACGGAGTCAAGGTGATGTTTGTATCTGATTTTGTGGAGTACAGCACTTCTCTCTAGTACATGAGGTTGTCATTAGTCAGAATCAACTGATGACAACTGGCTCATTTTATATATACATGAAAAAAATATTTTGTATAAAAATGTATTAAGCCATGGGGATAACTGGTAATTCTCTAAAATAACATGAAACTAAAGCTACAAATCATTGGTGCATGGAAAATTATGTCTATATAGCATCTAAAGTTCAGGAAGAGAGAGCTGTAGTTGAGAACATGATATTATTAGCATTTGTGTCGCATTCAACTTTTACACTTCACCCTTCAATGTAGTCACCAGACTTATCTTCTTCATGCCCTCTAATAACATCCCATATACATTCTCATATGTTCCCTAGATACTCAGAATGTATAAACTCTTTAGTGTTTTTATTTTTACCCCTTAATATTTTTCTCCTTAATGCAAGTTAATACCTGTCTACCCTCCAGCCTATGACCCACACTCCCCTCTGTTCTCACCCCTGGTAATCATCAAAGTAGGTCTTCTTTGTTGCGACAATCTTTTCTTTTTGACTCTTCACAATAGTGGTTTTATAATGTATTTGTCACTTTTGTAATTGACTTATTTCAAACAGCATAATGACCCCCAGACTATTTCATGTTATAAGGTACTTCAGATTCATCCCAATTCTTTAATGTTGCATAGTATTCCACTGGGTATATGTACCAAAGTTTATTTGTTCTTCTAACAGTGGGCATTTAAATTGTTTCCATCACTTGACTATTGCTAAAAGTGCTGCATTGAACATAGGAGTGCATAGATCTATCTGTGTCATGGCTTAGTTCTCTAGAATATATGCCAAAGAGAGGGATTGGTGGGTCCCATGGCATTTCTATTTCTAACTTTAAGAGGACGTGCCATACCATGTTCTACAGTGGTTGCACCATTTTACAGTCCTACAAGAAGGATGTGAGGGTTCCCGTCTCTCCACGTCCTGGCCAAAACTTTTTGTCTTCTGTGTTTTTGTACTTTGCTATTAATGTTGGGGTTAGCTGATAGCTCCTTATTTTAATTTGCTCTCTGTGACAGCTGAGGATCATGAGAATTCAGTTAAGTGTCTGTTCATGTCTTCTGCCCACTTAAAACTGGATTGTCTTTTCCTTATTGAGATGTTAAAGTTTTCTATACATTTTAGGGATTAGTCCCTTTTCTGATATGCCATTATCAACAAAATTTTCCCAGTGAGTGGAATTCTCTTTACACTGTTTCAGTACCTATGGGTCGGAACTGACTCAACGGCACTTAACAACAACAACATATGTCACATATTGTTGTTGTTATGTGTCGTGGAGTCGGTTCCGGCTCATAGCGACCCTGTACAGGGTTTCCGAGGCTGTAAATCTTTACGGGAGCAGAAAGCCTCATCTTTCTCCCACAGAACAGCTGGTAGTTTCGAACTGCTGACCGTGAGGTTCGCAGCCCGATTCGTAACCACTACACTACCAGAGCTCCTCCAGAAACCTGAACAACAGTACTGCATATCTGATCTCAGGCTTCAATAACTTCATCTGTATCCTATTAATATCCTGGTGTGGCACTGTAGGATACTGAGCAGTTTGAGCCACAAGGTGGGTGGTTCTAACCTACCATTTGCTCCTCAGAAAGCCTATACGTGGTCAATATGAGTGAGTCAGAAGCAACTTTACAGCACTTAACAATAACAAGCATGTCCCTATTTTTCCACTGATGGTATTTATTGTTCTGTTTTTTATATTTCCATCTTTAATCCATGTCAAATTCTATATTTTATATGACATGAAATATAGGTTTTGTATATTCTTCTACAAACACAGATCGAGTTTTATTAGCTCTGTTTTCCCAAGTGACAGATCGAGTTTTATTAGCCCTTTTTTCCCAAGAGACTATCTCTTCCCCATTTAATGGATGGATTGATTTCTGGGTTTCATTTCTGTTCCATTTATCTATGTTTCTGTTACTGTACACCACCAAGCAATTTTGACAAACTTGTTTTTGTTTCTTTCTTTTATACCATGTGTCTCTCCTTTCCATGTAAACTTTTTCTATCTTTGATGCTGTTGTATAGACTGAGATTGCATTACATCTGTACATCACATTCTACAGGGCTGACATTTTCATAATGCTAACTCATCCTATTCTTGAACATGGCACATTCTTCCATTTATATAGATCTCTTTTGGTTTCTTGTAGTAGTGCTTTGTAGTTGTCTTTGTTTCTCTGGTTTGATTAATTCCTACATAATTTCTCTTTTGAGTTACTATTGTAAACTGTATTGCTTTCCTGATTTCATTTCAGAACTTTCTTTGTTAGTGTGAAGAAATACTCTTTAGTAGAGTTTTCATAAATCTTCACAATCCAACTTTGAGCAGATGGAATCTAACAAAATGAATTATCTCTTGTTTCTGACTCAACAGAAAATAGGTATCACCTTCCTACAAAGGTCACCAAATGTTAACACCAGAAAGCCAAATGATCAGTCATTGATGTCATCAGTAAAGAATTATTTTATGCATTTAAAGGTGTTTGAAATGGTTAGGCATGCAACAGCTAGTTGAAAAGTTTTTTCAAACACACTCAGGAATGCCTTAGGAGGCAGGCCTAAAGGTAACAGTCTTGAAAACCCTAGAGAAGAATTTTACTCTGCAAACATGAGGATGACAAGAATCTACTTCATGCCAATTAACAATATAAACAACCCAGACTTGGGTGGGATGTAATAGTCACAGAGGAGACACAAAGTGGACTAGACAGTGTGGTGACTAGAACTTTAGAAGAAGGATGAGCATTCATGATGCTATGCAAATGAGAAAACATTTACAGAACTGGAAGAATTTTAGTTTGGTTGGAGTGCAGAACAGTGTCTGGTAATTTATGATCTGCCATGCTCTCAATGATCCCAGTTATCTCACTCCTGTGTTCCCTCTTTGGGGACCTTCTCAAGCTCTGCCTGAATTCTCACATCACACACCACCTCCTTTAAAGGGTCTTCCCCTAGCACAGCACCACCACCTCCTGAGTGAAACTCAGTGGTATTTGTTTGATTACCATGGATCAATTCCATACTCCATTTACAGTGCTTCATGCTACATAATAACTGCTTACTTTCTGACACATTCACTGAGCTCTGTATTCTTTGAGGGTGAACACTTTGTATGCACCCCTAGCTCCAGACTTCTAACACAAAGGAGATGACTACATTTTTTTAACCAAAATGAGTTGTGTTGTTGTTGTTGTGACGTGCCATTGAGTCTGTGCCAACCCATAGCGAGCCTGTATAGAGTTTCCAAAGAGCAGCTGGTGAGCTTGAATTGCCAACCTTACAGTTGAAATGGCTTTGCAGTCCGGCGTATTAACCCACAGCGCCACACCAGGACGCCAAACAAAAGGAATACATACAGTTAAAACTCTGTCTATTCTTCTTGCAAAATGTCAGCACATACATTGGTCTGGGATGTGAGATAGCAACCTTCTCTAGACACGTACTGGAGACTGAAATCAATTCAAAGCCTCCCAATACATACATGGGTGATTCCTGGCATCTTTATCACCCACAGATAACATGAAAAAGAAGCTATGACAGAAATACAACATGAATTGTCTCCAAAGCCTACAAAGACCATGGAGTCTTCTGGGGTGAATAATTAGTAGTTAGATTGCAGTGGAGACATAAAAGAAAGAAAGGCAAATATATGACCCCTATTTGAGAGAATATAGTTCTTTTTAATGTGCAAAGGCATGTTTGCAGGAATCTTTGGAGACAGGGCCCATCAGAAAAAGAAAACAAAGTAGAATATCAGTGGAGGAGTTCCTCTTCTGATTTTTTTTTTTTTTTTTTTTACAGATTCTTTATTTAGAAATCACTTTTCTTTTCAAATTAAAGGAGAGCATAAACCATAATCAGCAATTTTTGTTAGATTAGAAGGATGGCAGTAAACACCCTCTACTCCTTACATCTCTGAAAATAATCTTTGCTGAAGTGAAGAAGGCAAGTTTTATTGATTTCTTCTTTACAGAGGAATAAAGAATAAAAACAAAAGGGATTGAGGGAAGCTGAAACAAAAAAGAGCAAAAGTAAGGTGATGTCAGTGCTTGAGAGATGGTGTGTCTTGTCATCATACTCATATCATGCAGGAAGACACTTTGAAGAGTAACTGGGGCAAAGGATCCCTAATAGAAAAGTAATGGATAAATTACAAAGGAAAAATCTCCTCCTGGAAAATGTAGCTCCCTTACATGTATTTGGATTGTTTCATTATTTTGCTTCTTATCAATGACAATATCTCGCTTTCAGAAAGCTCCAATAGCATAAAATTTTAAATGCATACTAATTATGATACTATAGTAAAAAATACCATGATTTACTCAAAAGATAGATATAAAATATCAGCTAAATGGACAGACAAGTCATGTGGACTCACTTGAAATTCACAACTACATGTTTGAAACGACTTTGCATCAATTACATAAAACAACCAATTCCTAAAAGAGATACCTGCTTTCACCACCCAGCATGGTACCCAATTACTCTCTGAGCAGGTGATACTGTTGACAAAATTCATACCTTCGACCGTTGCTCTCTTGGGTTGAATGGTGATGGCGCCTTCTGCAATATCTGCATGCTGGTGCAGTGGGTTAATTTTGGATCCCCAGCTGTCTGATCCCACCCAAAGAAAATGGCCCACTTGATCTGCTCTTTTTGCTGCTGCAAGGATCTGCCTAAGAAAAGAGGCATGGAAAAGTGTATTAGTGATAAAGACATGAAGATAACCACATACATATTAGAATTCTATCAGAACAAAAGCAAGCTCTTGGTTCTCAAAATGTAAGCAATCAGCTACAAAAGATATGTCAAATGATTTGGATCCTCAATATATTAAGAGGTCTTGTAAACCATTAAGAAAAAGTTCAAAATATTTTGAGAAATATAGGCAAAGAGTAGAAAAGTCAAAAAATAAAAGGAAAAATATAAATGTCAAAAAATCTAGACACATATTCACATAAACTAGAAGGGAGAAAAATAGAAATTACCATTAAACGTGTATTTCACTACTCATATTGGTTAAGATGTTTGTTCTGTTTTTGTGAGTTTGAGACATGTTAGTTGTTAGTCAGTTTTGATTCATAGTGACCCTATGCACAACAAAATGATACACTGCCCAGTTCCTGCTTCATCCTCAGAATTGTTGTTATGTTTCAATCCACTGTTGCTGCAACGGTGTCAACACCTCTCTTTGGATGTCTTACTCTTTTTTGCTGACCCTCCACTTTATGAAGCATGATATCCTTCTGCATTGACTGGCACTTCCTGGTAACATGTCCAAAGAATGAGATTCATCCTCACATCTAAGGAACACTATGGTTGTTATTCTTCCAAGCCATATTTGCTTGTCTCTGGCAGTATGTGGAAGTCTGTTCTTCACCAACACCATAATTCACATGCATCTATTCTTTTTGGGTCTCCCTTTTTCTTTGGCCAACTTTCACATCCATAAGAGGCAAATAAAAATACCATGCTTGTGCCAGGCACATCTTAGGCCTCAAACTGACACCTTTGTTTTTTTTTAGCACTTTAAAGAGGGCTTTTGCAGCAGATTTACATAATGCATATATCATTTGATTTCTTGACTGTGGTTTCCGTTGGTGATAATTGTAGATCCAAGCAAAATGAAGTCTTTGACACCTTCACTATTCTCATTTATCATGAAGTTATTTATTTGTCCAATTGTGAAGATTTTCATTACAAAGAGGTCAAATCTACACAAAAAGCAGCAATCTTTCATCTTCATCAGTAAGTAGCTGAATTTGCAGAACTTAGAAAGGTAAAATAACTCTTTTGGAGTGTAATATCACAGAAGGTATATTGTTTTATGTCTCAGGTATTGCATGTACTAGGTACCACAGGTTGGGTGGTGATAGAGCACTGTAAAGTTTGTTCCAACTCATAGCAACCCTGTGTAGGGTTTCTGAGGCTGTAAATCTTTATGGACAGAAGGTCTCGGCATTCTCCTGTGGGGCAGTTGGTAGTTTTGAACTGCTGACCTTGAGGTTAGCAGCCCAACTGGTAACCACTACGCTACCAGAATTCCTTACCAATTTGATGCCTGATTAGATAGCTTAATCTAATTCTTTTGGTTAGTAACCAAACCTTTTTCCTAAACCAAAATGTAAGGCAGTGGCTCATGGCTACTTAGAGCTTTGTAAGTGACTTTTTCAAATACAAACTGCATATAATTGAAGGGGGAGCATAGGGGCTTCATACCATAAGCATAGTACAAGCCACAAGGTCCACAGATGGAGCATGCTAGTCACTCCATGGAACAAAGATGAGGTTTTCTGTTCCCAGGAAGATTTAATAGCTTTGAAAATACTACAAAAGATTGCTATAAATTGGACCCAATTAGACAGCACATAACAAAAACATAATGGAAGGAAGAGAGAGCTAACATAGTGGGGTATGCCTTGGGCTGCTAACCCCAAGGTCAGCAGTTCAAATTCATCAGCCATTCACTAGGAGAAAGTTGAGGCTTTCTGCTCCAGTAAAGATTTATAGCCTCAGAAACCATAAATAGACTTGTTGTGAGCTGGAAGTAATTGAATGACACACATCAGTAACATTATTTAGGGAAGTCTCAAATGTAAAAATCTAAGCCAAACAAGTTAAAATGGAGAAAGAAACTGGATAACGTAAGGTAGGGATAAATATAAAAAGGGACAAATAACACACCCATTGACATGTGAATTATTTTATTAAAATCCAGAACAAGATGCCTACAAAAAGCATAAAATTAATGAGATAGTTTTCACCTATTAAAAATACAACCTTCATATACAAAGAAGGGATTGAAAAAAGCAAAGTCAAGGAAATTTCCCAGAAAGGAGAACAAACACAATAACAAAATAGATAAAGATAAAGCTCTTAAAGAATCAATCCAGGAATAACTGTATCCAACTAATAATGTTTTTAGAATAAATGTATAGATAAAATAGGAAGAAAAACCCAACTAACATTAATTTAAAGTCCTGGTGTGGTACTGTGGGATAATGTACTGGACTGCAAAGTCAGTTTATACTGCAACATTAGCAGTTCAAATTTACCAGCCATTCCCCAGAAATTCTATACAAGGTTGCTATGCATTGGAACTGACTCAATTGCATTTAACAATCTTAATATACTAAAGAAAAATCACAGAAATAGAAAATACAAATATCAAAATTAAAAAGGCTCATCAGAAAACTCATGAGAAAAATATTTTTCATAAAATGTAAGATCTTTAGGAATAGTTAGAGAGAATTTTCTTAAGAGTTTTAGAGTAACATCAGAAAGCATATAAGGCAATAAGAAACCATATAATAAACCTCTAAGAGAGAAAAAGATAGGAAAAAGTGATTGACCATTGCTGGAATGTGCTGGAACAATGTCTTCAAATATTAAGGGAAAAATATTTCTGCCTACAATTCACATACTCAATTCACAAAGGATTCCAATACAAACAGAATTAGCATTATTTCCAATGAAACCTGGAAATGTTTTATCTAAAGACAAATCCTCAAATTCTCTTAAAGAGTGCTGCAATAGGTTAGTCACAATAGCTACATACTGTAAACCTTGCATGTGCCTAGGTATGATGTACTTAAAAATATGTATGAAACCACATATGTAGTATTCCAACTACTAATGAACTGAGGAGGCAGAATAAGAATATTTTCAGGGAAAAGACACAAGCAGGTTTCCTCTAATATACCCTTTCTTATAAAGTTATTAGAAGATGTGCTCCAGAAAAGTTGAAGAAATAAGGCAAGAATAAAAAATGGCTTAGAACTCAAGAGAGAGAAAGTGGTGAAAGAAAGAGAAATGAAAGAAGAGGAAGAATAAAAGGAAGTAGGTTTTAAAGAAACTAAATCAGATTTTTTGTTTGTTTGTTCTTTTCACTGTGAATTGAAAAAAGGTTTACAGATAAGGTCATCAGTTTTAAATTCAGCAAATCATACGCTTTGTTTCAGCTCAGCAATTGAAATCCCCTCCATGGAAAAACAATTATTCTGCTTCCTCCTTGTTATTCTTATTTACATTCCACCCACATTTTGATTCCTTTTTAACTTTGTCCTAAAGTAAAGTTGCCCCTTTGATTTTTAATGATTGACCATTCCATGGTGAGCGTGACCTACTTGTATTGTTGTCTCCACTATATACTATCTACTGTTATAGGTTGAAAACTGGGTCACAAGGATGAGTTCCTTTCCAGACCTGAAGGATCTCTTCCTGTGCAGATGAAAGAAGAGTGACAAAAAATGAAGGTGCTTAGAAACAAATTACTTCAATGGAATAATGAACAATGTGAACAATAGTATCCATGACTATGAGACTATAAACACTAGATGGTGACTGACTACAACTACCAATTGTTCTGAAAGGGATCATATTAGAAGATCCTGGGTAGAGTGGAGGGAAATGTGAAACAAAATGGAAAATCATAAAAAAGATCAGGCTTACTGGTCTAAGACTAGTAGAACTCCAAAGTAAATATATCCTTAGAATAAAGCTGAGGATTATTGGGCAGTGGGTTTTATAAGGCCCAGGAAATCATTTAGTCCTGCCCTGCCCTGCCAATGCAACTTCAGTTCCAGTCATCACATTTGTTGTTGTTGTTGTTACTAAGTAATGTCAAGTCTGTTCAGACCCAGAATTACCTTGTATAAGGTTTCCAAGGAGCAATTGGAGACCTTGAGCCACTGACCCTGAAGTACAAACCAACTTCACAGTCTAGTGCATTACCCCACCGTTTCACACCAAGACTCCAATCATCAAATTAAGGGTGAATTAATTAAATATTTGATCAAAATGGCAGGCTAATTTTAAGTTGAAAATTTTGTATGGTCTGTGAATGATGTTACAAAATTGGCAGAATACAGGTTCTCCACCCTTTCCCTGTAGTTGTCGTTAAATGCCGTCGAGTCAATTCCAACACATCACATCCCTGTATAGGGTTTCCAAGGAGCAGCTGGTGAGCTTGAATCACTGAAGTTTCAGTTCAAATGACTTTACAGTCCAGAGCATTAACATGCAATGCCACACAGTCCCCCGTATTTCTGGAACTGAACTCATTGCTTTGACTCAATTTTCAGCCCAACAATAGACAGATATAAAGGGGGATATGACAGAATCAGGTACATACAGACACTACAGAATGGTGACCCACTCAAGATCAAAATGGCCGACTTTTCCTCAGGATGAAATTCAGATGGGTAGTAAAAGAAAGCTGAAGAGAAACAAGCAATAGAGGAGGAAGGAGGATAACTGATGTTACATTGAGGGGATTGCAACAGAGAGGAGACCATGTGTGGGATTTGTTTCATGTAAAACTAATGATCGGCTCTGTACACCTTCACTCAATACACACAAAAATGAAACATAGAATTATCACATGATCCAGCTTTTTCAATTATATGTCTAAAACTCAAACAACTGGAAGCATGAAACAAGCAGATACTTATATACTTGGATGTCAATGTTCATTAAAGCACTACTTAAATAAAAGGTAAAAACAACTTAAATGTCTATCAACACATGAATGAAAAACACAAAATGTGATATATATACACACAATGATTAGTATAAAGTTATAAACAGAAATGTAGTCTTCATACACACTACAAGACAGATGAAACAAGTCAGTTATGACAGGCCAAATGTTGTATGATCCAACTTACACACATACATACCTAAACCCAAATCAAACCAACTTTCATCAGTTCGATTCCAACTCAGTTTCTGAGACTGTAAATCTTTAAGGGAGCAAAGAAATTCATATTCCTGTGGCTCAATGTATGGTTTTAAGCAGTCAGTGCCTAACCAACAGTCAGTACCTAACCACCAGAACTCCTTAGGCACATATATAGAGACCAAAATTTATTAGTAGTTACCAGGAACAGAAGGTAGGGAATTTGAGGTTATTGATAAAGGAATGGGAAAATCTGGACAGGATAGTGGCTTTGATCATACAACATGATGAGCATAATTAATGTCACTGAATTCCATATGAAAAATATGTTGAAATACGATTATAAATGATTATATATATATACACATATATAGTTGTTAGGTGCCATTGAGTTGATACCGACTCATAGCATCCCAATGCACAACAGAACAGTTCCTGAGCCAAACTCACAATCACTGCCTGAGCCCATGGTAGATGCCACTGTGCTAATCCACCTCACTGAGGGTCTTCCTCTTTTGCTCTGACCGTGAAACTTTCCAAACCTTATATCCTTCTCCGGTGACTGGTTCCTCTTTGTAATATGCATGAAGAATGAGAGATGAAGTCTGACCATCCTGGTTTCCAAGGAGCACTTTGGCTGTACGTCTTCCAACACAGATCTGTATGTGGTTCAAAATTCTCTTCCAACACTATAACCCAAATGCATCAATTCTTCTACGATCTTCGTCATTCACTGTCCAACTTTTGCATGCACATGAGGTTACTGAAAATGCTATGGGGTGGGTCAGGTGTACCTTAGACATCAAGCTGACATCTATGCTCTTTAACACTTTAAAGAGGTCTTGTGCAGCAGATTTGTCTAATGCAATATGTCATTTGATTCCTTGACTGCTGCTTCCATGAGTATTGATGGTTGATCAGAGTAAAATGAAAATTTTGACATTTATCTTTTGTCCATTTATTGTGATGTTATTTATTGGTCCAGTGGTGAGGATTCTTGTGTTTTTTACATTGAGATGCAACCCATACCAAAGTTTATGGTTTTTGATTTTCATCAGTAATATTTTAAGTCCTTTTCATTTTCAGCAAGCAAGGTTGTATCACCTATATATCACAGGTTGTTAATAAATGTTCCTCCAATCTTGATGCCACATATTTCTTCATATAATCCAGTTTTATGGATTATTGGCTCAGCATAGAGATCGAATAAGCATGGTGAAAGAACACAAGCCTGGGGCACACCTTCCCTAATTTTAAACCATTTGGTGTTCTCTTCTTCTGTGTACTGCCTCTTGGTCTATGTTCAGGTTCCTCATGAGCACAATTAAGTGTTCTAGAATATTACCCACAATGCTGTCCATAGCTTGTCATGATCCACACAATTGAAAGAAATCCAACTGAAGACGTCTGTGGAAGAGTTCCATATCATCCGGCAAAACAAGACCCAGGGCAGGTTGTGGAAGAGACTGTACATTCTCATATGAAAACAAGGCCCAGGGCAGGCTGTGGAAGAGACTGTACATTCTCATATGCAAATGCAGGCTGAAGCGGAAGAACATGAAAGCAAATATACAAGAGCCAAAATATGTTTATGGAAAAACGGGAGAATATTTACAAAGACAGTTAATATGATGAAACCTTTTTAAATGTTTACTATATGGTAAAAAGTCATCTTTAATGACTTATAAAAAGTAGGATGTTAAATTTTATGTGATCCTTATTCTACTATAGAAGATATATATGTAGGGAAAAAATAACTGCAAGCATTACCTCAGAATTCTATTAGAGGTTGCCTGGCAATGTAGGGACTACAGGTTTTACAGGAGATTATTTAAATTGCTATTCGAGATAACTGTCTCTAAACTTAAATTTATCTTTATAATTAAGGGCAAGGTTTATGAAACACAAACACAAATACAGTTTCCTAAATACTCAGTGGTTTCACAATTGTTGTTGTTGTTGTTTAGTGTGGTGGAGTCAGTTCCAACATATAGCAACCCTATACCCAGTTTCTGAGGTGCAGCTGGTGAGTTTGAGCCACTGATCTTGCAGTTCAGATGGACAAGTGCTTATGCTAAGGCATCACACCAGGACTCCATAATTGATGCTGATATATTAACAAGGGGGCATCAAAAAATTGATGGACCCACACACACACAAAGTGGACTGAGAACGGCAGCTTGGACATTGGATACTCAAATGGGGAGGGGAGATTACAAAGGCAAGACGTGACTTGCTTACAAGCTTTCAAGAGGGAACCTGGTGCTAGGGAGCATGGTGGAAGGTAGAATCTCCAGTAGGTACTATTCAACCTGTCTGGGCAGAGCTGATGAAAGGAGATACAGATGGGTAACTCATGATACTGTAGTGAATAATGCTTATCAGGACGGACTATGAGGGTTGGAAATGCAAAGGCAGAAGTTTTGTAACAAGGACAGGAATGATTAATTCTCCAGGATAGGAGCGGAGGCCTCTGGGACCATCAACAGAGAAGAGCCAAGAGCGGGACCCTACCCAGAGAAACAGAGATGCCTGAGATAGAGACAGAGATGATGATGAGGAGTGATGAAGTGACTGGGGACTTTGGACCCAGAGAGGGAAAGGGACTGTGGGCCAAAAACTGGGGGGAGAAGGGGGAAGTGTAGGGGGTGGGTTTCTGGGATATACCCTTTGGGTGGTTGATGATTCATGGAGGGAATTGGAACCATGGAAATGAGATGATAAACGATGGAATGAATGTAAAACTAAAGTTCTCCCATGTAAACTATCATATAATTCACAATAAAACATTAAAAAAAAAAGTTGATGGAAAAAAATTAATTCTCCTTGTATAATCTCTGTCACCACTTGTCTGTCAGTCTTTCATACTATGGTGGCTTGCATGTTGCTGTGATTCTGGAAGCTATGCCACAGGTATTTTAAATACCAGAAGAATCACCCATGGTTGACAAGTTTCAACTGAGCTTCCAGACGAAGACACACTAAGAAGAAGGAGACATGGACTACTTCCTGTTGCAGACCGTGTAAGACTAGTCAGAGGTTCGAGGCCCTCTAGGGCTGAGTGTAACAAATGAGGCCACTGGCAGTTAATGGAAAATTGCTTTCATCTTAATATTCAAGTATATATATTAAATTAATACACTGGAGCCTTTGAAAATCCACAGATAAATGTGATATTTTCCTAAAGCCGAGACTAAAGGTTGCAAGGTTAAACCTTTCTCCAAAGGATTAACTAAAAATATCTTAGCTACTTCTCGGTTCTTTGTTCTATAGACAAAGAGCCCATCCTCCCTAATCCCTTTTCCAGGTGCAGCCCATTCACCTGGGCGTCTCCTGCAGAACTCTCAACTTCCCCCAACTGACCTCAGGGGCTATAGATATGTTAATTGGGCCTGAGAATCCAAGTTGCTGGCCTGGGATTCGAACCAGTGAAGTACAATGTAAAGTTACCTGATTGTCTGGAAAATTACTGATGTTAGCTGTATCCTGTTTTAGTCCCTCCCAGCTTGGTGTGAAACTCCTCCCCTAAATAAAACAGAGGCCCGAGCCTCCCCAGGTGTGCATTACTGGTTGGAAGGATTGAGTAAAGATTGCGGTGCATTACGGGTTGGAAGGCATGCATTAAAGATTGCAGGGCAGTGAGTCGCTGCCTGCAGAGGCCATGATGCCTGTAGTCCCAAGCCTGCGCACCAGTGATGTATCCACCCTGGCTTTGGGGTGCCTCATTGTCTTCCTTCTTCTGTTTCTTTGTGTATTCTTTCGCTATCCCTATCGCCGCTGGATCTCCCCTCCTCGTGAACCAAAAACTCGTGACAACTATGTCAGGGTCAGACCCCGGCAACTTCCAAATATTTAGTCACTGAAAGCCTTATGAATGGCAGTGGAACATTGTCAGCACCAGAATACTGAATACTGAAACATGATAATGAGCACCAAAATACTGTTGGACATAGTGCCAGAAGATGAGCCACTTAGGTTGGAAGGCACTCAAAATGTGACTTGCATTCTCAAAGTAGAGTTAACCTTGATGCTGCAAATGGAGTAACACTTTTGGACTTGTATTTGTTGATGGAGAAAAATTCAAAATGGGGAGACATGGTTGTGAACATCCATCAATAATGAGAACATGAAATGTATGAACTATGAATCTAGGAAAATAGGAATTTGTCAAAAATTAAATAGAACACATAGATGAGCTGAAATGGACTGGTATTGGCCATTTTATATCTGCACTCATTTGGTTTATTATGCTGGGAATGACAAATTGCAGAAGAATTGCATTCATCATCAAAAAGAGTGCTTTGTCGATGCAATGGAGCAAACAAATCTTTAAAGTGAGGATCACTCCAATCCCCTTAGTACACAGGGTCAAAAAGGATGGGGAACATAGACATTGACTACTCAAAATGGGAGGTCTACAAAGGCAAGAAGTGACTGGCTTACAAGCTTTCAATAGGGAACCTAGATCCAGGGGTACAGGGAAAGGTAGAATCTCCACTGAATTGTTTCAAATTGTCTAGATGGGGTTGATAAAAGGTGAGGGGGTTAAGACTCCTGTAGTTCAATAGGGAATGATTGCTATCAGGTCTGACAGTGAGTGTTAGAAAGGTAAATGTAAACATTTTGTAACAAAAGGAGGGGAGTAGCTGATTTTGCAGTCTAGGAGCTGAGATTCCTGGAACCATCAAGGGAGAAAAGCAAAGTATGTGACCCTGTCCAGAGAAGTAGTGACACCAGGGATGAAGGCAGAGACAATGTCATGGAAAGAAGGAGTGTCCAGGGACTCTGGACTCAGGGAGGGAGAGGGGCTGTGTGCTGGCGGCCCAGGGAGCCAGGTAAGTGGGGTTTACCCTTTGGTTGTTTGATGATGCATGTAAGGGATTGTAATCATTGCAATGAAATGAAATACAATAGAATGACTGTTAAGATAATGTTCTCCCATGTAAACTAACATATAATTCACAATAAAAACTTAAAAAAAAAAAGAATATATCAACTTGTGTCCTCAACTACAACACTGTCTGTGATTAATATCCATACACCTACTTACAAGGAAAACGAGTTAATACCATCATTATGCATATTTACTCACCAACCATTAAAGGCCGTTATGGTGAAATTGAAGAATTTTATCAACTTCTTCAGTATGAAATGGATCAAATGTAAAATCAAGATGCACTGATAATCACTGGGGATTGGAATACATTGCTGCAAACAAAGTGGTAGGACCACTGTTTGGAAAATTTGGCCTGATGATAGTAAAAACGATGGAGATCACATGAAAGAATTTTGTGAGATCAATGACTTCCTTATTGCAAACAACTGTTTTTCAACAATATGAAAGACTGTCCACATGGACGTCACCAGATGGAATACAAAGAAATCAAATTTACTACATCTGTGGAAAGAGACTGTGGAAAAGCTCCATATCATCAACCAAAACAAGTGCAGGGGTTGACTGTAGAACAGACCATCAATTACTTATATGCACATTCAGAATGAAACTGGAAAAAATTATAACAAATATACAAGAGCCAAAATATGACCTTGAACATATCCCACCTGAATTTAGAGACCATCTCAAGAACAGAATTGATGTATTGGACACTAAAGACCGAAGACCAGAAGAGTTGTGGGCTACTTTGTTTGTTTAAATTATTATATATTCCTGAGTGTTTTTGTGTACACTCCCCGAACAAAAAACAGAGGGACTGGAAGCAAATACTGTTGAATGATAATGCATGGAAGAAACTGTAATCATTGCAATGAAATGATGGTGTAAACCTGATGTTCTCCCATGTAAAATATCACTCAATTTACAATAAAAACTAAAACAAAAACAAAAAAGAGTTGTGGGATAACATCAAGAACATCATAAAGGATGAAACAAAGGTCATTAAGAAAATAAAAAAGAAGGAGAACACCAAATGGATGCCAGAGGGGACTCTAAAACTTGTTCTCCCATGTAGCGATGCTAAAGCAAGTAAAAGAGCTGAGTAGAAAGTTTCAAAGGTCAGCTTGAGAAGTCAAAGTCAAAGATTATAAAGAAATGTACAAAATCCTGGAGTTATAAAACCAGAACACACTTAGCATTTCTCAGGAAGTGAGTAATATTTCTGAAGGAAGTGAAGAAAAAAATCAAGGCTTGCCTTGCAATGTTGAAGTGTTGTATGGAAAAACATCTGCACATTGCAGTTTGTTAATGAATTCCTTCATCGGATGACACATATTTGTTCATATAGCCCAGCTTCTCCAATTATTTGCTCAGCATACAGACTGAATAAGTATGCTGAAAGAATACAGCCCTGGGGCACATCTTTACGAATTTTAAACCATTCAGTATTTCCTTGTTCTGTGTGAAAACTCCCTCGAGGTCTATGTACAGGTTTCTCATGAGCACAATTAGGTATTCCAGAATAGTAATTATCCGCATTGTTGTCCACAGCTTGTCATGATTTGCACTATTGAAAGCCTTTGTATACTCCTGAAGCACAGATGAATATCGTTCTGGTATTCTCTGCTTTCAAACAAGATCTATCTGATGTCAGCAATGAAATCCCACATGCCACGTTTCTCTTTTGAATCTGGATATTCTCTGTCAATGTTTGGTTGCATCTGTTTTTGAATTATCTTTAGCAAAGATAATTGCTTGCTTCCATGAATATTAATGATATTGTCCAATGATTTCTGCATTCCTTTGGGTCATCTGTCTTTGAAATGGGCACAAAGATGGATCTCTTCAGTCAGTTAGACAGGTAGTCTTCCCAATTTCTTGGCACAGATGAGTGTGTGATCCAGTGCTTCGTCAGTTGGTTGAAACATTTCAATTTGTAGTCCACAAATTCCCAGAGCCTTGTTCTTTGCCAATGACTTCAAAGAAGCTTGGACTTCTTCCTTTGGTATCATTGGCTCTTAATCATATGCTACCTCTTAAAATCATTGAACATCGACCATTCTTTTTAGTACCGTGACTCTGTGTACCTGTTTCATCTTCTTTTGATGCTTTCTGCATCATTCAATATTTTTGCCCATAAAATCCTTCAACATTGCAAGTTGAGGCTTAAATTTTTTATTCGGTTCACTCAGTTAAGGAATGTTGAGCATGTTCTTATCTTTTGCTTTTCTAATTCCAGTTCTGCAGATGCAATAACTTTGCTTGCTGAAAGCGACGAGGACTTAACATACTTGCTGATGAAGATCAGAGACCACAGCCTTTGATATGGGTTGCATCTCAACATAAAGAAAACAAAAGTCCTCACCACTGGATCAATAAATAACATCACAATAAATGGAGAAAAGATTGACGTTCTCAAAGACTTCATTTTGCTTTGATCAACCTTCAACACTCATGGAAGCAGCAGTCAAGAAATTAAACAACATATTGTATTAGGCAAATCTGCTGCACAACACCTCTTTAAATTGGTGAACAACAAATATGTCAGTTTGAAGAATAAGGTGTGGCTGACCTAACCCACGGTATCTTCAATAACCTCATATGCATGTGAAAGTTGAACAATGAACAAGGAAGATTATAGAATAATTTTTGCAATTGAACTCTGGTGTTGGAGGTGAAGCTTAAAAGTAATATAGACGGTCAAAAGAACAAACCAATCTGTGTTGGAGGAAGTACAGATACAATGCTTCCTGGAAGCCAGGGTGGCCAGGCTTCACACTCATACTTCGGACATATTGTTATAAGGCACCAGACACTGGAGAAAGATATCATATTTGGTAAAATAGAGGATCAGAGAAAAAGAGAAAGACCCCAACAAGATGGAATGCCACAGTGGCAGTAGCAATCGGCTCAAATGTAGCAACGATTATGAGGTTGGTGCAAGACCAGACAGTGTGTTGTTCTGTTGTGTATACGGTCTCTATGAATCATTACTGACTCAAGAGCACCTAACCACAACAACAATGGGCATAACACTGAACGATGCAGAAAGCATTAAAAGAAGATAGATGGAAGGAAAGCACAGAGTCACTGTACCAAAAAGAAATGGTCAATGATCAACCATTGAAAGAGGAAGCTTATGAACAAGACTCTGCATATTCAATGATATGAAGGAAGAAGACCTACGAGCACTGAAGTCACTACAAATTGAAATCCTTTGACAAACTGATGCTGCACTAGAGACCCTCACTCATCTATGCCAGCACATTTGGAAAACAAATACCTCATCAAATAACTGGATATTTATCTGTGTTTTATTGAGTATTCAAAGGCTTTCGATTGTATGGATTATGACAAGCTATGGAGAACATTAAGGATAATGAGTATTCTGGAACCCTTAATTGTGAACACTGAATGCTTTAAAATTAGGAAAGGTGTGCACCAGGGTTGTATTCTTTTATAATTATTCAATTTGTATGCTTAGGAAACAATCTGAGAAGCTGGATTATATGAGGAAAAATGTGGAATCAGAATTGGAGGAAGTTTTATCAGTAACTGGTGATATGCAGATGACACAACCTTTCTTGTGGAAAGTAAAGAGGACTTAAAATACTTACCCATGAAGATCACAGACCACAGACTTTGTTATGAGTTGCATATCAATGTTAAGAAAACAAAAATTCTCACCACTGGACTAATAAAAAAGATCCATACAAATGGAGAAAAGATCGAAGCTGTCAAGGACTTCATTTTGCTTTGATCAACCATCAACACTCATGGAAGCTCCAGTCAGGAAATCGAATAACATATCACATTAGGCAAATCTGATGAATAACAACTCTTTAAAGTGTTGAAGATCAAAGATGTCAGTTTGAAGTCTAAGGTGAGCCTGATCAAAACCATGGTATTTTCAATAACCTGATATGCATGTGAAAGCTGGATAATGAATAAGGATAATGAATATCATAACATTTGTGTTATGGTATTGGAGGATAATCTTAAAGGTACCCTGGACTTCCAAAACAACCAACAAATCTCCTTTGGAGGAAGTATAGCTAGAATGCTCCTTGGAAGGCTGGATAGCCAGTC
Organism: Chrysochloris asiatica; assembly: GCF_000296735.1. Taxonomy (NCBI): domain Eukaryota; kingdom Metazoa; phylum Chordata; class Mammalia; order Afrosoricida; family Chrysochloridae; genus Chrysochloris; species Chrysochloris asiatica. Next base: position 24,390,861 of record NW_006408546.1, on the reverse strand, counting down.
TTCATCTCTCATACTTTGAACATAGAATCAGGAGGGAATAGTCCCTGAAGAAAGATACCATTTTCAATTAAATGAAAGGTTGGAGAAAAAGAAGAACCCCCCAATGTGATGGATTAGCACAGTGGCCGCAGCAATGGGCTCAGTCTTAGCAACGATTGTGAGGTTGGTACAAGACCAGGCTGTGTTTCATTCTGTTGCTCACAAGGCCACTATGCCTTGGTACCAACTGAATGCCACCTAATAATAGCAAGAACAAGTATATTCTGAGTAAAGCATTTTAGAAAAAGATTCAATTCTTGCCCCAAATCCAAATGATCAAGATCCATGTCTGATTTAGCATACATCTTAACTTCAAAAGCTAGATATTAATGTCTTCAACTGCTATTTTCTGATAAAATATTTGAAGTTAATGTTCCGAGAAATCTCAACATTTTCCATCTGCACTGTAAGTCTTCTGAGGAAAAAATAACATTGTGGTTGATCAGTACTTTTCAGACATCAGTTTCTTTAAGGTCATGATTTGATGGAAACTTATATATGTTCTTCATTTTTATTACTGTGCTCAAGAATTATTCCTGCTATCACTACTATCAATCATAATATACAATAATATTCATTCTAGTACACAAACTCCAGTTTTTATAAAATGAACCTAGATACTGAGTGGCTTATATACATTAAAAATTAAAACCTCACACTATCTGCAAGAGTATTATAACCAACTATTTCCAATATATCTTTTGTGTATCATGTAAAATGTACTTAAAAATAAACATGAGGTCACACCCTAAAACGTATTACCTACTCTGCCAGTGTGTAATAAAAGATGTGGAAAAGATTTATAAGAGGTTTAAACAGGATATTAATAAATTTATATAGAAAAAAAAAAGAATGCAGAAAGACAAGAGTCAAGTGGAAACAAAGTCTTCTAAATAACAAAAGTACAAAGTGAGAATGAAATGACCTTACAGAAGCACAGCCAGCATTTTCTAAGAAGACTAATGATGCATTTGAGGGGTGATTGGACACCACTTCCTGGAGAAGGGTGTTTGAAATAGATCTTGAAGAACAGGCACCATTTTAACAAGCAGAAATGTCACAAGAAAATGGAGGGCAATTAGGACATCAGGGAAGAGCAAAACATTTTGGCTGGACAACTGGGTGAATGCAGGCAATGTCTAAAATGTTACAATGATACCACAGTTTTCAAAGTCATAAAGTTCAGACAGAGACCTACCCAAAACTGGTTCCTATCTAGTTGATTGCAGTTCATGGAAAACCAATGGGTTACAAAGTAGAGCTGAGTACCACACACTGTTCATGGCTCTGACCTTTCAAAAGCAGATCAGTAGGTCTTTCTTCTAACAGTGTCCTGGGTGGGTTTGAACCAACAATCTTTTGGTTAGCAGTTGAATACATATGGTTTATATCACTCGGGGCCTCCTTTGAGAGTGAAATCTGCACTTAAACCAGTCAATATCACTGTGTGCCATGGAGTCAGAATCATAAAGAGGAGTACTGACCCCCTAGGGTGGCAAAAGCTCTGATCTTTAGGGTAGAGATGGCCTCTTCTTTCTCTCATGGAGCTTCTGATATATTTGAACTGCTAAACTTTTGGTAAGTAGCTGATTGCTTAACCACTATACCTCTGGGGCTTTGTAGTGGGCTATTAGACTAGATATTTGATTCACTGATGTTCTCAGAATACCAGTTACATACCAAGCCCTGTGATAAGTATGAGGCTATAAAAGACAGTAGAGCAATGCATGACCTCTGTCCTAATGAGGCTGTCAGACCAGTGGAAACAGACACACTCTTTAAGAAAACAAACAATTTCAAGTGGCCTCAGTGACCTTACTTATGAAGCTGAGTTCTTCTATTGAAGAACTGACCAAAGCACCAAATCTGTGTGGTCTAGAGAGATTTGCCCAGAAAAAAGTGATACTAGAGATGACAGTGGATTGATGGAGTGGGGACGAAGCATGGCTAATAGGTAGAACAGAACATATAAATATTTTCCCCAAAAGTACAGCCCTGGGGCTGCACTACACAAAATTCAAGGAAGCTTGGAATAAAATTAATTGAAAAGGTAAGACAGGACCAGATAACCATAAAAGAGCTCAAAAGGATTTCCATTGTTCTGATGAGAGACTGAAAGGCTAAAAAGCGACAAAAAAAAAAAAAAAAAGAAAAGAAAAAAGCAAACATTCCTAAGATAACATTAACACAGAGCTCATCTGTAGAAGAATTAGCAACAACGAGAACAAAAATTATTTAGGTCTTCCAGTATCAAATTCAATAATATTTTCAATCAGCCTATTCAAATAAGGAGCTCTGGTAGGTTAGTGGTTACGAATTGGGCAGCAAACCTCATGGTCAGCAGTTCAAAACTAAGATGAGGCTTTCTGCTCCGATAAAGATTTACAGCCCAGAAATTCTGTGCAGTGTCACTACAGGTTGGAACAGACTCAACGGAACTTAAAAACAACATTCAGATAATATTGTTCTTCTTGTTAGGGGCCATAAAGTAGGTTGCAACTCATAAAGGTTTTAAAAGGAGTGGCTAGTGAGCTTGAACTGTTGTCCCTGTGCTTCAAATCAACCTTGATTTGAACATTAATCCACAGTGCCACACTGGTACTCCATCCAGAAAATTTAGGGTACATGAAATAGAAAGAGACATGGAAAGAATCTCTGGTAAAAACGATAGCTCAATATTTTATTAAGAAGCGATGCTAGGGGACTTCAAAAAGTTTGTGGAAAAATCCCACTATCTTATAACTAAAAATTTTCCATGAACTTTTTAAAGCCTTATCATAATGGCAAGTGACCTAAGCATTACCCTTATTTGGAAACATTCACATTCAAGTTCACAGGGATATAACAATAAGTCAAAAAGCAATGCTACAAAATCATAGAAACCTTTATTAAATAAACATATAAAATGTGAAGTTACTCTTTCTCCCCAAAATATCCTCCATCTAGGTCTATTGGGAACATAAAACAATCTCAAGGGGCAAGATCAGGGATGCAAGTATTTCCAACCAAATTCGTGTAGGACAGTCGTTGCTACGGTCCAATGAACAGGTGCATTGTCATGATGGCGGTGAAATTCCTTGGTATAAATTCCCTGACCTGTTTTCTGATCAAGTAAGTTTTCAATTTTCTTAAATCTTTATATATCTCTGTGGTTGACCTGTGTCCTTCTAGAAAACCTGTATAGGTTAACAACTTTAGATTCCCATAAAAACAGTCACCATAACAAACTGAACTGGCCTCTCTGACATGAATTTTATTGGCTCAGCAGATCCCCTCAAAAGTCGCTGTTCTGATTTGACCTTTTCTTTTTGGAGGCACCCAATAAGCCTAAGGCAAGCATATGATTAAGATGGCTGCAGTCATCTACTGATCACAGAGACATGTTTAAACATGCTTTGTTTGGAATAAACTCATGTATATATAAACTGGAATGTTGGTAGCAGTACTTTTTGACTGGTATTATTTGCAGCCTTATAAGAAAGGCAACCACCACTCATCTGTCAGTTTGTCGTACTGTGGTGGCTTATGCGTTGCTGTGATTCTGAAAGCTATGCCACTAGTATTTTAAATACCAGCAGGGTCACTCATGGTGGACAGGATTCAGATGAGCTTCCAGACAAACACAGACAAGGAAGAAGGAGTGACGAACTACTTCCAAATATTTAGTCACTGAAAACATTATGGATAGCAGAGAAACACTGTCAGATACAGTGCTGGAAAATGAGCCTCTCAGGTTGGAAGGCACTCAAAATGCGACTGGAAAAGAAATGCTCCTCAAAGTGGAGTTGACCGTGATTACACGAATGGAGTAATGCCCATGGGAGAAAATTCCACAGGACCTTTATTTGCTGATGGGGCACAACTCAAAATGAAGAGAAACTGCTGTAAACATCCATTGAAAAGAGGAACATGGAATGCATGAATTATGAATCTGGGAAAATTGGAAGTTATCAAAAATGAAATGGAACAGATAAACATCAATATCTTAGACATTAGTGAGCTGAAATGGACTGATATTGGCCATTTTAAATCTATGTGGCCATTTTAAACAACATAGTTTACTATGCCAGAAATGATAAATTCAAGAGGAATGGTGTTGCATTCATTGTCAAAAAGAACATACAAGATCAGTCGTGATGTACAACACTGTCTATGATAGCATAATATCTATGTGCTACAGGGAAAACCAGTTAATACCACTCTTATTCAAATTTCCGCACCAACCACTAAAGCCACTGAGTACGAAATAGAAGAATTCTACCAACTTCCTCAATCTGAAATTTATCAAACATGCAATCAAGATGTATTGATCATTACTGGTAATTAGAATGCAAAGGTTGAGAGCAAAGAGGAAGGATCAGTTAGTTAGAAAATATGGCATTGGTGATAGAAATGATGCTTGAGAACACATGATAGAATTCTGCAAAATCAATGATTTGTTCACTTCAAATATCTTCTTTAGACAGAATAAGAGATGACTATACACATGGACACACCAGATGGAATACATAGAAATAAAATTGACTACATCTACAGAAAGAGATGATGGAAAAGCTCCATATCATCATTCTAAACAAGGCCAGGGAAAGACTGTGGAACAGACCATCAATTGCTTGTATGCAAATTCAAACTAAAGCTGAAGAAAATGAAAACAAGTCCATCAGAGCCATAATATGACCTTGAATATATCCCACCTGAATTTAGGGATCATCGGAAGAACAGATTTGATACATTAAACACTAAAGACCGATGACCAGAAGAGTTGTGGGATGACGTCAAGAACATTATACGTGAAGAAATAAAAAAGTCATTAAGAAGACAAGAAGGAAAAGATCAAAATGGATGTCAGAAGAGACACTGAAACTTGCTCTCCAGCATATAGATGCTAAACCAAATGGAGAAAATGAGGAGGTGCAAGAGCTGAACAGGACATTTCAAAGGTCAGATGGAGAAGATAAAGGCAAATATTGCAACAAAATGTGCAAAGATGTGGAATCAGAAAAGCAAAAAGGAAGAACAAGGTTAGCATTTCTCAAGATGGGGGAACTGAAGAAAAAAATCAAGCCTAGACTTTCACTATAGAAAGATTCTCTGGGCAAATTATTGAATGATGCAGAAAGCATCAAGAGAAGATAAAAGGAATATGCTGAGTCACTGTACCCAAAGGTAATGGTTCATGTTCACCCACTTCAAGAAGAAACATATGATCAAAAGCCAATGATACTGAAGGAGGAAGTCCAAAGTGCAATGAAGGAATTGGAAAAGAACAAGGCACCAGGAAGTGATGGAATAAAAATTGAAATCTTTCAAGAAACTGATGAGTCACAGAGGTACTCACTCATCTATGCCAAGAAATTTGGAACACAAATATCTGGCCTACTGAATGAAAGATATCTATATTTGTGTCCATACCAAAGAGAGGTGACCCAACAGAATGCGGAATCACTGAACAATCTCTTTGATATCCCATGTGAATAAATTTTACTAAAGGTAATACAGAAATGGCTACAATCATACATTGACAGAGAACTTCTAGAGGTCCAATCCAGGTTCAGAAGAGGCCGTGGAACAAGGGATACCATTGCTGATGTCCGATGGATTTTGGCTGAAAGCAAAAAATATCAGAAAGATGTTTACCTGTGCTTTATTGACTATACAAAGGCTTTGGATAGTGTGGATCATGACAAGCTATGAACAACATTGTGAAATACTGAGTACTCCGAAACACTTAATTGTGCTCATGAGGAATCTGCACCTGGACCAAGAGGTAGTTGTTCAAACAGAACATGGGAACACTGAATGGTTTAAAATTCAGAAAGATGCGTGGCAGGGTTGTATTCTTTCCTCATACGTATTCAACCTGTATGCTGAGCAAATAATCCGAGAAGCTGGGTTATATAAAGACAAACGTGGCATCAGGATTGGAGGAAGACTCATCAACAACCTGCGATATGCAGATGATACAACCTTGCTTGCTGAAAGACAAGAGGACTTAAAATATTTACTGATGAAGATCAAAGAGCATAGTCTTTGGTACCGATTAAATCTCAATATAAAGAAAACAAAAATCCTTACCAATGGACCAATAAACCAAATTCTTATCAGTGGAAAAAAGATTGAATTTGTCAAGGACTTCATTCTTCTTGGATCAACTATCAATACTCATGGAAGCAGCAGTCAAGAAACCAAACGACATATTGCATTAGGCAAATCTGCTGCACAAGACACTTTAAAGTATTGAAGAGCAAAGATGTCAGCTTGAGGAGTAAGGTGCACGTGACCCAAGCCATGGTATTTTCAATAACCTCATATGCATGCGAAAGGTGGTCAATGAATAAGGGAGACTGTAGAAGAATTGATGCCTTTGAGTTGTAGTTTTGGAGGAGAATACTGAAAGTGTCATGGGCTACCAAAAGAACAAATAGCTCCGTTTTGGAAGAAGTGCAGCCAGAGTGCTCCTTGGAGGCCAACAGGCCAAACTTTGTCTCTCATACTTCAGACATACTGTCAGGAGGGACCAGTCGGTGGAGAAGGTTATCATGTTTGGTAAGGTAAAGGGTCAGAGAAAAAAAGGAAGACCCCCAACAAGATGGATTGGCCAAGTGGCAGTATCGATGGACTCAAGCATGGCAACAGTAGTGAGGTTGGCACAGGACGGGCAGTGTTTCATTCTGCTGAGCATAAGGTCACTATGGTTGGTACCAACTGGATGGCACCTAACAACAGCAATAACAAGAAAGGCAAATGCATGTACAGCTCACATCCAGTACTGGAAGCATACACTGGAACAACTTCTATGCAAAACAGTATCTATTATATTATTTCTCCAAGTGATACATTTCTGACCCTGGAATACCTTTCAAGTGATTTATCTGGTAAGTAGACACAGACTGGTGAATAAATAAGCTTACTGAAGTACTATTTATAAGTTGACCAATGCAAAGTATCATATCATGGTAAGTGGAGAAGGAGTGAGGTTGTCAGTAATTTTATTTCATTTTACTTGGATCCACATCAACACCCATTGAAGTAGCAGTTCATAAATCAAACGATATAGTACAGTGGGCAGATCTTCTGCAAAAGGTCTTTTTAAAGCGTTCGAAAGCAAAGATGTCATTGGGTAATCTATGTATATATATGAAACCTATGAATGTATATGTCACTGGCTCTGTAAGACTGGAAACCTCAAAGTCACTGGTTAAAATATACTAGATGCTATGTGGGAGAAAGATGAAGACTTGGAAACCCTATACATTGTATATATTCATATATA
>NW_006408546.1:24376861-24383429 GCF_000296735.1 Chrysochloris asiatica | reverse complement strand
GAGAGCTCTGGTAGCGTAGTGGTTACGAATCGGGCTGTGAGCTGCAAGGACAGCAGTTCAAAACTACCAGCTGTTCCGTGGGAGAAAGAAAATACCATGGCTTGGCACAGGTGTACCTTAGTCCTCAAGCTGACATCATTGCTTTTCAACACTTTAAACAGGTTGTGTGCAACAGCTTTGCCTATTGCTGGTCCAGTGATGAGGTTTTTTGTTTTCTTTACACTGAGATGTAATCCATACAGAAGGCTATATAGTCTTTGATATTCATCAGTAATTATCTTAAGTGCTCTTCACTTTCAGCAAGCAAGGTTGTATTATCTGCATATCACAGGTTGTTAATGACTCTTCCTCCAATCCTGATGCCACATTTTTATTCATATAACTCAGCTTCTCAGATTATTTGCTCAGCATACAGGTTGAATGAGTATGATGAAAGAATACAAACCTGTCATACATATTTCCTAATTTCAATCCATTCAGTGTTCCCATGTTCTCTTTGAACAAATGCCTTTTGGTTCATGTAGAGGTTCCTCATAAGCACACTTAAGTGTTCAGAAATACTCATATTCCACACTGTTGTCCATAGCTTGTCATGATCCACACAATTGAAAGCCTTTGTATAGTCAAAAAAGCACAGGTAAACATCTTTCTGATACTTTCTGCTTACAGCCAAGATCCACCAGATATCAGCAATGATATCCTTTGTTCCACATCCTCTTCTGAATCAGGCTTAAATCTCTGGAAGTCTTCTGTCAATGTACGCTTGCAGACATTTCTGTATTACCTTGAGTAAAACTTTATTCGAATGGGATATCAAAGATATTGTCAGATGATTTCCGCATTCCACTGGGTCACCTTTCTTTTGAATGGCCCAAACACGGATCTCTTCCAATCAGTTGGCCAGACAGTTGTGTTCCAAATTTCTTGGCGTAGATGAGTGAGTGCCTCCAGTGCTGGGTCACTTTGTTGAAAGATTTCAATTTGTATTCTATCAATTCCCAGTGCCTTGTTCTTTGCCAATTCCTTCAATGCTCCTTGGATTTCTTCCATCAGGATCGCTGGCCCTTGATCATATGCTACCTCTTGTAATGGTTGAACATTGACCATTTCATTTTAGTACAATGACTTTGTATTTCATCTTCTTTTGGTGCTTTCTGTATCATTCAATAATTTGTCTAAAGAATCCTTATATAATGAAAGTCGATGCTTCAATTTTTTCTTTGTTCTCTCAGCTTGAGAATGCTGAGTGTGTTCTTCTCTTTTGGTTTTCTAACTCCAGATCTTTGTATATTTAATTGCAATATTTGACCTTGTCTTCTGGAGCTAACCTTTGAAATTCTTTGTTTGTACTGCCTCGTTTCTTCCATTTACGTTAGCATCTCTATACTGGTGAGCAAGTTTCAGTGTTTCTTCTGACATCCATTGTGATCTTTTCCTTCTTTCTTGTCTTCGTAATGACTTTTTGCTTTCTTCCTGTATGATGTTCTTGATGTCACCCCACAAGTCATCTGGTCTTCGGTCTTTAGTGTCTAATGCATCAAACCTGTTCTTCAGATGATCTCTAAATTCAGGTGGGATATATTCACGGTCATATTTTGGCTCTTGTGGACTTATGTTCATTTTCTTCAGTTTCAGTCTGAATTTGCATATGATCAGTTGATGGTCTTTTCCACAGTCTGTCCCTGGCCTTGTTTTCACTGATGATATGGAGCTTTTTCATCATCTTTTCCCACAGATGTAGTCAATTTGATTACTGTGTATTCTGTTTGGTGAGGTCCATGTGTATAGTCATCTCTTATGCTGTTTAAAAAAGGTATTTGAAATGAACAAATCATTGATTTTACACAACGCTATCATGCAATCTCCAACAACATTTCTATCACCCAGGTCATATTGTCCAACTACTGATCCTTTCTCTTTGTTTCCAACAATATACATACATGCAAATGTTGTTGTTGTGTTAGGTTCCCTTAAGTCAGTTCTAACTCATAGTGACCCTATCCACAACACAACGATACACTGCCTTGTCCTGCACCAACCTCACGATTGTGGCTACACTGTAGACAACTACTGCTGCCACTGTGTTAATCCATCTCACTGGGAGGGTTCTTTCCTTTTTTGCCGACTCTTCACTTTACCAAGAATTATGTCCTTCTTGAATATGGGAACATTGAATGGTTTAAAACTAAGAAAGGTGTTTGACAGGGTTGTATTCTTTCACCATACTCATTCAACCTATATGCAGAGCAAATGATCCAAGAAGCTGAATTACATGAAGAAAACCATAGCATCAGGAATGGAGGAAGACTAATTAACAACCTGCAATATGTATGCAAAAGCTGGACACTGAAAAAGCAAGACCATAGAAGAATTGATGCTTTTGAGTTATGGTGTTGGAGGAGAATACTGAAAGTGCCATGGGCTGCCAAAAGAACCAACAGATCTGTGTTGGAAGAAGTGCAGCCACAGTACTCTTTCAAGGCTAAACTTCGTCTCTCATACTTCAGACATATTGTCAGGATGGACCAGTCGCTGGAGAAGGATATAATGTTTGGTAAGGTGGAGGTTCAGAGAAAAAGAGGAAGACCTCCAGCGAGAGGGATTGTCAAAGTGGCAGCATCAATGGGCTCAAGTGTGGCAAAGATTTTGAGATTAATCCAGAACTGGGCAGTGTTTCATTCTGTTGTGCATAGAGTCACTATGAGTCAGTAGTAACTCAAAGGCACCTAACAACAACAACAACCAGGGTCTGATACCTTCTAAAATTATATATGAAACATGAGAGATGAAGCCTCGCCATCCTGAATTTAAAGGAGCATTCCGGCTATACTTCTTCCAACAGAGATGTGTTTATTGCAGTCCACGGTACTTTGCATATTCTTCTACAACACAACTGTAATGTAACAATTCTTCAACATAGTCTAACTTTCACAAGCATACGAGGCTATTCAAAATCTCATACATATATGTTGTTGTTGTTGCTAAGTGCCATCAAAAGAGAAAGAAAAGAAACAGAGAGAGAGTGTTTGTTTCTCAATAAGATGCAATGACACCACAGTGGCAGAAATAATGAGCTCAAATATAGTAACAATTGTGAGAATGACACAAGATTCAGCAGTGTTGTTTTCTGTTGTACATAGGGTCACTGTGCACGGCACCTAACAACAATTCTTACAATTACAAAGGCTGTAGTTAAACTTAAATCGTCAATCAATAAGGAACGGTTATATAAATTGTAGTGCTTTTATGAAATGGAATCAGACACTGCTACTAAAAGACTGAACCGATATATAGGTACTGTAATTCAGTGATCTCCAGGATTAAATGTTATTGTCAAGGCAAGCAAGTGTGTACTGTTTCTGCACAGTATGCTATCATTTGTGAAAAAGCCTGGTGAACATCCCTTTGACACATACACAGAATGTCTCTAGAAGAATATTTGAAAAAACAACTAAAAGACATTGCATCTGAAGAGGAGAACTCATTAGCTGGGGGAAAGCAAGGATGGGGCTTTTTGGTTTTTGTTTTTACAATTTTTTTTTTTTTTACTTTTTCATTTGGTGTAGTAATTATGTTTTATTATAAGAGGATGGGAATATCTGTGTTCTAGAGAAATTTACAAAAGTTAGCTCTCCATGGCTTGGCAAAGACTGAAATGATTGTGGGAAAAGGTGGAGTCAAGATTACAATCTGATTTTGAGTCCAAAGTGTAGCAAGGTTAGAAAAAGGAAAAAGAAAGGGAAAGGGGGTTGGAGAATGTATAGGCATGCTTCCATTGGTCTTGGACTTACTGAGTTAAGGCAGCAGCAATATATCATGAATTATAACACGTTGTTGGTTTACATTTTGTGACATTTTCCCTTTATGTTAAGAGAATCTGTTCTTCGGATAAAAATCTGCTACATTTCAAGATGTCTTTAATAAAGGAAACTTTAAATGGCCTTGCTGTTTCTTTGTTTTTACAAATAATTGAACACTTCAATTTTGCTAATCAAGGACAAATATATGACAGCAACAAGCTGCTGGTTCCATGGTTTGCCTTAACGAGGTGTGTTAGGGAAGAAAACAGGCAAAGAATTGGCCATTACAGAATTACAGTTTTGATCCAGTGCTACCTGTTTCTCTTTGTCTTCTAGCAGCCTAATCTTTCTGTCTCCCACAGAAGCCACATGCATGTTAATGAATTTCACCAGGCATCCTTACTTGATATCCTCATCGTTGGCAAAAATCACGACGGCCCTGGAGTTGGGGGTGTCCAGGAGCTGTTTGATAATTCTATCAAAGTCAATGGTCCTGTCTTTGCGCTCTTGGGGGATTCTCACGGACTGGGCAATGCAGAGCCCACCTGTTTGAAAAATAAAGCAGAGTGTCAATATAGTTCCCACAGAGTCATCAAAGGAACCAGGGAGATTAGATGGACATAGGGGGTTTTGAACTCTAAGTTAAAGGCACTCCCTTGGTCATGGCGTGCTGTTGCTCATACTTGGTGGCCCTTCCATGGTACCGCACAGCCTCCTTATTTTTGCAGTTCACTTGTAAATACCTAACTGTGACCAGGAACACCAGTGCCACTTATTCTAGGGAGGTAGGTTTAAGTTGACAAAGTGGGAGAAAGAAGTCCTTTAAAGGCAATGCAGCACACAACAATAAAAGTGCAACCAATCAACTAAAGTAAAGGAACTGATGAAGCAAGTTGTTTCTCTCTGTGACTATTCAGCCTTCTGTATATTCAGGATTATTTTTCCCTTCACATCTAACATTCAAAGTTCAATTTTTTTTGAGGTAACAATAGCAAAAAAAAATAAAGAAAAGAACTTCAATGATCATAAGTCATAGTAAAAGACTTATTAACAATATACTATGTACCTGTCATTAATAAGTATTTTACATAAGTTATATCATTTAATCTTCTTTAATACGCTATCCAGTAATTAGTGTTACTCATTTTGTGTTAGGGAAAAGGGAACTACTAAATAGCTAAATAAATACATTTACTGCAAACTTCTCAGAGGCTTTAGAATATTAACTTATATCAGGATAGTGGTAGTTCAGTAAGCAACTGATACACCACCTACATCCTTTGCTTAGTAATGTCCCTAAGTCTAGGGTTTGACAATGACCATTTTTAACAAAAGCTCATGAAGAATCCTAGCATGGCATTGTAGAATAAGCACTGGACTACTAACAGCAAGCTACTAACACTAGCTGCTCCTAGGAAGCTCTATGCAGGGTTACTGTGAGTTGGAATCAATTTGATGGTATTTAACAACAATAATCCAAAATCAAGCCTCCATTATAATTTAATACCAAATAGTAACAGATTTCTGTAAGTGATTCTCAGCCTTCAAAGTGCATGGAATCACCTGTGGTTCTTAAAAATAACATGTAGATGTTATATACAACACTATTTAATAACTTAACCTAACTGACATTTATGGATCAAGTCACCCAACAACAGAAGAATACATGTTCTTCTCAAGTGAAAATAGGACATTCTACAAAATAGATCATATTTTGTTGTAAAATAAAACTTAACAAATTAAAAAACGTAAAAATCATGCAAAATATGTTCTCAGATCAAATTAGAATCAAACTAGGGATCGATAACAGAAAGATAACCTAGACACTTAGAAATTCAACACTACACTTAGAAACTCAACACTACACTTTTTCTAAGTAACCCATGGGCCAAAGAGAAGTGTCAAGGGAAATTGTAAAGTATTTTCAAGTAATGCAAAGTGAAACTACAGTATATCCAAATTTGTAGGTTAAAGCTAAATCAGTGTTTTAAAGAAAATGCATAATGTTAAGTCCTTATATTAGAAAAGAAAAAATATCTACAATCAGTAATGTATGCTTCTACCATAAGAAAAAAGACAAAGAAGAGCGAATTAATCCCTACAAGGAAGAAAGAGTTAGTAAAAGTAAGAGAAAAAAGAAACAAACTTGAAGTTAAAAATATAAGAGAGGAAATCTATAAACTCTCCAGTGAGTTCTTTGAAAAGATTATAAAACTCATGAATCATTACATGACTAAAGCAAAAAGAAGTCACAAATTACAATAACAGAAATGAAAAAGGGGTATTTTTACTGATTCCATGGATACTGAAAGGTGATAAGGCAATACTAAAAAACTCTACGTGGATAAATTATTATGAATAACTCTATGCCAATGAAGTCAGCAATTCAAATGAAATGGAAGAATTCTTTGAAAAATATAAAGTATCAAAGGTGAATCAAGAAATCAATCAAAACTGAACAGTCTCCATTTTGAAAACCAAACAAACAAAAATAGATAAAACAGATGAGTGGGACATACTAAAAATTAAAAACTTATGTACATCAAAAGACTTCACCAGAAGAGTAAAAAGGGACCCCACAGAATGGGAAAAAAGTCTTTTGCAATGACATATCAGACAAGGGACTCATTTCCAGAATATACACAAAACTGCAACACCTCTACAAGAAAAAGGCAAATAACCCAATTAAAAAGTGGGCACAGGGTATGAACAGACACTTCACTAAGGAAGAGATCAGGGCAGCCAACAAACATATGAAGAAATGCTCA
>NW_006408546.1:24366005-24374687 GCF_000296735.1 Chrysochloris asiatica | reverse complement strand
TGGGGGGAGGAGGGGGAAGTGTAGGGGACGGGTCTCTGGGATATACCCTTTGGGTGGTTAATGATGCATGGAGGGGATTGGAACCATGAAAATGAGATGATATACGATGGAGTGAATGTAAAACTAAAGTTCTCCCATGTAAACTACCATATAATTCACAATAAAACATTAGACAGGCCATAAGAAAAATATACACATATACATTTATGTATCAATCAGTCTGTCTACCCATTCACCCATCCATCTAGATCTTAAACACAACAAATTCATATTTAATAAGGATCAGAGAAAACCCTGGGATTTGTGTTTTAAAAAGATCTCCACTCAGTGAATCTCAAGCAGTATACCTGGAAGATTTGCTGAAATACAGACTTGTACACTTCTAGTCTCCTTCTGCTGGCCTTCCCCACCCTGATCCTTATTTAATAGGTTTGGGTAAGATGTGAGATTTAGCATTTCTAACAAATTCCCAGGTGATCCTGATAATACTTTTCTGGGAATGTCACTTTGAGAATCCCACAGTGAATGTCACTGTTGCAGATGGTCAGGGGACCAGATTTTCAGGAACCCTGGCTTTGGTTTCTCCATTTTAATTGTAGTCAGTCCAAACTTTTATTGGGAGCTCTTATGCTGGTGAAAAGGAAGGAGTGGGTCATAATGCTTTGTTATAAGACTTACAGATGCAAACGTAATTCTTCCTTGTCTGAAAAACACCGTGAGCTTTAAAGAGATGAAACCACATGCAAGCTATCCTGGAATGGATGGGGAGAAGAGATAGCTACTATCCCACCTTCTCAGCAGGAGAAAGGGAATGATTCTGGGTGCAAACTCAGCTTCCCAGCAGGATTCATTTACAGCTGTGTGATTAAGCAAATTAGAGTGGATTCCATTGGGTGATGTGATTAGCAAAGGGTGGCTTGCACTCTTGGATTCACAGATCACCCACCACCAGGGCTCCGAATTGGTGTATTTTGGTTCAACCCCTTGCTTCAAATTTTAAATGCCCCCACACAGATATACTTATTCAGAACCTACATTTTAACAAGCTTCCCTTCTGATTCAGTGTCTTTGGGGTGGGAATGCCAAATATCACAGTGGGTCACAGTGGTTCAAAGTGCTGCTGGGGAGACTGATGTTGATGCCTGGTGCTTCATGGATACATGAAGCATGGATGCTTGCTCCTCATCTTTTGAGTTTCCCACAGGTGAGCAAAATCAAACAACTCGACAAAAGAGAGAAATTGGCTACTAGCATAGTAGTGGGCATGAACATGTTCATAAAACGAAAATGTGAAAAAGAAGATTGGAAAATTAAGGATGGGAGAGAAACATTGCTTTGATTTGAAACTCCTGGGAAACTTGAGTTTTACCAGCTTGAACAAGAATCACTTCATTTCCCTCAGACCCATAAGAGAAAATGACAAATTTAGAAACGTATTTACATTGTATGTTGTTGTTGTTAAGTGCCATCAAGTCGGTTCTGACTCACAGCGACCCTGTATAGGGTTTTTGAGGAGTGGCTGGTGAGCTTGAACCACTGACCTTGCAGTTAAAACCAACTTTGCAGTCCAGTGCATTAACCCACAGCGCCACACTGTTGTTATGAGCCATGGAGTCAGTTCCGACTCATAGCGACCCTGCATAGGGTTTCTGAGGCTGTAAGTCTTTACGGGAGCAGAAAGCCTCATCTTTTAGGACTCTTTTATTATACGAAGATGATTTCAAAGCATCCAATGAAGACCAATGTGTCATGGGAGAAATATTTCATTGTACAACTAATAATGAAAGTCACTTGTGTCTGCCAGCAAGTATTCCATTGGACAACACACACCTGGTATTGGGAAATCAGTGGGTTATGTATTGGGCTGCTAACTGCACAATTAGCATTTTGAATTCATCAGATGGTTCATGGGAGAAAAATGAAGCTTTCTGCTCTGAAATCCTATACTGGATAATTATGAGTCAGAACCAACATGAGAGCATCTAACAGAACCAATATTTCTCAGTGTTAGTGACAATACAGAACAAACTACATTGTCTTCAGCAATATAATCATATTTTTATCCTAAGCTGCTGCCTGGTTAAATGTGAACATGATTACCTCTATGCTTTATGTTCCAGCTTTGTCTCTTACAGCAGATTCGGCTTGCCCACCATTGTACCTCTGAGGCTATTTGATCATGAAAATATATGAACCACCTACACTCTCAGCAGTTCCATGGGAGAAAGATGAGGCTTTCTAATCCCATAAAGATGTACAGCCTTGGAAACCCTACAGGGTCGCTGAGTCAGAACCGACTCCACAGCACATCACCACCACCACTCACCACCACGACCATACCTGAGAAAAGGATCCCTAGAGGCAAAGTGGTTATGGACTTAGCTGCTTTTTGAATGGTCAGCAGTTCAAATCCACTATTGGCTTTAAGGGAGAATAGACCTGCCGGTCTACTCCCCAAAACATAGGATTAAGAACCCCTATGTGACAGTTTGATGGACCCAAGCATGGCAACAGTAGTGAGGTTGGCCCAGGATCGGACAGTGTTTCATTCTACTGTGCATAAGGTTGCTATGGGTCGGTACCAACTCGATGGCAACAACAGGGTGACAGTTATTCTCTGACTTGAAGGGTAGCCATGAGTTGGAATTGACTCATCAGCATATACCAATAATAACAGCATACTTGAGAAATGACGGCAGTGTGATTCAGTACTAAACTCCTTGCCTCCAACTCAAACCTAGTCAGCACCTGTCTGTCACTGGAGGCTTGAGTGTAGCTGAAAGCTGCAAAGATTTCAGTGGCGCTTACAGACTAGGATGGAATAGGAAGAAAGACCTGGTGTTCCAATTAAAAAAAAAAGAGAGAACCCCATGGATCACAAGTGTTCAATAACATTGTGCATGGGGTCACTATGAATCAAGGACTAACTAGAGAGGGTTTAACAGCGAACAATACACTTGAGAAAATACTAGTTTAAAATCAAGAATTTCAGACTCTAACTTTGGAGGGCTTATTTCATTTGCACATAAAACACTAACTGGAGTTTCGTGGTACTGCTTGGCATTACAACTGCCAAATCAATTCCCACCTCAGAGGGGAACAAATTTGTAGCATGAATTGTATCATCATACATGTTGCAAATGAAGAGCCACGTTACAGATCGGTCAAATCCATGCATGTTTTGCCAGCTTTGACTGAGAAAGCCCAGTGTCTGAGGTAAGAGGAAATGCAAGCTGCCGAGGTAACGAGAAGGATTTCAGAGCCCCCAAAATCAATCTGTTTCTCTATTTGAAGCTGGAAACAGGTCGGTTTTCTGTCTTCCTGGCAATCTTTAACAAGCAAAAGGAACTTCAGGAATCACACCACAGACAGTTTCCATTAAGAA
Organism: Chrysochloris asiatica; assembly: GCF_000296735.1. Taxonomy (NCBI): domain Eukaryota; kingdom Metazoa; phylum Chordata; class Mammalia; order Afrosoricida; family Chrysochloridae; genus Chrysochloris; species Chrysochloris asiatica. The sequence continues at coordinate 24,371,302 of NW_006408546.1, read as the reverse complement.
TATCTTTCTCTCTCAAACGATTATGGATTATTTTCTATCTAATAAGCAGAAGGATAGGAAACAATTTAAAGTTTACAACTCAATCCTGTAAGAGTTTATACACAATACCACTTTTCTCAAGATTCAGTATATTATTTAGATATGCCAATTCAATTTAGTAAATATTTACCAAGCCTCTATTATGTGAAGGGCTCTGTAAAACGAAAAGAAGAGATAATATATAAAAGCAATAGATGGAGCCTTAGAAATAATCTCGTCCAGTTCTCCTTTACCACTGAGGAAACTGAGGCTCAGAGAGTTTGTTAACAGTAGTGATATTGAACACAATAGAAGGCTAGGTTCACTCTAGATCCTTTCTATGTAGCAGATATCATTCGAAGTGGTTTTGATCGATTAACATCTTCAGTGATCGTATCCTTTCATGAGGCAAGTCTGCAAGCACTTACATGAGCATTCTGAAGGTGTTGATGTTGTTTTCAAGGCCTGTCAAGTCAGTTCAGACTCGCAGTGAACTGATAAAGGACTTCCAAGGAATGGCTGGAGGATTTGAACTGCCGACATCCCAGTGCTTTTCCTACAGCACCACACCAAGGCATGTGAAGGTAACTAACCCACCCTAAATAACAAATGGAATGGAAGAGTTATTGTTGGTAAGTGCTGGAGAGTCAGTTCCAAATCATAACAAACCTGTGTAGGGTTTCCAAGTAGTGACTGCTGGATTTGAACCACTGACATTTTGGTGAGCAGTCCAGTGCTAATTATATACCTCCCCACCAGAACTCACTAAGATTTTCTTCTTCAAATTCTTAAATAACAAGACAGTAGTGCTCCAGGTCTCATGTTGCTAGTGCCGTTGAGTCAGTTCCGACTCATATGGTTTCCTCACATACTGTACAGATAAAGAGGAGACTGGAATACATATTATACAAGGGGTTAAAGATGGAAGAAAGTCAGTCTCAGATGCAATGTTTGACAACGTGAAGAGTCTCAGTGAAAGAACAGTTCAAGGAGAGGAGAGAAGTCAAGCGGAAAAGGTCGTTGAGGATGAGATTGGTTAATCTTCTGTTCCTCATTTTTCATTGCTAATATATTCCTGGTTTTGTCCAGAGTGACAAATGCCCAGTCCCAAGCAAGGGTTTATCACTGATGATAGCCAAAGAGTCCAATCCTGGTTTTTCCAGCTTGTTTTCAAAGTAGGGATGACCAATTGACCCATAAAACAGCCAGAAATGCACGCAAGATAGTTTGGGGAAAACTTTCGTGCCCCAGGGAGAAATACAGAGAGCAAGAGAGAGTAAAAGAGAAAATCTCCCACTAGCCTTGTGGATGTTGTATCCAGAGTTGTTACTGTCCTCTTGAGACCACTGGCCCAAAAGCAGAAGGATGAAAAGCCAGAAAATTAGAGAGAAAGAACATGGCTCACAAAAGGTACTGACAAAAACTCATAGCATTATCTATCAATGGATTTCCTAATAGGCAGAACAACAAACCACCTATTTGTGTGCATGCCCAACATCTGCTTGCTTTGACAGGCAGGCCGGGAATTACGCCACTTACTTCAAAATTCACTAATATTAGCAACTGCTGGGTATGTAATATACCAGTTATCAGTTTCCTTTTTCATAGTCCAGTACAGAGGCTGTATTTATGTGTTTGACACAAAAAGTTTATGGAATTAAAAGATAATGGAATTTTTCTACACATTTTTTGAAGCCCACTCATATTGAAGAATACATCTGGGAAATATATTTGGAAAACACTGATAGTCATACAGCTGAGTTGCTACTGGTATAAATAATTTTCTTTCTTACAGACTATGCAGTAGTATCTAAGGAGCTCTGGTAGTGTAGTGGTTACGAATCGGGCTGCAAACCTTAAGGTCAGCGGTTTGAAACTACCAGCTACTCCACGGGAGAAAGATGAGGCTTTCTACTCCCATAAAGATTTATACCCTCGGAAACCCTGTACAGGGTCGCTATGGGTCGGGACCGACTCGACAGCACTTAACAACAACAACAACAATTTGTGTTTAGGGAACTAGTAGCCAGTCACTTCTGCTATTCACCATCGAATACAATCTTAATTGATTCCTGTTGCCAAGGAATTCCTTGGAGAAAATTTTCTGAGCATCAAAAAAATTTTCAAGATCACTTACAAAGCAGAAGAGAGACCCAAAGAATCACTCTACAGTGGGATGGCTGGGAAAAAGGGAATGATTAGTCTCTGCCTGGTTTTAGGGACAAGATCATTGGGTGGAGTCATAAGACAAGGAGGAGAGTTCTCATATGGAAATCGGGAACATTACTGAGAAATGGGGAGGAAGAAGGTCAAAAACTTTAATGACAGAGGTACATCTGTTGAAATTAGGAATTCAGGGTTCTTGAACTTTCAAAACCACTACCTGTCTGCACAGTGGTTGATATAGCCCTGCCTCTTTCTGGGGTTGAGAGTGGAAAGGGAAGAGGGAAAAGAGCCCAGCAGGAAGCAAGGACAGATGGATGTTCCTCAAATATTCAAGGATCAGACATGAACAGCATTTGCAGAAGCATGCAAAGATGAGTTTTGGTAAAGTGTAATAAACAGTAATGGATAGACTGGTGGGCTTACGGTTGGTTTGCACAAAGCTTTGTAAGACAAACTACAGAAAATGGTATGCTTGGGCAAGAAATGTACTTGAGTCCTGTCAGTGACAACTACATCTCTTCTTCAGAGCAGAACTCACGCATTATCTGCTCAACTTAATAAGGGCCGAATTCAACTTTTTGGGCAGCAATTCTCTGTGAAACGGGTCCAGGAGTAGCATTTTGTCTGCGAAGAATTTTCCTCATACTTTGGAAGACATTGAGGCTTAACTCATTCTTGAACCAAACCCAAATCCCATTGTTGTTGTTATGCTGAGTCAATTCCAATTCACAGAGATGCTTTAGGAAAGAGTAGAACTGCCCAGTTCAAACTCACCAGCTACTCCCCACAAGAAAGGCTCTCATGTCTATCTTGTAGGGAGTGGTTGGTGAGTTTGAACTGCCAGTCTATTGGTTAGCAGCTGAGAACCTAATCACTGTACCACGCAGGCTCCTTCAATGCTGTATATTTTAGATGACTTGAATTTATATCTTTAGACTACAAAGAACATGTAATATTACCCTTCCATTTTACAGATGGTGAAATTGATCCAGAGAGAGTAAGAGGGTAACTCATTCAATGTTAGAGCTCAGGATAAAATTAAGTTTTTTTAATTTCCGCTTTGGTAATCTTTCAGCTGGTGATATTATAGCAATGTGAGGTACTTCCTTTTTAATTAGTTTCTCAATTAAAGAAGTTCATTACCTCTCTCTCTCTCTTTTTTTTTTACATTCATGTATTTGTTTATTCACTCAAAAACTTTTATTCAAATACTGGTACACCAATATTCACGATGAATACAATCTATGTGCCCATCAACAAATGAATGGATAACAAAATGTTGCATATACATACAATGGCATATCATTCAAGTGCAAAGATAAATAAATTCTTTATACTTTCCATTACATGGATAAATCTTGAAAACATGATCAGTACAATAAGTCAGACAAAAAGAAGACCAGAAAAAAAAGGGGGGGGGGGGAATACACAGACAAATGCATAGAGACTAAAGGTTACTAGTGATTATCTGAGACTAGAGGGGGAAGAGAATTGGAGTTATAGCTGACGGGATACTAAATTTCGGTTAAGGGTAATAAAAAATGGATAGTAGTGATGGATGAACAGCATGGTTAACAGAATTAAATGATCTGAACTGCAGGTGAAACTAACAAACTTTAATTATATGTTCTATCTCTAAATGTATAAAAAGGGAGCCAACAGAGTGTACAAAACTTTTTTTGCAATGACGTATTAGACAAGGGACTAATCTCTAAAATTTATATATATATATATATATATTTTTTTTTTTAACTAAGTATCATGCCCCAGGCACTCTTCATTCACATGAAGATTCATCCAAGTAAGACAACTTTTCTTTATAATTCGATTCCAAAACTGTGATGATCTTGGTGAATGCCCAGAGCTTAGCTTACAATCAAAATCCTTATATAGAACACCACATTCCTCTCAACAGCTGGGATCTTCGCAGGTCATGAGTGGGTTAGTCAAGAATGTCCTCACAATCAGGGAGGCAACATGTTTCTTCCCCAGAACAAGAACTAAGAAATTGGCTGATTTTTTTTTACAGTTTCTGGCTTTCCATGGCTTGGGCAGCCTAGGCAGTCAGAATAAATTATCACTGTTTTTGAGCAGCTGTCAAGATGCCCTTCTATGCATTTCAACACAATGGAAAAAAGAGGTCAACTCAAGAGCCTAAACCATTACTGGTGTTTCCAAACTTCTGTTTTTATTTAGTCCTTTGGATGTGTGAGCAAGAGATGGAGCTGGCCCATTTTATGATTAATTTTTAATCTTGAAAAAGTGGAAGATAATAGTTCATGTTTGCGTGGGAAACCATGCAGAGAATTTCAAATTCAGTAGGAATGAAGGACAGGCCTATATGGAAAGACTATTTCATTATCTTTCTAGAGTATTGGTTTTAAAGAGATAGTCTTATCTTCTCTAGTAGTCTGTGCATGCATTTCTTGCAATACAATAATACAGTAATTTAAAAACAAATGTTTCTATATTATTTTCTTCCTAGTATAAATTCCTACATAATGCCATTCTTCACTGATTCTTTCACTAAGACAGTATCTTTTCCCCCAAAAAAACTCCTTTCATTTTGTTAAAAGCTCTGTGATGCTTCCATTCCTGGTGTGGCACTGTAAAATAAACATTTGACAGCAAGGTCTGTTTGAGCCACAAGGTTGAGGGTTCAAATTCACCAACTACTCCTTGGGAATCCTATACAGGGTTGCTTTGAGATGGAACAGACTTGACAGCACTTAACAACAACAAAATAATACATGAAGTGGGTAGAGGCAGTACGGCTGTTCGGTTTTACAGGTGAAGAAAGGGGGCAGCTAAAAGCAACACCAGGACAGAAAATATAGAACGTGGGACCTTCAAACCAGAAATATTTCCATGTTAAAACCATTTCTGATTCATGATGACCTCATGCATGTTGGAGTATAACTGTCCTCTGTTGTTGTTGTTAATCGCTATCAAGATGATTCTGACCCAGAGCAACCCTGTATAGGGTTTCCAAGGAGAAGGTGGTGAGCTTGAACCACTGACCTTGCAGTTCAAACGACTATGCAGTCTGATGCATTAGCCCACTCCAACTGTCCTCTAAAGGGTTTTTAATGGGTGATTTTTTTTTTTTTTTT
>NW_006408546.1:24345434-24365593 GCF_000296735.1 Chrysochloris asiatica | reverse complement strand
ACCTTTTTAAAATGTGGAAGAGCAAAGATATCAGTTTGAGGACTAAGGTGCACCTGACCCAAGCCATGGTATTTTCAATAACCTCATATGCTTGTGAAAGCTGGACAGTGAATAAGGAAAACTGTAAAAGAATTGATGCATTTGCATTATGGTGTTGGAGGAGAATATTGAAAGTGCCATGGGCTGCCAAAAGAACCAATAGATTCATTTTTGGAAGAAGCACAGCCAGAGTGCTCCTTGGAGGCCAAGATGACCAAACTTCGTCTCTCATATTTCAGACATATAGTCAGAAGGGACCAGTCACAGGAGAAGGATATCACATTTGGTAAGGTCAAGGGTCAGAGAAGAAGAGGAAAACCTCCAGGGAGATGGATTGGCAAAGTGGCAGCATCAGAGAGCTCAAGCATGGCAACAATTGTGAGGCTGGTCCAGGACTGGGCAGTGTTTCATTCTGTTGTGCACAGGGTCACAATGAGTCATTACTGATTCGATGGCACCCAACAACAACAGCAACAACAACAAACTTTGAGTTAGCAGTTGAGGGCTTAGTCATTTCTACCACCAGGGACTGCAATGAGCTTGTCTCCCCTCTTGTCCCTTACTCTCTTCTCCACCCCTCACTATGAATCTGTAAAATGGGATTAATGGAATGGAAAACAATACTAGAAAAATTTCTGTATTTTTTTTTTTTTAGGTAATCAAAGTCTTCTGAAAGGTGAATATTTTAAACTTTTCTGATAATATTGTTTCATTTAATAAGTCAGTATCATATATTTTAATTCAACACCTCTAAACAAATAAGTAATAGGGGCTTCACAAAGCTGGTGAGAAAATGGAATAATAAATAATGGAAATATTCCATGAACTTGTTGAAGCCCCTTCATACAGCTCCCCTTCTGGTTGTTAGGCACCTTCAAGTCAGTTTCAACTCATAGCGACCTGATGCCCAATAGAATGAAACACTGCCGGGTCCTGGGCCAAGCTCACAAGCAGAAACACTGCCGGGTCCTCAGCGAATCTCACAAGCACTGTCATGCTCCCTCGCAGGGGAGAAAAAGGACTGAGTCTGTATACTGGTAAGATGAAAAGGACAGTGTGTACTCAGATCCCTGGTCTCGTTTTGCAAGGTAACGTTTGATAAGATGTTTAAATACACAAAATTTAACTTTGTAAAAGCATTCTTTCATATGATTACACTATCATTTTGGATAATAGTTGGTCACATTGGAGACCAAAATTAGAGTGATATAACTTGATTAGCTGTCATTGAAATAGTGACCTCTAAATGCCAAAAGAGAAATTAAATTGAGCTTGAAGAACCATGTTATTTTTCAGCATCTTTTTCTTCAACTCTCTTTCCTCTTGCCCTTAGTATTCCTGTTAAGATACAGCAGCATAGCAACAAACTATTACCTCCCTTAAGACTTGAAAGAGTACACATTCAATAAAAACCATTTTGAAAGAATTTTAACATTTATCATTGTTGAAGGAACCTAGCCATTTATCAGTGTGTGTGTGTGTGTGTGTGTGTGTGTGTGTGTGTGTGTCCCAATCAAAAGAAGTGGAAACAAATTTGTCCAGCATTTAATGGCTTTAGAAATGTGTCACTCTCCTTATTGTTCACAGAGTTCCAAGAAAATTCTCCTGTTTCTTCACTGAGGAGTGTAAGCTTTATGCCCTCTGACTCCTATTTAAGAAAATTAGGGAAAGTCTGACGCCAGTTATCACCACGTTCTTCATCTGTATCATCAAGGAAAATGACTTCACATAAATGCTTCCAAAGCCTTGAAGAATTGATTAAATTGTTCCTGTTGTTGGTAGGAGTTTGTAAGTCATTACCAACTCATTATGATCAACAGAACGAAACACTGGCTGGTATCTTACAATTGTCGCTATGCTTGAGCCCATTATTGCTGTCAGTGTGCCAATCTATCTCATTGGGGACTTTCTCTTTTTTGCTGACCCCCACTTTATCAAGCATATCATTCATTCTCCAGGGACTGATCCCTCCTGATAATATGCCCACAGTGGGAGAGACGAAGTCTGGCCATCCTGGCTTCTAAGGAGCATTCTAGCGGTACTTCTTCCAACACAGATTTTTTTTTTTTTTTTTTTTGGTCAGTCCATGGTACATGTAGAAATCCTTCGAACACCATAACACAAATGCATCAATTCTTCTGTGGTTTTCCTGATTCACTGTCCAATTTCTACATGCATACAAGGCTATTTAAAATACCATGATTTGGGTCAGTCACACCATAGTCCTCAAATTCACATCTATGCTCTTGAACACTTTGAAAAGGTCTTTGATTAATGAAATACATTGACTGCTGTTTCCATGAGTACTGATAGTTGACCCATGAAAAATTACATATTTGACAACTTCAAACTCTTCTTAATTTATCTCGACATTATTTATTGGTTCTGTGGTGAGGATTTTTGTTTTCTTTACCTTCAGGTGCAATTCAAACTCAAGGCTGTCCTCTTAGTTTTCAGCAAGCAAGGATGCATCATCTGCATATTGCAGGTTGTTAATGAGTCTTCCTCTAATTCTGAGGCCACAATCTTCTTGATATGATTCAGTTTCTTAAATTTTTTACTCAGCATACAAATTAAATAAGTATGGTGAAATAATATGTATAACCCTGGTGCACACCTTTCCTGATTTTAAGCCATTTAGTTGCCCCTTGTTCTGTTTGAACGACTGCCTCTTGATCTGTGTACAGATTCCTCAGGAGCACAATTAAGTGTTCTGGAATATTCATTCTCTACAATGTTGTCCATAGCTTATCATGATCCACAAAATCAAAAGCCGTTGCCAAGTCAATAAAGTACAGGTAAACATCTTTCTTGCATTCTCTGCTTTCAGCCAAGATCCATCTGACATTAGCAATGATAACCCTCATTTTATGTCTTTATCTGGATCTGGTCTGAACCTCTGATAGTTCCCTGTCAATGTGCTGATGCAGTCATTTTTGAATTACTTTTAACAAAATTTTAGTGGTTGTGAATCGGGCTGCGAACTGCAAGGTCAGCAGTTCGAAACTACCAGATATTCCATGGGAGAAAGACGAGGCACTCTGCTCCCGTAAAGATTTAAAGCCTCAGAAACCCTGTACAGGGTCGCTATGAGTCGGAACCAATTCTACGGCACATAACAACAACAACAACAATGATATTAATGATACTGTCCAATGATTTCTGTATTACGTTGGGTCACCAATCTTTGGGTTGGGTACAAACACAGATATCTTCCAATCTGTTGGCCAGGTAGCTACTGTCCAAATATCATACCAGAGATGAGTGAGTGCCTCCAGTGCTGCCTCAAATTTGTTGAAAGATTTCAATTTGTATTCCATCAATTCCTCGAGCCTTGTTCCTTGCCAGTGACTTCAGTGACCTTGAAGTCCTTTCTTCTGTATCAGTGGCTCTTGATCATCTGCTACCTCTTCAAATGGTTGAACACCAGCCATTTCTTTTTGGTACAGTAAGTCTGTGTATTCCTTTTCACCTTCTAATGATGCTTTCTGCTAATAATACAGGGCAAACAGTTCACTAAATTTCTCATGAGTATTGGATAGAATGAGTCATTTGAAGTAGATTTTCCCATATTCCAATTTCCATAGGAATTCACTCATGAGAGGGGAATCAATTTTAGAAATTCAACACTTTCAAAATTCTTACATCATAAATTATATATGAGAAATCTGCTGCAGAAAATCTCTCCAGATGTGGTTAGGTTAGCCACTTGCAAAATTAACAAGAAATTTAAAAAATTGCTGTTACATTAGAAATGATTTCAAGTCATGATATCCCATATGCGTTACAGTACAAGAATCCTTATACGGTTTCCAATGACTGATTTTTCAGAAATAGACCATCATGCTTTTCATTCAAGGTACCTCTAGACGAACTTGAAAGTCTAACCTTTTGGTTAGGAGAACAGTTCCTTAGTCAATAGTAATATCTAGGAATCTATTTTCAAATTAGGTATACACTTCCAGGTATGATTATTCTCAGAACCAGTAACATTCACCTCCATCCACAAGAACATGGTTCTGGAAGGCATGCAAGGATTCACTCCCTTCAGGTACCAGGAAACAAATCCTGTCTTAATTACCTCACATGTTATTAATGCCAACCTGTGCCTCACACATCTCAAGTCCTATCCTTTAAAAAAAAAAAGCAAACTTTTATAAATCATACCCAATGCCACTGAGTTGATTCACACTTATAGTACCATGTAGAATATAGCAGAATGGCTCCTTGGGATTTCCAAGACAATACACCTTTATAGGGCCAGGCAGTGTCATTTTTGTTCCACAGACTGGGTGGTGGGTTTGAACAACCTACCTTTCATTTAGCAGCCCAGCACTTAACCCACAGTGCCATGAGAGCCCCTTTCATTTCTGAGACATTGCCAATTACTAGTATGAAACCACAGATATTGTTTTTTTAAATCCACTTGTCTTTTGTGACATAGTCATTCTCACTGTATTTGGTAATAGTAGAGAAAGATTTTCCATTCTCAAGTCTAACATATATTTACAAGAGCAATAAGGTATTTTTTAAGTAACCTGGTAGCGTAGTGGTTACGAATCGGGCTGCGAACCTTAAGGTCAGTGGTTCGAAATTACCAGCCGCTCCGCGGGAGAAAGATGAGGCTTTCTACTCCCGTAAGGATTTACACCCTCGGAAACCCTGTACAGGGTCGCTATGGGTCGGAACCGACTCGAAGGCACTTAACAACAACAACAACAACACATTCCCTGGTGGTACAATCAAAAGACTGGTAGTTGGAACAGATGAAAGACTGGCTTTTATTTTATATTCTTAATATTTGAGCATTATAAATATTACAGAAAGAAAGAAACAGTAGTTTTTTAAATACTAAAAAAAAATCAACTTTGGTGCTTGGAACTCACCCATCTGCTCCTGAGGAGAATGACCTAGTTCTCATAATGTTCTCATAAACATTACATCCAAGAAAATACTGGGGTGTATTTATATTTTGTTGGAGGAAATCACTACGAGTTGGAATCAACTTGATGGTACCCAAAACAACAAAGGTCAACTATTTTCAACAATCTTGAAATAAGAAAGGAAGGGATTTATGTCCAGATAGCCTCAAATTCTAGAAATACTTGAGGAATTAAATAAAATATGGCCAGTTCTTAAGTCTTTATTTATAGGTCACAAAAATGGAAAAACAATAAGAGACAATAAGGCTTCATTTACATCTGTGACACTGTATGTGACTTGAGTCGGTTCTGACCCATAATGACCCTGAACAGGGTTTCTGAGGCTGTAAATCTTTACAGGAGGAGAAAACCTCAACTTTCTTCCACGGAGTAGTTGGTAGTTTCGAACTACTGAGCTTGCAGTTCACAGCCCGATTCGTAACCACTATGCTACCAGAGCTCCTTGCCATTGTATAGTCAAAGGTTATTTAAAACTGAATAAATTTAATAAAAATTAATGAGATGGCTATGTTCCATGAATAAGAATGAAACCCACATATTTGAAGCAGCAGGGTATGAAATATATTGTTTTTTGAAAAATACAGCTCTACATTTGTATCAGAGTAACACTGATAAGGAAGGAATGTGAGAGAAGGAATGTTTCTAGATATTTCGTCATTCCTATCCAGAGTATAAATAAGTCAGCAAAAACATAGGTTTACCAACTGGCCTGCCAAATGCTAAATTACATTTTGATATGTGATTATACAAAAAACAGCCTAATCAACTGGATATTAAACATTTAATGTAAAATATTAAGGAGAAAAAAATAATCTTGTAACAATGAATATGAGCTTTAATGTGGGTTAAACTGAACAATCACATTTATGATTATGAAATTTAAGTATGATAAAAGCTCTGGCAAATGTCTTTCCCAACAGGGCAAGATATCTGCTTCGTCTCATTCATAAACCTTAATTAGAGCCCAGGATCAGATTTGGGTCGTTGCCTCTTTGACAGTGCTTCGAGTTAAAGCAATGCATACATGCCTATCTCATCTGAAATTATGTGCAGTATTTCGACATGGCACATGAATTCAAAACATGGTCCCTGCTAAAGATCCAAGTGAGAGCTAAGTTCCAAAAGCAGGATCCACACTAAAATTATCTTTGTGATTCAAGAATTACTCTATGAGAGATCTGGAACAAAGAAAATTATATAGACAAAAATGGTAAATAGGGTGGTGGTAGTGTTTCATGGAGTCGGTTCCAACTCAGTGACCCAGCATAGGGATTCTGAGGTAGTAAGTTTTTACCAGAGCAGAAAGTCTTGTCTTTGTTTCCCAGCAGAACAGGCTGTTGTTGTTGTTAATTGCCGTAGAGTCAGTTCCGACCCATAGCGACCCTGTACAGGGTTTCCGAGGGTGTAAATCTTTACGAGAGTAGAAAGCCTCATCTTTCTCTCGCAGAGCGGCTGGTACTTTCAAACCGCTGACCTTAAGATTTGCCACCCGATTCGTTACCACTATGCTACCAGAACTCAGGCTAGTAGTTTCAAATTTCTGACCTTGAGGTTAGCAGCCCTATTTGTAACCACCATTCTACCAAAAAGGAGCTCTGGTAGCTAGCGTAGTGGTTCCAAATTGGGCTATTAATCTCACTGTCAGCAGTTGGAAACTACCAGCTGTTCCATGGGAGAAAGATGAGGCTTTCTGCTCCTGTAAAGATTTACAGCCTTGGAAATCCTGTACACGGTCGCTCTGAGTTGGAACCTAATCCACAGCACATCACAACAACAACTCTACCAAAGTTCCTTAAATAGAAGGCTGGATATTGTTTAGTGTTGTCAAATCAGTTAGACTCTTAGCTACCCTGTATAGGTCAAACTGACTTTGAAGTCGAGCACATTAACTCATAGCATCACATCAGGACTCCTAATGAAAGGGCTATTGTTGTTTTTGAATAACATGGAGTAGGTTACTACCAATAGGGACCTTGTATAAGGCTTTCGAGGAGAAGCTGGTAGATTTGAACTGCCAACCTTATGATTCAAACTGACTTTGCTACCCAGTGCATTATCCTACAGTGCCACACCAGTACTCCAAATAGGAGGTTGTTGTGGTTGTTAAGTGCCATTGAGTCTATTCCAACCCAAAGAGACCCTGTATAGGGTTTCCAAGGAGCAGCGTGTGAGCTTGAACCACTGACACTGCAGTTCAAACGACTTTGCAGTCTAACGCATTAGCCCACAGCACCACACCAGGTGCTCTTTAAGCCAAAGGTTAGTATTGTCCTATTAATAAAACCAAGACCAAACCTGAAGTCATTAAATTGACTTTAATTCAGGGCAAAACAATGTTATAAACCTATAGAACTTTCTTAGCTACAGTCTTAATAAAACAGATTATCAAGGCTTTGCCTGTGATATCTCTGTTTGGGTTTGAATTATCAACCTTCCAGTTGATAATTTTCCAGTGCAATTATCAACCTTGTACCACCTAAGGACCATCTTTTATATTTGTTGTTGTTGTTAAGTGCTGTTAAGTAGCTTCTGATTCATGTGAATCTTATATAGGGTTTACAAAATTGGCTGGTGGATTTGAACCACTGACCTTTCAGTTAGTAGTCCAGTGCTTATCCTACAGCACCACATGAGAACTCTATCTTATACACAGGGTGTTTATAATTTATGACTTATTTCTTTATTCCTTGACTTTTCTCTCCTTCCTTCTTTTCCCATTTTCTTTTACAGTCGGGAAGATTTTACAAAGCCCTTGTCATACATTAGGCCATCTACTTAGGATTCTCAAATGGTGTTTCAGAATCTTATCCCTAGCATGCATCAGACTTCATAACAATTATCATTGTAACTTATAGAATAGAATGTGATCATTGTTCTTAATCAAGGCTAATGGGTGTATGTCTACTCTTGAAAAGTAAGCTGGATATCTACATTCATAGTAGCTAGAAAGCTGAAGAACAATGCTGTCTGTGATAGGATAATACCCATATGCCTACAAGGAAGGCCAGTTCATACCTCTATTGTTCAAATTTACCCACCAACAACTAAAGCCACTGATGATGAAATTGAATTCAACCCATTTCTTCAGTCTGAAATAGATCAAACATGCAATCAAGATGTATTCATAATTATTGGCAATTGGAATGCAAAGGTTAGAAGCAAGGAGAATGGATTAGTAGTTGGAAAATATGGCCTTGGTGATAGAAATGATGCTGTAGATTGCATGTAGAATTTTGTAAGACCAGTGACTTCTTCACTGCAAACACCTTTTTGAATAATATAAAAGAAAACTTTACACATGTAACTCACAAGACAGAATAACCAGACATCAAATTGACTACATCTGTGGAAAGAGACAGTGGAAAAGCTCTATATCATCAGAGAAACCAAGGCCAGGGCAGACTGTAGAACAGACCATCAATTGCCCCATTGCAAATTCAGACTGAAGCTGAAGACAATTAAAACAAGCCCACAAGAGAAAAATACGACTTTAAATATATCACACTTTAATTTAGAGATTTATCTGAAGATTCATTGTTTGATGCATTAGACACTAAAGACCAAAGTCAAGAAGAGTTGTGGGATGACATGAAGAGTACCACGAGGGTCATTAAGAAGACAAGGAAAAAAGGAAGACTCTGAAATTTGCTCTCCGCCATAGAGATGCTAAAGCACATGGAAGAAGTGAGGAGGACCAAGATCTGAATGGAAAATTTGAAAGGTCAGCCAACAAGACCAAGTAAAATATTGTCATGAAGTGTGCAAAAACCTGGAGATAGAACAAGTCACCGGGAATAGATAGAATACAAATTAAAATAAATTAATTCAACCAATTGATGTGGCACTGGAGGCACTCATTCGTCCATGGCAAGACATTTGGAAGACAAGTACCTGGCTAACTGACAGGAAGAGATGCGCATTTGTATCCATTCCAAGGACAGGTGTCCCAGTGGAAGGCAAACATGAGTGGACAGTATCACTGATACCCCATATGAGTAAAATTTTACTAAAAATACAAAAAATGGCTGCAACCATACATTGACAACGAACTTCCAGAGGCCCAAGACAGATTCAGAAGAGGAAATGGAAAGGAGTGTATCATTGCTGACGTAGGATGGATCTTGCTGAAAGCAGAGAAAACCAGAAAGATGTTTGCCTGTGCTTTATTGACTAGGAGAGGTTTTCAATTGTGTGGATCATGACATGCTATGGACAACATTGTGAAGTATGAGGATTCCAGAACACTTAATTGTGTTCATGAAAAACCTGTACATGAACCAAGAAGCAATTATGTGAATAGAACAAGGGAACACCAAATGGTTTAAAATTAGGTAAATTGAGCAGCAGATTTGTGTTCTTTCACCACACTTATTCAATACGTATGCTAAGCAAATAATCCAAGAAGTTGGATCACAGAAAGAAAAATGTGGCATCAGGTTTGGAGGAACACTCATTAACAACCTGCGATATGCAGATGATACAACCTTGCTTGCTGAAGAGAAGAGGACTTCAAATACTTACGGATGAAGATCAAAGACCACAGCCTTTGATACGGGATGCATATCAATGTAAAGAAAACAAAAATCCTCACTACTTGACCAATAAACAACATCTGCATAAATGGAGAAAAGACTGAAATTGTCGAAGACTTCATTTTGCTCAGACTTCATTTTGTTCCATCACCACACATGGAACCAACACTCAAGAAATCAAATGGCTTACTGTATTGACAAATCTGCTGCACAAGACCTCTCTAAAGTGTTGAAGAGGAAAGCTGTCAGTTTAAGGACTAAGGCTGGATTGATGCAAACCATGGTATTTTCAATAGCCTCATATGCATGTGAAAGTTGGACATTGAATAAGGAAGACCTTAGAAGAATCTTCACTTTTGAGTTATGGTGTTAGAGGAGAATACTGAAAGTATCATGGACCGCAAAGGAGCAAATGGATATGTGTTGGAAGTAGTACAGCCAAGTGCTCCTTGTAGGCCAGGAAGGCCAAACTTGGTCTTTTATACTTTGGACATATCATTATGAGACTTCAGTCACTGGAGTAGGACAAGTGTTTGGAAAAGTGGAGGGTCAGAGAAAAAGAGGAAAACCCCAACAAAATGGATTGGCACAGTGGCAGCAGCAATGGGTTCAGGCATAGCAATAATTATGAGACTGGTGTGGATTGGGCAGTATTTCATTCTTTTGTGCTGTAACTTGGTACTAACTAGATGACACGTAACAACAACAACAACCAAATCCTGATCCAGAGCTTCTTGTAGGAACTTGGTTTGTATTTAAATACATGATGTGACAAATTGGTATATTGCTCCCAATCCTGCATTCCTCTGTGTGGTTGGCAAAGCATACATTGCTATCCAATTTCATACTTGTTTGGGCCACTAAGAGTCTTGAAATAACTAGAGACTTTTTTTTTCTTCAATATTTGCCCTCTTGTACTTCTGCCACCTGCCATGAAAATATTATTTTCTGGGTGGACAATGAACCCAGGAAAATCAAGAGACACTTAGAAGAGATTTGACTCCAAACTTCAGTCTGGGGCCTAGGCCGGCTGATTTCAGCTGAACTCAGCCAAGTCTCAGCCAATCTGCCTATCTGGAAGGCAAAATGAATAATTACAGTAAACACTGCCCTTTTGAAACGGCCCATTACAGCAATAGCTGTCCAATAAAAATATGCCAAGGTACATAGAGCAGCAAGTAACTCAACCTTCTGTAGTTCACATAAGACAGAAAGATACTGTAAAAGAATTTCAGTTGAGATTGGTCATTTTTGACTTAAAGTAGTCATGTACAAATGTCCCATTTCTTTGCTTAGATGGTCAGCCATTGGTTTTTACCTAGGCTTGTCTCTGAACTACACAGACAGGCCTTTATATCACTACTCCCATGAGGCTAACACCACTTCTGATACTCAGACTACTCAGAATAGTGAAGATATCCATGGTGACATTTAAGATGAAGGAAGCCATTGGATTGGCTCTTGGCCCCTGAAATTGTCATCAAACTGCAAACTAAAACAAAGACAAAGTACTCTCTACACAGACGAGGCATATAAAAATGTTGCAGGACCTACAATTTACAAGAATTTGGCATAGTTATATTGGATGTTATGATGATACATACGCTATTGTATGTAACATTTTATCCCCAATCTACAATTCCTCTACTACCTGTACGTTTTGAACCATCTCCCCTTAAAATTTATGGTTTTGAGCTCACAAAAGGGAAACACACCAGTATCCACAGGTCTACTATACATCAGGCCCTATTTGGTTCTCACACATGATTTCCCACAATAAAACTGTACCAGAATGCTACAGGTTTAATGAATAGCATAGTGAGAAAGGAGTGAGGGAAATGTTCAAGCACTGTCTAAAGAGAATTTTTTTTTTTTTTAAAGGAATCCTTAAAACTCTGAGTTTCAGCACAATCACATAACAGCAATTCTAAACAATGAAAAGTGGGGGAAAAAAATGCTTCCACCCCGCCAATCTTGTGTTGTTCTAAACGTGGAGTGGGTAAACTTGACTTCTGTAAAGGGTCAGATAGTAAATACTTTAGACATTGTAAGCCATATGGTCTCTTGTCACAATGACTCAACTCTGCTGTTATAGCATGAAAGCAACCAGCTGTTGCAGATAACGCATACATAAACGGACAATTCAAAAGAATGGATTTATAAAAATAGGTAACAAAACAAATTTGGCCTGCAGGTCACAGTTTGTTGATCCTGAATGTAAGTCCTATGCAATTGGTGAAGTTACTGTTGAGTTTTAGTAATAGATGCATAAGTGTCACCTTGTTCTTATTAAGTGCCATCAAATCAGTATGGACTCACAGTGACCCTGTATAAAGTTTGTGAAGAACAGCCGGTGTACTTGGACCACCGACATAGTTCAGACTGACCTTGCAGTCCAGTCATTAACACATAGCACCACACCAAGGCTTTGAATTATCTTCAAATTAACACTCTGTTTATTACTTATCCTCTCAACGAAGTGTATTCTGTCTATGAGTCAATTCAGAGAATTCCCAATGATACAGCTGAGCTAAAATGTACAGATACAACCACACCCAAACTTATTTTGATAATAAATTCATCAGAAGGGTTATTCAAAAGTCCTGAGTATTGTTATAGTTTGCATTTAACTACTAAACTAAACATAGATTAAACATTCCCAGTGGCCCGGTGAAAACAATGAAAGGCACGGAGATGTACTTCTGTAATGAATCCGCCAGAAATACCTTCTGGAATGCAGTTCTATTCTGTGACATGACGCAGCATCATGAGGTACAATCCACCCAATGGCCAGGATTCTCCCCACCCCCTTTCTTTTTATGTAAATCAATAAAGTTCTCTTCAGGCAACTCCCATAACATTCCATATCGTTATATTTAAACAGTATGTTTTCAATAATCAACAATAGCATAGTAATTAAAGATGAAGAAACATAAAAACACTTTTAAACATGAAAAAATTCCAAAGTAATGGATTACTGTTAATGATTGGTACCAATCACTACTGTCTGATACTTGCAGGGAAAGAAATTTCAGAAATATTGCACCAAACATAATAAAAGTTTATGATGGGTTCAGTTATTGTTAAGTGTTAGAGAGTTGATTCCAACTTATAGGGAACCTACTCCCAACGACCAAGTGGTTTCCGAGGAGCCGCAGGTGGGTTTGAACTGCCCGCTTGGCTGTCCCCAGTTCAGTGATCCTACAGCGCCATACCAGGAGTCATTTTGTTAGTAAGAAGGATTTTCATACCAACTTTTAATTTTGGAGACTATGGAGAATGCAAAAGGCAAAGAGTGGAACTCTACAGAGAAGCCAGAGTGTGTACCCTTAAATTTGAACCTGTGCCATTAGAAACTGAACAACAGGCTGCTAATGAACCAAGCACATCAGCTTTGCCAAAAACCTCAGTTAAAGCGATCAAAAGAACTCTGAAAGAAGAAAAAGCTTCCTGTTCACAAAATGCACAAGGCAGTAATGGGCAAAAAACTCAAAAGATTCCAGTTCCTCCACTTCCAGAAAAACTGCCACCCATTAACCTGGTTCATCGTGACACCGTGAGGGCCTGGTGCCAAAAATTAAAACTGAGCTCCAAAGGGCAGAAATTGGAAACATATAGAAGACTCTGTGAGCATGCTTACCCAGATCAAAAGTTAAAGGATATTCCTGACACAGCAAAGGAAGCCAAGGTTCAGACACGGGTAAGAAAGAAATCAAATGTGTGTGTGGGGAATAGGCCTCTGAAGACTAAGAAAAGGAAGGTCAGTTCTGCAGAGACTGATTCTCCTGAAGTGGCTCCTCCCACTGAGGAGATGGGGTCATTGAATATACTGTCCCAGAGGAAGATAATACAGCACAAGAGACTTGTGGTGTCAGGTGGTGTGTGGTACATGGAAGAAGTCTCCCTGCAAACACAAATGGTTGGGTTCACCTACAATTTCATGCCGGACAAGTCTGGGTTCCTGAAAAGCCAGGGAGAGTGTGTGCTCTCTTCCTGTTACCTGCCTGCAATTTTCCACCTCCCCACCTGGAGGACAATATGTTGTGCCCCAAATGTGTCCAGAGGAACAAGGTGTTAATGAAAAGCTTCCAATAAGGCTAGACTAACTGGGGAAAAAGGCACTTACATATTGCAGTGAGTAATTGAAAGATTACAACAATGGATTCCATGGCAACACTGACAGCGTCTTCAGTCCACACCCTCCCATATTCCTGTTTGTTGTGTGCAGACCAGCAATCTGAACCTTGAAGGCAACTCTCTCCCACAATATTGCTTGCTGCTTCCTGAGTTGGGATACAGGAGATACTGATTTTTAATATTGAAACTACCATTTCAGCTAATAAAACGAAAATGTCTATACTAAAAAAAAAAAAAAAAGTTTATGATGGATTTTCTGACAAAGATATTTGTGAAGTTCAAATAGCAGCGTCAGAAATGGTCTAGATTCCTTAGGAATAAGAACCAGGATCAGCCCAAAGGTCAGTTCTATGAAGTAGAGGTCAGGTATATATCCACTCTGCCAACTTTTTATCAGTGTTAACACCGGCCATTTGGCGTTGCAAAATAATGCGCTCAATTGTAAAGGAAGTTTGAAACACAATGTCAGCAACTCAAACCTACCAGCTACTCCATGGAAATCCTATACAGGGTCTTGATGAGTTGGAACTGACAGGACAATACTTAACAACACCATCACTTCCTCTACACTCTCTACTTCTCTGTAAGGTTTCCTAATTTGGACTTGACAAACAGAGCTCGCTAACTGTACGTAGTTATGTGCTTTATTAAGGAAGACATGGGGTGCAGCTAAGGATCAAGATTATCAAGCTATATGTCAGAAGCAGGAGCAACAAGCGTGTAGAGAGTCTGAGAGGCTTCTCAGACGTGGGGAGGACGTCCGTTAATCCGTCTGTCTTCAGCTCCAAATTGCTTTCTCAGTTCCTTCCACTAAACAAGCAAGTGGACTCTTATCTGCCCCATGCAAGCCTCGTCACAGCTCCACCTGAACAGATTTTCTTTATAGATCTTTTAGATGATTCCTTGCCTCCTCTCTCACTTCTTCTTTCTCTCTTTTTGTCTCTCTGTTTTTTTTTTTTTTGTTTGTTTGTTTGTTTGTTTGTTTCTTTTTTTGTTCCTTTCTGAAACTTCAGACCTTACCAGTTGTAAGGTATGACCCTCTCTGCATGCTTCAAAGGTCAATCCCTTCAGTGGACCATTGTCCCTTCATATATATAATCTTATCCTATAGAACCACACCAGAACTCTAGTTTGAAAAGAATATGTGCTTCTAGACAATTAGGTAAAATACTGAGATACAGACATCCTCTGAGTTAAATTAGTTGAAATTCTAGGACTACAATCTCAATACTCTAAATATTTGGATCGAGCTTGGTGAGGTGCTGTTGGATAAGCACTGGACTATTAAGCATAAGGTCAGCAGTTCTAACCCACAAGCCAATCCTCAGGAACTCTATACAGGGTCACCGTAAGTCCTAACAGACTTGATGGCACTTAGTAACAATTGTTACTACATTTGTATAGTCTATCAACCAATCCCTACAAGGTGTATACCAATTAGAGGACAGTTTGTAGCCCAATCCCATACAAAGAGTATTAACCCATCATGACATTTACAGCCTACTCTGGAAACAGAAATCAAGCAGGGCAAAAGTAACAAATGCTCAGGAGTAAAAAAACTAGCATAAAGGGGCTTAGAGGGGAAAACTACTCAAGCTGTTTGACAAAAGACTACATAAAGGAAGACTTTTCACCTCATTATTTTAAGGCAGCATTTTCCACCTCCGGAATAATCTGAAAAATCAGTTCCAAAGAAATACACAGGTTGCTGTGGCAATTTCTAGAATTTATTGAGAAATATAAATGATTTTATGAATTTCTGCCAAGTTTATCTTTATATTTGAGACTTTTTCTATTTCTGTATCTGTTGCTTCTTGAAAGAAAAAAATAAAATAAAAACCAACAACTTTGCAAATACACTTAATGAGAAGTGTGATCAATTATGAGCAAATATAGATGGGCATATCTAGCTAGGTTTTCTATTAAATGGCAATATGCAAAGAAAATTGATTTTCAAAAAAAAAATGTTATTGTTTTGCACAACTTAAAACCCTGAAGCAGAAACAGTGATGCTATCATGTCTAACAATAAAACAACCAATATACAAATATATAATTTTTCTCCTTACACAAGATGCATGACTGGATTTTTTAAAAGAAAATACTATACAGTATTATTTTACTCATATATTTACTTGTTCATAATTTTTTACAGGCATAAATATAAATATGGTGGTTGTGGAGTGTCGTCAAGGCGGTTCTGACTCACAGTGACCCTTATAGGGTTTTCGAGGCTGTATATCTTTATGAGAGGAGATAGTCTCATCTTTCTCCCTTGGAGCAGCTGGTGAATTTGAACAGCTACCCTTGTGGTTAGGATCCCAATGCATAATCTACCATAGTACAAACTTAGATTTTCACTGGCTCCATTTATTTTGTGTCCATTATTATTATTCTGGTTTCATTTCATAATAATTATAGAAAAGTATCTAATCATGTGAAGGAAGTGACTGTTGCTTTGAATGTCAAAAATAGTTTACATGCCCTTGAGAGAAACAAAAGTTTTGTTTTATAAATGGGCATGAGAGAGGTGGAGCTTGATGACAGATCTGGGAGACAGGCAGTGAGGATCTCCATCAGCAATAACACAGAATACCAGATGAAGCAGATTAAAGGGACAGTTCCAGAACTCTGAACCACATATAAGGAATATTTAGAAAGTTTTAAGGCTCACAGCCAGTGGAATTTGCAGCAGAAGCCAGAAATTCAGTGCTTCCAGATCCTCTGGCCTCAGTGGCTCCTGGGGTTGCCATCTTGGGGGAAATGGAGAGGGGGAAGAATCAGAGCTGCCACACACACCTAATGGATCCTCAGAGACAAAAGTGGGGACATTCTTTTTTTGTATCAGTTCATTGAGCCCTTGCTGTCTGCGCATCTCCATTCTGGTAACTACAGAGGGTCCCTGAGTGAGCGAAAACCCCAACTGCATCCCCAGAGGGTTCTGCTATGCTTGCACACAGACCTGCTCAGACAAAACGTCCACAGCTGGCCCTGAACTGTTTATCACTGGGAGAAAGGCCTAAATAGGGGTTATGGAGTGGGAGAGACAAACACTAAAAAGGAAACAGGCCAAAAATTAAATCTAGAATTATGTCATAACAACCAACAGAGGCATCTTGAAATTTCTCAGGTGGCCTTGAAGGCAAGAAGCTGAGAGAGGGACATTAAGTTATACTCATATTTGGCTACAAAATTATTATTTTTTCTCTTCTCTCTTTTCTGCAATTTTAGACTACACTATCCAATCTGTCTTCTTTGCTACTGCTGTTTTGATTTTTGGGCTCTTTATCTCTCTACATTACCTGAGAAGAGACAGCAATTGAGGTCATATAGTCAAGTAACAATCACACCCTATAAAATCCCACCATTCAGGCAAGAACCAATACTAGCTACAATACACCAGGTAGGCAGCCAACACCTGCAACAGTGATCCTGAGTATAATAATCAGAATAGTGAAAAGGGAAGCCCATATAGCCTGACCACATGTATCTGGAGGCAATCAGAAAGTATATAAAATGCTAAAACATACATTTATCTAAGTAATAAGGCCAAATGAATGAACATACATTTATCTAAGTAATAAGGCCATAAGAATATGCCCAAGAAACAGATGTCCATCTCTGCACATGTCTAGAAACAATATAAAATCCCTGAGACAAATGAGCTGGAGGTAGACCTCAACTTCATATTAGAAGGAGGGAAGGCTTAGGAAATGCCTGAGGAGGAATTCAGAAAAATCATAGCGATATGTATCAAAACACTTTGCAGAGGAGTTGAGAAAAATAAGCAAGAACTCCGGAAAATGCTACATGAACAATCAAAAAAGACAGGTACAGCATTGGAAACAATTCAAAACTTACAAAAAGAGGTCCAAATGATTAATAGCAGATTATTAGAAATGGACAATACAATGAAAGGGTAAAAGAATAGAACTGAAGAGATGGAAGTGAACTGGAAAACAAAACGCTCAATACTACTAATATAGAAGAACAAGCAGAAAAAAGGATGCAAAAATCTGAAGAAGTTCTAAGATTCATGTTGGACAATATGAAGAGGAATAACTTAAGAATTATGAGCATTCTGGAACCAAATTTCCCTAACATCCTGAAAAGCAAAAAGATAAGCATTCAAGAAGCTCAGTGCACCTGAGGAAGGATAGACCCCAAAAGAAAACCACCAAGAAATATAATGAGCAAGTTCTACAAAATCAAAAATAAGGAGAGAATCCTGAAAGCAGCTAGGGAAAAGAGAAGTGTTACATACAAAGGCAAGCAAGTCAGATTAAGCTTGGATCTTTCAGCAGAAACCATGCAGGCAAGAAGGCACCCTGAAATTAAAAACCTGCTAACCAAGTATCTTCCATGCAACAAAGCTGTCAATCAAATATAATGATGTAATCAAAATTGTCCAGGAAAAACAGAAGCTAAGAGATTTTGCCACAACCAACCCTGCACTACAAAACATTCTAAAGTAAGTTCTGTGGACTGAAAAACAACAAGAACAGACAATAACCAAGATTGACATATGTGGCAGCACCACCCAGAACTCTATCAACAAATGGAAGAGTCAAAAACAGAACAAAACTATAAGAACACATTCAGAGGATCAGGGAGATCAGTCTATGATCAAAACAATTACAATGTGAAAGAAGGTAAACATGTAGAAACAGAGATCCAAAGGGTGAGAAGGTCAGGTAAATTACAAGACAAAATAGACTGCACTAAATGGAAGGAAAAGTTAATGGAATATAAGGTAACCTCAAAGAAAATGAACACTTCACAACATACTAAGATATTGACATTAAAACTATGGAGTACAGTGACAACAAAGAACACCAAAAACATGAATTCAGCACAGGAAGACATGCACAACAAAAAAACCAGCAGCAACACACACACACAAAAACAAAATATAATGATAGCAATTGATCCATACCTATTGATAATTACACTGATTGTAAATTGATTAAATGCACCAGTTAAGAGATGGAGAGCAGTAGAATTTATAAGAAAACAAGGTCCTTCACTATGCAGTCTGCAAGAGATACACTGTACACACAAAGACAAAAAAAAAAAAAAAAAGACTAAAAGTCAAAGGATAGGGAAAAAACAGGCCAAGATAATTGCAATATAAAAACGAGCAAGAGTGGCAATACTAATCACTAATAAAATAAACTTTAAGGCAAAAACCAGCATAATAGATAAAGATGGACATTATCTCATGATTAAAGGGACAATTGAATAAGATGACATAACCATAATAAATATCTATGCTCTCAACGAAAGACCTCAAAGATATATAAAACAAACTCTAATAGATTTGAAGAAAGAAACAGACAAATCTACAATAATTGTAGGTAATTTTAATAAATTGCTTTGTAAATGGATAGAACAACCAGAAAGAAACTTGACAAAGACACAGAAGAATAAAACAACACAATCAGCCAACTGGACCTCATAGATGAGTACAGAGCATTTAACAAAACAACAGAAGAATACACATTATTTTCCAGTGCGCATGGAACATTCTCTAAGATAGACCATGCTTAGGACACAAAACAAATCTCCAAAAATTTAAAATAACAAAATACTACATGCATCTTCTCAGATCACAGTGCTATCAAATTAGAAATCATCAATAGGAAGACCAAGGAAATAAAGTCAAATGCCTGGAAACTGAATAACACCCTGCTGAAAAGCAACTGGGTAGTAGAAGAAATAAAATGTAAACTCACAAAGTTCCTAGAAACAAATGAGAACAAAAACACAACATACCAAAATCTTTGTGACATAGTGAAAGCGGTGCTGAGAGAACAATTTATTGCAATAAATGCACACATCCAAAAAGAAGAAAGAACCAAAATTAACACATTAACACAGCACCTACAACAATTAGAAACAGACACACAGAGGGAACCTACAGCCACCAAAACAAAAGAAATAATAAAGATTAAAGGAGAAATAAATGAGACAGAAAACAGAAAAACTATAAAAACAATCAACAGGACAAGAAGCTGGTTCTTTCAAAGGATTAATAAATTTGAACACTATTGGCATAACTAACAAAAGAAAAGAGGGAGAAGGTACAAACAACAAAGATTAAAAACCACATGGGCGAAGTCACAATGGAACCAAATGAAATCAAAAGGATAATAATCGAATACTATGAGAAGCTGTACTCCAACAAATTAGAAAACTTAGAAGAGATGGATACATTTTTAGAAAAACACCACCTACCTAAACTTATACAGAGTGAAGTAGAAAACCTGAATAGACCCATAACAAAAAAAGAAATTGATCAGGTTATCAAAAAAGTACCAACCAAAAGAAGTCCAGGCCCAGATGGCTTCACTGGTGAGTTCTACCAAACATTCAGGAAAGAGCTGTCACCAATTCTACTCAAATTATTCCAGAATATAGAAGAGGTAAAAAACTCTCTAATACATAAACTCTCTCGGTTTATGAAGGAAGCATAATCCTCCTACCAAAACCAGGGCAGGACATCACCA
>NW_006408546.1:24341718-24345321 GCF_000296735.1 Chrysochloris asiatica | reverse complement strand
CAAGTGGGATTCATACCAGTGATGCAAGGATGGTTTAACACTAGAAAAACATTCAATTTAATCCACCGTATAAATAAGAAACAGGAAAAGTACCAGATGATCATATAGATTGATGCAGAAAAGGAAATAGACAAAATCTAACAATCATTCCTGATAAAAACACTCAAAGTAGGAATTGAAAAAAATTCCACAACATAATGAAGACCTTATATACAAAACTAACAGCCAATATCATGCTCAATGGAAAGAAACTGAAAGTCTTCCCCTTGCCAACAGCTACCACACAAGGATGCTGTTTGACACTACTCTTATTCAACATTGTTTTGGAAGACTTATCCAGAGCTATAAGGCAAAAAAGGTAAATTAAAGGCATCCAAATTGGTAAAACTCTGTCTATTTGAAGATGATACAACCTAATATATACAGAAAACCCCCAAAGACCCAGTAAAACAAACAAACAAACAGGCAAAAAACTACTGGAACACAGAAGAAGATTCAGCAAAGTGGCAGGATACAAGATCAACATACAAAAATCAGTTGGATTTCTCTATACCCAAAACGACAGTGTTGAAAAGGACATTAGGAAAGCAAAACCATTTTACAATAGCCACACAAAGGATGAAATATTGAGGAATAAATGTAACTAGAGAAACAAAGGGCGTATACAAAGAAAACTATAAAACATTACTACAAGAAACCAAAAAAACCCCACAAAAATGGAAGAATATACCATGCTCATGGATAGGAAGACTTAACATTGTGAAAATGTCAGTACTACCCAAAGCAATCTACATGTATAACACAAAGCCAATCCAGATTCCAATGACATTCTTTAGAGAGATGGAAAAAACAATTACAAACTTTATATGAAAAGGAAAATGATCCAGGATAAGCAAAGCTCTGCTCAAGAAGAACAAAGTTGGAGGCCTATCAATCTCTGATTTCAAAATTTACTACATGGCTACAGTGGTCAAAGCAGTCTGGTGCTGGTACAATGAAAGATACATAGATCAATGGAACAGAAATGAGTGTCCACAAATTAACCCATCCACAAATAGCCAGCTTATTTTTGAAAAAGGGCCAAAGGACATTGAGTGGGGAAGGCAAAATCTCTTCAACAGACGGTGGTGGCAAAACTGGAAATTGATATGCAAAAGATTGAACCAAGACTTTTACTTCATGCCGTATACAAAAACCAACTCAGCATGGATTAAAGACTTAAATGTGAATCCCAGAACTATAAAGGTCATCAATAAAAAAACAGGAACAGATTTAATGGCTCTAATCCCGGAAACACTCGGACTACGAAACATTGTGAAAATTATACAAACAAAAGAAAACAAATAGATGATTGGGACATTCTAAAAATCAGAACTAACGTTCATCAAAGGATTTCACCAAAAGAGTAAAAAGGGAGCTCACAGAATGTGAAAAAAAAAATCTTTTCCATTGACATATCAGACAAGGGACTAATTTCTAGAATCTGTAAGTAACTACAAAACCTCTACAAGAAAAAGACAAGTAACCCAATTAAAAATGGGCACAGCACTTGAACAAACACTTCACCGAGGAAAACATTCGGGTATCCAACAAACACATGAAGAAATGTTCACAATCATTATACATTGTTGTTGTTATGTGCCGTGGAGTTGGTTCCAACTCATAGTGACCCTGTACAGGGTTTCTGAAGCTATAATCTTTACGGGAGCAGAAAGCCTCATCTTTCTCCCATGGAACAGCTGTTAGTTTTGAACTGCTGACCATGAGATTAGCAGCCCGATTCATAACCCATTATACATTTTTGTTGTTGTTAAGTGCCGTCGAGTCAGTTCTGACCCATAGCGACCCTGTACAGGGTTTCTGAGGCTGTAATTCTTCATGGGAGCAGAAAGCCTCATCTTTCTCCTGTGGAATTGCTGGTAGTTTCGAACTGCTGACTGTGAGGGTAGCAGCTCAATTTGTATACTATGCTACCAGAGCTCCTTAGAGAGAGGCAAATCAAAACAAGGAGATAACATTTCACACAAGCAATAACAGTGAAGCTAAAAAATGCAGAGGACAATAAATGCTGGCGAGGATGTAGAAAGACTGGGACCCTCCTATATTGGTGGTGAGAATGCAAAATGGTCCAAGCACTCTGAAAAACAGTATGGTGCTTCCTCAGAAAATTGGAAATAAAAATACCTTATGATCCAGTAATTCCTCTACTTGGTATATATCCATGAGAAATACGAGCCATAACATGAGTAGATATATGCATACCAGTGTTTATAATACGACTACTCACAATAGCAGAAAGATGGAGACAGCTTAAGTGACCATCAATGGTCACAAACTTGGGTACACCCACACAAAGGAATATTATGCTACCTTGAAGAATAACAAGGAAGCTGTAAGCTACCACATAACATGGATGAACCTTGAGGACTTTATGCTAAGTGAAATTAGTCAGTCACAAAAGGACAAATATTACATAAGATCATTCTTGTAAAAGCTTAAGAAAAGATACCCATAATAAAAGGGGAAAAACAAAACAAAACAATTTTGTTGGTTGCCGGTGGGAGTAGGGCAGGGGATTTGGGGGGAGGTGGAGGGAGGCGATGGTTGAGCACAGGGAAGGAGGCAGACACATCATAGCTTGGGTGCTGGAGAGCGGAATACACAAGAAGGGGAAGGGGTGAAAGAACAAGGTAGATAGAGGAACACTGAGGCAGATTTGGTTGGGATAAATGGGACAGAGGTAAACAATGATGGAAGCTCAACCTTGGAACAACAGGGCTCTGTGAGACAGAGATTGAGGCATTGTCTGAAGAGGAATAATATACTTGACTGTCCTATGAATATTGATTTCCCTTGCTTACTATTATAAAACAGTTGAGTGAGATAGACAGGAATGTCAGGAAACATGGTTACAGAAAGTTTGTAAGCCTATCTTCAGCCTATAACTGATTATTGTTGTTGTTGTTATGTGCCGTGGAGTCGGTTCCGGCTCTTAGCAACCGTGTACACGAGCAGAAAGCCTCATCTTTCTCCCACAGAGCAGCTGGTAGTTTTGAACTGCTGAACTTGTGGTTTGCAGCCTGATTTGTAACCTCTATGCTACCAGAGATCCTTGGAATACCTAAAAGGGTTTCTAAAATTTGCCAAGGGAAATAGGCCTCCTGAGGAGGCTTTACAGATTAGATGAAATCCTGAGCCTCATCCAGAACCTTGTGAGATGGGACATTCCCACTAGATAGGACAAGCAGACCAGCCTGGAACACCTAGAACAACAGAAGATATATCTTTAAAGAAAGATTAGCAGAAAAAAACTCAAAACAAAAATGGCAGTATGCCTGCCTACTATAACAATAAGCAAACTCTTATCCTGGAAATCAGTAAGGTGAGCCATTAAGTCGCTTCAGGACAAACCTCCCGCTAAGACTGAAACTCAAAGGGAACACATGAACAGGCATGCAAGCTTGCTGGTGACCACACTGGTCTATTGGTGAGTGGAAGAGGGATAAAGGCAGCAATGAAGAAATAGGCTGAGTTCAGCCAGGCTCCATAGACTCCCATTGACCTGGAGATGAGAGAGAAGAGGAAGGGCAGGTTGGTCCAAAG
>NW_006408546.1:24318573-24341516 GCF_000296735.1 Chrysochloris asiatica | reverse complement strand
CAAACAAACAAACAAATGAACAAACGAATAAACAAATAAATAAATAAATAAATAAATTTTTGATAAAGGAAATGAGATTAATTGCTACAATTTGATGAACTTGACCTATATTTATGGAGGTACTAGCTCAAAATAACAACAAAGAGGGAAAGAGTCGTCACATTAAATATCAATGCTATCCCGTCTATATAAAGGGCAGATAAAGACAGGCAACTTGGACATTAGCTACCTACAATGAGGGGGCAATAAAGGCCCAAAGTGACTGGCTTACAAGGTTTCAAGAGGGAATTTAGTTTAAGAGTGTGTAGAGGAAGATAGAGTCCCCAGTAAATAATTTTCATCATGTCTAGATGGATCTGGTAAAAAGAGATGGGGGTAAAATTCTTATGATTCAATCAATAGTAATTGTTATCATAACTAATTGCGACAGTCACAGCTTTGTAACAAAAATTGGGACATAGTTAATCTTATAGTCCATAAACAGAGGACCCTAGGACCATCAAGGGAAAAGAGCACCAGCGGAGCGCAGAACCTTAGCCAGAGAATCAGTAACACCAGAGATGGAGGAAGAGATGGGGGCATGGAGAGAGGGAACAGCTGAGGACTCTGGATTCATGGAAAGAGAAAGGCTGAATGCTGGAGGCCAAGAGGCAGACTTGTAGAATGTGCCCTTTGGTGGCATAAATTATTATAAATGCCTTAGTGTTTAAAGAAAAAAAAAAGAGCTAAAATGAATAGAGAGAAATACTGTTAACTTATGGTACATGGAGGGGATTATAGTCATTGTACTGAAACAAAGTATATGATTTGTTGAGTGTAAAACTGATGATATGCCCTGTAAACTTTCGCTCAATTCACAATAAAAACTTAAAAAAAAAAAAAAAAAAAAATGGGCATGAGAAAAAACAAAAACAAAGAAATGACTAGCCCAACCAGTAAGTAACAAAACTTGATTTCAACACTAGGTCTACACATTTAGCAGAGATATACCATGGCATCATGGTGAACAGAATATAACAGTGATCTTGACTTGTAATAAACCTGCATCAGGAAATGGAACACCAGCCCTCAATTTCTTAGCCCATGCTCTACTAATTGTTGATTACATCTAGATTGGAATGAAGAGGAAGAATCAGTTACTATTTGTACATTCATTGGGCCCAATGTTTTCCAAAGGATATCCACCCATTCACAGTGAATGATATGGTCCATTTAGCGTAGTGGTTACAAATCGGGCTGCGAACCTTAAGGTCAGCGGTTCGAAACTACCAGCCGCTCCGCGGGAGAAAGATGAGGCTTTCTACTCCCGTAAAGATTTACACCCTCGGAAACCCTGTACAGGGTCGCTATGGGTCGGAACCGACTCGATGGCACTTAACAACAACAACAAGTATGTGATGTAGCAATGCTACTTTTAAATGTGTCTGTCCATTTAACTGTTAGCAGTTATGCTATTGCACAGATCCATCTGGGAGAGAAAGAGTATGGGTGTGTATGCATGTGTGTGTGTGTGTGTGTCTGTGTGTGTGTGTGTGTGTGCAAACACCCAAAACACATTACACTCAATACTCCTGCTAGCACACTCTGGGATGTTGGTAACCAGCGTTTTGTATCTACAGCTTTATCTGTGATTACGAGTATTGTGATTTCTACTTAGCTAATTAAACCTGGGGAAATTAGTGTGTGTCTCAGTTTCTTTCAAAACTCATTTTCCTGTGATAACTTAATTGAGTTATTAAATTGCAATAGAGACAGATTAAGACTCAAGATCATATTTTCCCTTTTCATGAAAGATACTTATACTACTGTTATAATTATATTTGAAATGTCACTTTACAAAGGTATATGTTGTTGGTGTTGTTCTTAAGTGCCCTCAAGTCAGTTTCAACAATAGCGACCCTATTTAGGGTATTCAAAGAGCCTTATTTTTCTCCCAAAGAAAGAACATTGTTGTTGCTAAGTGCAGATGAGTCAGTTCCAACCCATAGTGACCCTGGTTTAGGGTTTCTGAGGAACAGCAAGTGAGCTTGAACTGACAACCTGTAGGTTCAACCAGATTTTGCAATCCAGAGTATTAACCACAGCACCACACCAAGAATCCACAAACTTATATAGAGAACTATCAATTATAAGCCTCATGCTTGTGAATTAGTTTGATTAATATACTCCTTGAATCAGCTTTGATTTCTTAGACTTTCAAAATAAAATATTAGGTTAGAAACCCAAACTGTTTCCTCTAAATAAAAGTAACTGAACTACTTTATGCGTCAATAATCTTTGTGATTTTCTTAACTGCCAAAAGCCATGTGTATAATCTTAAAATATCCTTCAGTGATATGACATGGTAAACTATGTTTTTGTAGCTATTCATCTGAAAAGATACTCTTGATATAAGTCTTTTGAACACAACGTATTCTGCTACGGAATGAATTCAGTCCCTTTAAACTCAACTACTTTTTATACAATCAAATATGTTTCCAATTCTTAATTTGTATTTAAAGGAACTCAAACTATTTTGATGTTTTGTCCCATTTTATATCCAATAAATCAATATCCCTATGAGGAATGTTTATTTTCTTCTTACACCATTTATTTCTTTTTATAGGGTGTTAGTATTTACAGTATACTTTCTAATAATATTTTTTGTTTTTGTTGTTAACTGCCGTGGAGTTGATTCTCAATTATAATGACCCTAAATAAGGTTTCTGAGGAGTAGTTGGGGGTTTGAACTGCCAACCTTGTGGATAGCAGTCCAGTGCTTATACTACAGCATAGCAACCAGGTAATAAAACAACCTCGACAACATTTATGTTAATGTGTTTCAGGCTTTGCATAAAGTTCTTTATATGTAATGTATTAAATGTAATTGACATTTACAACATTTGTATGACATTCAAATTACTTTTCTCTTTCAATTTATGGATTGGTAACCAAGACACAAAAGAATTAAGCAACTTTTCCTGGATCACACAGCTAAGAAGGAATTAGTGGCAACATCCTAACTCTGCTTCTCTGTTTCTAGAAGTCACAGTCTTAATCATTCCCCTAAAAAGGAACTTCCACCACTTGTCTGAGGAATAAGGGATAACAGTGCTGATGTCCGATGGATCTTGGCAGAAAGCAGAGAATATCAGAAAGATGTTTACCTGTACTTTATTGATTATGCAAAGGCTTTTGATTCTGTGGATCATGACAAACTATGGACAACAACTCATACAAGTATGAGTATTCCGAAACAGTTAGTTATGTTCATGAGGAATCTGTACATGGACCAAGATGTAGCTGTTCGAATAGAACATGGGAACACTGAATGTTTTAAAATTAAGAAAGGTGTGCGACAAGGTTGTATTCTTTCACCATATTTATTCAACCTGTATGCTGAGCAAATAAACCAAGAAGGTAGGTTCTATGAAGAAAAATGTGACATCAGGATAGGAGGAAGACTCATTAACAACCTGCGATATGCAGATGATACAATCTTGAATGCTGAAAGTGAAGAGGACTTAAAATATTAATGATTAAGATCAAAGAGCACAGCTTTCTGTACGGATTACATTTCAATGTAAAGAAAACAAAAATCCTCACAACTGAACCAATCAACAACATTCTTATCAATGGAAAAAAGATTGAAGCTGTCAAGGACTTCATTCTTCTTAGATTAACTATCAACTCTCAAGGAAGCAGCAGTCAAGAAATCAAATGACGTATTGCATTAAGCAAATCTGCTGCACAAGAACTTTTTTAAAGTGTTGAAGAGCAAAGATGTAAGCTTGAGCACTAAGGTGCTCCTGACCCAAGCCATGGTATTTTCAATAACCTCATATGCATGCGAAAGCTGGGCAGTGAATAAGGAAGACCAAAGAAGAATTGAAGCCTTTGAGTTATGGTGTTGGAGGAGAATATTGAAAGTGCCATGGGCTGCCAGAAGAACCAATAGATCTATTTTGGAAGAAGTGCAGCCAGAGTGCTCCTTGGAGGCCAAGGTGTCATACTTCAGACATAGTGTCAGGAGGGACCAGTTGCTGGAGAAGGATATCATGTTTGGTAAGGTGGAAGGTCAGAGAAAAAGAGGAAGACCCCCAACGAGATGGATTGGCCAAGTGGCAGCATCGATGGACTCAAGCATGGCAACAGTAGTGAGGTTGGCCCAGGATTGGGCAGTATTTTGTTGTGCTGTGCATAAGGTTGCTGTGAGTTGGTACTGACTCGATGGCACCTAATGACAACAACAACAACAAGGAACTTGTAAACTAATACTTAGGAAAAATAAAGTCAAGGTCATATAATAGCAAGTGAGAGGTTTAAGAAAGAGTCCTGCTGGTACTGTAGGATAATCACTGCTAACTGCAAGGCCGACAGTTCAAAACCACCTGTCACTCCTCTGGCACAATATGAGGCTTTCTATTCTTCTATGAGTCAGAAATCACTCTATGATAGTGAGTGAGTGAGCTAGGTTTAATACATGAATACAATTATCAGATATACCAGGTAGAAATGGAACAAAGAAGTGAAGTTATCTGCCTCCAACTAAAATGACTTGAAACTAGGTTCGATGAAAAAAAATTAGTTCTACATCTTTAAGTCCAGGGCTCCATTATGTATTGGAATGGAGAAAAGAATTGAGTTTGACTCGGTAAAATCTTCTGACCCACCTTTCAAAAGCAAGGTTCTCTCTTCTGGGATATGTCAATAAAAGGTTATTGCAGTCAAATACATTTGGGGAATGCCATTCAATGTATTTCATTCTCAAAATTCCAGTATGCAATAAAAATATTTTGAAAAGCCTTGAAAGTATCATTTTAATTATGCTTAATCATGGTTGAATAAATTTACTAACGAATTTGTGGTAAGCATAATGTTCCTCTTCCACTGATGCCTCATCTTACTCTCTGGAACCTATATTTCTTTCATTTCAATTGTTGTAATCCCTTCCTTTTAGCATCTGCTATCCTACTTCCTCCCTGTAATTCTTGGTTCCATACTTCTTTTTTTTCCCTAATACTTTTGCACTTCTGAATTTTATTCTTAGCTAAGGGCAGCCCTTTTAATCTTGAACAGTTGACCATTCCATGGTTTATATAGCTAATATTGCTGTCCCATATATATATATCTGTGTAAGGAGCTCTGGTAGCGTAGTGGTTACGAATCGGGCTGTGAACCTTAAGGCCAGCAGTTCGAAACTACCAGCCGTTCCGTGGGAGAAAGATGAGGCTTTCTGCTCCCGTAAAGATTTACAAGCTTGGAAACCCTGTACAGGGTCGCTATGGGTCGGAACTGACTCGAAGGCACATAACAACAACAACAATATATATCTGTGTACTGCTTGGATTTGCATGAAGTATGGATTACACCTGAAAATAAAGAAAACAAAAATCCTCACAACTGGACCAGTAAATAACATCCTGATAAACAAACGAAAGTTCTAAATTGTCAAGACTTCATTTTGCTTGGATTCACAACCAGCATTCCTAGAAGGAGCAGTCAAGAAATCAAATGATGTATTGCATTAGGCAAATGTGCTGCACATGACATCTCTAAAGTGTTCAAGAGCAAAGATATCAGTTTGAGGACTCAGTGCATATGTACATGAGAGTGAACAATGAATGTGGAAGATAGGAGATGAATCAATGCATTAAACTATGGTGTTAGAGAAGAATATTGAAAGAAAGACAGGCAGAAGAACAAACAAATCTCTCGTGGAAGAAGTACAATAACAGGATGTTCTTGGTTGTAACCTTTGCAGTAGCAATCACTAGGTGATCCCATCCCGACTCTGGATTTGCAGGGTGGTTTTGAACCACCAACAGTTCAGTTATCAGCTGAATACTTCACCTTTGTGCCACTTGAGTTCTTTGTTTCAGTAATACACCCCATGCCCTCCAAAATTATAAACCTCCTTAGTTACAGTTTAGTAAAAAGAATTCCATGAAATAATATTAAAAAAAAAAAAATAAAGGTTGACTGCAGATAAATGATCTTGGAAATAGATTTCTATTGTTCCATCCATCAATATTTATGACGAGGAAAACTGTCTGAGGAAAGGAAGATAGAGGGAAAAGTCACAATTGGGTAAGGTGTCTGATCTCTAACAATTTAGAAACAATCTGCTTCAGTTTAAGGCAGAAGATGAATGCTGCACAAGAGGGGATTTTACGAATTACTCTCAATGTGATCACAATGTCACATAAAAATACCTGTTTTAAATTGCAAAAAGAATTAGATTTGCATAGAATAAAATGCTAAATTAAAAAAAAAAACACTATCTTGATATATCTGCCTTGTTCTCTTTTTAAAACTATATTTTTAAACAAGGCTTACATCCAATGATTCAAACCAGCTCTAGAAACACCCCAGTGTAGGGAATCAGAAAGCATCATTAATTTTCTTGCCTCTTACCTGCCTGGAGGAGGAAAAAGAGCTTAAGTAAATTTTCAAATGCCAAAGAGAATCTTTCTTTGCTACCTCATCCAGCACAAAAGGAACAGATGCGTTTTCTTTTTCTTTCAGAATAAATTTAGTGTCCGTGAGAGATGCCAAGTTAAAAATCCCCAGAAATGGATGTATCCTCCTTACCTGAATATCTGGCAGTGGTGAAAAAAAACAAAAAACTTTTCATGCTCCTGCTGAGTCCCGCAGGAGAGCATGCATTGAGAGCATATCTACTAAACCACTCTTTATACAACAAGATAGAAATTGCTAACTAAATCATTAGCAAGTCGTCAATTGTAGTAGCTTTGAAGATTAACTCAAAATAGATCAGTGTGGGTCTCAAGAAGCCTTTATTTAAACCTCATCACATGTGAACAGTGCTGTGGAATGCACAAAACATGTTGTAATAGCTTACATTTACTGCAAACACTGTCCAGAGGGCCAAATCGTATTCCATACCTGGTATGGACACATCCAGCTTTGTATCAAGGGCTTTATATGTTTTTTCTTATTTACTTCTCATGGCAGCCTAAACAATGTAATTGATACAATTTTGTAGATGCACCAGCTGATACATGATGTTATCACATTTCCTGAGCTCATGTAGCTAATAAATAAAGAGCCGGGATTTGAATTCAGGCAGACTGGCTTGAGAGCTCATGCATTATAATTCTCACTGTAACTACTAGAAGTACAACAGTATACTTAACTAATGAGGCAACTGATATACTGACACAGAGTGTACTATACTATACCGCTGTCACACAAGTAGGATTAGAATTCACATACTGATATCTGAACTCAGCTTTTCTATCTTCTGGTGGCACTTTGGGCTTGGCACTGGACTGACAACCACAGATTGGTGGTTTAAACCCACTAGCTACTTTAGGGGAGGAATTGAGGTTGTCTGCTCTGATAAAGATTTACAGATTCAGAAATCCTATAGTAGAGTCACTTTGATTTGGAATGTATTCAACAGAATAGGTTTGGTTTTTTGTTTTTGATCATCCTCTTAGACCAAGGAATATCCAACTGATCCTGGTACACACCTGCAACATGTTAACATTAACTAAGTTTTTCACTGTGAATAAATTCAACATTGTACATAAGAGCATAGAATGGGCGAGCCACTTCATAATAAAGATACAAAATACTAAGTGTTTCTGGTTTCTCAATCAGTTAATAATTTTATCTTTTATTTTACCAAAGAAAATACAATTATTTCTGATGGTTCTGGGTCAAAGACACTGAAAGAAATGCAGGAAGGAAAGATTCCCCTACAAAGGCTATTTTCCCTTCCTAGCACCTAACTCACATGGCAGAAGTTTTATGAGAAGGGCATGAGAAGTTGTTTGTAGAACCAAGAGGAACTTTCCAAAAATTACCATGTGACCATGTAGGAAGAATTTCTGAATGGTGTAAGTAGCCAACATGTTCAAATGATGGATGTTTTATGGCCTCCCAGAGGTAATCCTAAGGAGCTCTGGTAGCGTAGTGGTTACGAATTGGGCTGCTAACCTCAGGCTCAGCAGTTCGAAATTACCAGCTGTTCTGTAGGAGAAAGATGAGGTTTTCTGCTCCCATAAAGATTTACAGCCTCAGAAACCCTGTACAGGGTTGCTATGAGTCAGAACTGACTCCACAGCACACAACAACAACAACAACAAGAGGTAATCCTGCTGTGATGCTGCAGGATGATGCACTGGGCCACAAGAATGGTTTGAAATGCAAGGTTGGTGGTTCAAACCCACCTTCCACTCTTCAGAAACCCTAGACAGGGTTGCTTTATGTTGAAACTGACTCGACAGCACTTAAAAATAACAAGAGGTATCCAGAAAGAAAGGTCTGGTGATCTATTTTTAAAAATCAGCTACTGAACCCCTATGAAACATTGTTCTTCTCTGAAACACATGTGGTAACCATGAATCTAAGTTAATATCACAACAATTGTTTTAGTGGGTCACCTTGGCAATGCTGGCCCCAGCAGTAAAAACCTTAATCATACTGAATGAGCACTTCAAAAGAGCAGATCTTTGGTTTCAATGAACATAAACTGACTCACACTTACTGATTCTTTCTCTCATATGCTCTCTGTCTTGGTCACACACACACACAGAGTTGTGGCAGCCTTGCCAAACTCACACACAGCATAGAAACAGTGTTTAACTGAGCCAAAAGGTAGTGGTTTAAGAGGGCATCCAGTTTGAGGTAGCTAATCCTCAATCTCCTCTTCCATTTTTAGAGACTTTTGGTTTCTTACCAGGCTTAGCTCCACGCATCTGTTGCAGCCAACTTACCACAGCCAACTTCCACAGCTTGGTGAGAGTTTCTGTACCCTCATACCTTTTTCTTGCATGTATCTATAATTCAATGTGATGCCAACACCCTGGGAAACTGGCATAATCAATACTCTTATCATCCAGTTTCAGAAATGGAATCTGCACCACGTGGTTTGATCAAATATCTATTCCTCATGTTATGCATTAGAGGGAGAGAGAGAGAAAAGAGGAATATTCTTTACTAAGGATATTGTTATTCAAACTTCTTTCTTTACTTGGGTTTCTGGATGGAATAAATGGAGATGTGGGCAGTACCATCATGCAAAAATGTGTTGACTCCGGCCATGTCTAAAATGGACTCACATATGTTCACACATTGACTAGCTTTTGTTGAGGAATTTCTAAAAGCGGAAGTAAATTTAAGACAATTATAATTTTTACGATCCTACAATTTATGAAATAGACACCGCATACCGTTGGGACTGAGTGGTGTAAGAAAATGGAGACAATACTAATATTTTTATAGTTGGTAGATGAAAGTCTTGGATGCTTAGGAAGTTTTGATAAATCTTTCAGATAGTCATCAAAAATATCTCTTAAAAGCTTTTCTCTTTTGGAAATGCCAATTTGACTAAGAAGACAAAGGACCCTGGTTTCTAAATGGCTAGGCATTGATTTGTCTGAAATGTACTGAAAACTGAGGAAGTTAATTCCACACAGGTTTACAGAGACATACTATTTCCTCTAAAATTCAAATACTAAGAAGATAGAGGAGAATAGAAAACTTCCTAATACATATTATGGAGCAAGCATAATCCTCATACCAAAACCAGGGAAAGACATCACTAAGAAAGAAAATTATAGAGCAATATCCCTCATGAACATAGATGCAAAAATCCTCAACAAAATCCTAGCCAACAGAATCCAGCAACACATCAAAAAGGTAATACATCATAATCAAGTGGGATTCATATCAGGGATGTAAGGATGATTCAACATAAGAAAAATGTTCAACGTTATCCACCATATAAATAAGAAAAAAGAAAAGAACCACATGATCATATGGATTGATGCAGAAAAGGCATTTGACAAAATCCAGCATCCATTCCTGATAAAAATACTCAACAAAATAGGAATTGAAGGGATATTCTTCAACATAATTAAGAGCATATGTATAAAACCAACAGTCTACATTACACTCAATGGAAAGAAACTGAAAGCCTTCCTTCTGTGAACAGGAACCAGACAAGGATGTCCTTTGTCACCACTCCTATTCAATAATGTGCTGGAAATCTTAGCAAGAGCTTTACGGCAAGACAGGGAAATTAAAAGCATCCAAATTGGCAAAGAAGAAGTAAACATCTCTCTATTTGCAGATGATATGATCATATATGTAGAAAACCCCAAAGACTCAGTAAAAGAGCTACTAGACCTCATTGGAAGAGTCAGCAAAGTGGCAGAATATAAGATCAACATACAAAAATCAGTTGGATTCCTCTACACCAAAAACGACAGCATTGAAAAGGACATTAGGAAAGCAATACCATTTACAATAGCCACCCAAAGGATGAAATATCTAGGAATAAATGTACCAAGAGAAACGAAGGACTTATACAAAGAAAACTACAAAACACTACTATAAGAAACCAAAAGAGACTTACTAAAATGGAAGACTGTACCATGCTCCTGGATAGGAAGACTTAACATTGTAAAAATGTCAATATTGCCCAAAGCAATCTACACATATAATGCAATCCCAATCCAGAGCTCAACAACATTCTTCAAAGAGATGAAAAAAAAAAAAAAAAAAAAAAATTATCTCCTTTATATGTAAAGGAAAGAGACCAAGGATAAGCAAAGCACTGCTTAAGAATAAGAATAAAGTTGGAGGCCTCTCACTCCTGGACTTCAAAATTTATTACATGGCTACAGTGGTCAAAACAGATTGGTACTGGTACAATGAAAGGTACATAGATCAATGGAACAGAATCAAGAATTCAGAAATTAACCCATCCACATATAGCCAATTGATTTTTGACAAAACACCTAAATATATTGCATGGGGAGGTGATAGTCTCTTCAACAGATAGTGAAAGCAAAATGCAAAATATTGAACCAAGACCTTCACCTCACACCTTATAAAAGAAAACAACTCAACATGGATTAAAGACCTAAATGTGAATCCTGGAATTATGAAGGCCATCAATGAATATAGGGACAAATGTGAGGGCACTCTCACGAGGGAATCTAGATCCCAAGGACCCAGAGGAAGGTAGAATCTCCACTGTGTTGTATCTAATCTGTCTGGGTGGGACTGATGAAAGGAGATGCGGATAGGTCTCTTGTGATATAATAGTGAATAACTGTTATCAGGACTGATTGGGAGGGTTGGAAATGTAAAGGAAGACATTTTGTAGCAAGGGGAGGAGTGACTAACTTTGAAGTCTAGGAGCAGAGGTCCCTGGGATCATGAAGGGAGAAGAGTGGAGAGTGAGACCCTACTCAGAGAAACAGTGATGACAGAGATGGAGGCAGAGACGATGACATGGAGACATGGAGCAGCTGGGAACTTTAAACCCAGAGAGGAAGAGGGGCTGTGTGCTGACAACCAGGGGTTGGGGGGTGTGGGGTAGGCAGGACATACCATTTGGTTGGTTGATGATGCATGGAGGGGATTGTAACCACAGCAATTAAGCAATATACGATAAGATGAATGTAAAACTAATGTTCTCCCATGTAAATTATCACATAATTCACAATAAAGCATTAAAAAAAAAGAGTAATCTGATACAATTTGATGAACTTGACCTACACCTATGAATGCAGTAGCTCAAAAGAGGGAACAAATCTTTATAGCCAGGGTCATTCCCACACCTCCATACACAGAGTAGACAGGGATGGGCAACTTGGACATTGCCTAACCAAAATGGGGGGCTATGAAGGCAAAAAGTGACTGGCTTACAAGCTTTCAAGAGGGAATCTAGATCCACAGGGCATGGAGGAAGGTAGAATCTCCACTGAGTAGTATATAATCTGTATAGGCGGGGCTGATGAAAGGAAATGCAGATAGGTTTCTTGTGATACAATAGTGAATAATTGTTATCAGGACTGCTTGTGAGGGTTGGAAATGTAAAGGTAGACATTTTATAACAAGGAGGGGAGTGATTAACTTTGCAGAGGTCCCTGGGACCATCAAGGGAGAAGAGCGATGAGCGGGACACTACCCAGAGAAGCAGTGATGCCTGAGTTTGAGGCAAAGACAATGATATGGAGAGATGGAGCAGCTGGGGACTTTAAACCCAAAGAGGGAGAGGGGTTGTGTGCTGATGACGAGGGGGGGGGGATGGGGTGTGGGAGCAGGTGCAGGGGAGGGGGCAGGCTTGTAGGATATACTCCTTGGTTGGTCGATGATGCATGGAGGGATTGTAACCATGGCAATGAAACAATATATGATAGGATGAATGTAAAACTAATGTTCTCCCATGTAAACTATCACATAATTCACAATAAAACAAAAAAAAAAAAGACAATTATACACATGGACTTCACAAAGTACACAGAAATCAATTTGACTATATCTGTGGACATAGACAGTGGAAAATCTCAATATCATCAGTGAAAACAAGGCCAGTGCAGACTGTGGAACAGATCATCAATTATTTATATGCAAGTTTAGGATGAAGCTGAAGAAAATTAAAAATTGAAACAAGTTCACAAGAATCAAAATATGATACTGAACATATCCCACCTGAATTTAGAGATCAACTCAAGAGTAGGTTTTATGCATTAGACACTAATGTTCAAAATCCACAAGAGTTGTGGCATGACATCAAGAACCTCATACAGGAAGAAAGCAAAAGGTCATTAAGAAAGAAAAGACCAAAATGGATGTCAGAAGAGACTCTGAAACTTACTCTACAACATAGAAAAGCTAAAGTAAATCAAAGAAATGAGGAAGTTAAAGAGCTGGATAAAAAACCTTAAAAGGGCAGCTGAGAAACAAAGGGAAGAATATTTAGAACATTCCTTAAGTGAAAAGGAAGAAAAAAGCCAATCCTTGACTGGAAATACTGAAGGATTCTGTGGCCAAAATAATGAATGATGCTGAAAGCATCAAAAGTAGATGGAAGAAAAAAAAAAAAAAAAAAAAGTAGATGGAAGGAATACATAGAGGCACTTTACCGAAAAGAAATGGTCAATGTTCAACCATTTTTAATTGTTAGCATATCATCAAGATACAATGGTACCCTCACCCAAGCCTGAAACTCAAAGGAAACACATGAGCAGGCATGTAAGCTTGCTTTTAACCATGTCGAACTACTTGTGTGTGGAAATGGTGGAAAGGCATCAATGAAGATGTGTTCTGAGTTTGACCATGTTCGATAGACTCCGGTCAACCTTGAGATAAGAGAGAGAAGAGGAAGGGATGGTTGGTCTGAAGTGTAGTTAGACTTGGGAACTCCTGAGCCCATAGACAAGGATCTAGCCATGGAGGACTAGAGCTGAGAGCATAGCATCCAGCTGATATACAGTTAGGGGAGATGCTCAAGAATGTCCAAACTTGTAGATAGTACTTATTTGTCCTAGCTTCGATGGCTTGATGATCAGAACTCCAGTAGAAGAAGATAAAAGAAATTTAATTTGGGAAGCAAATCCAAATTGCTACAATTTGATGTACTTAACTAATACTTATGGATGTAGTAGCTCAAAATACCACCTGAGAGGGAAAGAGTCTTTACATCAAGGATCAAATCTATCTCCTCTGTACACATCAGGGAACAAACCTATCCCCTCTGATAGGATTGGGAAACAGACATTTACTATCTACAGTGGGGGCTGTGGAAGCTATAAAGGCATGAAGTGACTGGCTTACAAGTTTTCAAGAGGGAGTTTAGTTTCAGATTGTGCAGGGGAAAGTAGAATCCCCACTGAACCATTACCCTCTTGTCTAGATGGGTCTGGTGAAAGAAGATGGGGATAGAATTCATTGATTTAACAGTTAATAGTCATTATCACATGTAAATGTTACTGTAACAACTGTAAAGATAGAGATTATATAACAAAAAGGGGGGGTGTAGTTAATCTTGCGTTTCAGGAACAGAGGACCCTAGGACCATCAAGAGAGAAAAGCATGAGTTGAACTTGGGACCCTAACCAGAGAAGGAATGATACTAGAGATGGAGATAGAGGTGATGGCATGGAGGCGTTGAGCAGCTGAGGACTCTAGACACATGGAAAGAGAAAGGCTGTGTGGTAGAGGAAAGGAAACTGGCTTTCAGAATATGCCCTGTGGTTATTTAACCAATTGTATATCCCTGAATGGTTTGTGTGTGTGTGTGTCTGTTTGTTTTGGTTTTATTTCTGTACAAAAAAGAAAAAAGAAAGGGGGGCAGTTCTTGATAAAATAAATACTCTATGATGGTTTTGGTGGGAGAAGAAGGAAATGATATCTGCATGAGAGGATAGACAAGAGTTGACATGGGTGACAGGGGAGGCAATATACAACTGGAGGGAGGTTGGCAGAGGAAAGATGGAGGTGGCAGGAGACTCAGGAAGGAATGCAGTGGTTGGAAAGAATAGAGTTAAATGCTGTTGGCTGTTTGTGCATGGAGGAGATTGCAACCATATAATGAAGCAAAGTATATGATTTGTTGAATGCAAAATTGATCATCTGCTCTGTAAACCTTCACTCAGTTCACACACACACACACACACACGCACACACACAAAAGCCAATGGTACGTATGGAAGAATTTTGATGTGCATTGATGGCAATGGCAAAGAGAAAGGGTCTGGGAATAGATGGAATGCAAACTGAAATCTTTATACAAATTAAGGCAGTACTAGTGGCACTTGCTAAAGTATACCAAGAAAATGAGAAGGCAATTACCTAGAAGACTCATGAGAAGAGATCCATATTTGCACCCGTTCCAAATAAAGGTGAATCAATGGAATGTGGAAATCATCAGATAATATCATTAATATCACATGCGAGTAATACTTTACTCAAAAGAATTAAATAATGGCTGCGGAAGTTGGAAATAGAAATTCCTATGATCCAGCAATTCCTCTACTTGGTATATATCCACAAGAAACATGAGTCATAACATGAGTAAATATATACACACCAATGTTTATAACACTACTCTTCATGATAGCAAAAAGACGGAAACAGCTTAAGTGTCCATCAATGGAATAATGGATAAACAAACTTGGGTACACCCACACAATGGAATATTATGCTACCTTGAAGAATAACAAGGAAGCTGTAAGCCACCACATAACATGGATGAACCTTGAGGACATTATGCTGAGTGAAATTAGTCAGTCACAAAAGGACAAATATTGCAAAAGACCACTCTTGTGAAAGCTTAAGAAAAGATACCCATACTAAAAGGGGAAAAAAAAATCTTTGTTGGTTACCGGTTGGGGTAGCATACGGAATTTTGGGGGAGGTGGAGGTAGGCGATGGTAGAGCACATGTAAGGCGGTAGACACATCATAGTTTGGATGCTAGAGAGGGTGTACGCAAGAAGGGGGAAGGGTGGAAGAACAAGGTAGATAGAGGAACACTGAGGCAGATTGGGTTGGGATAAATGGGACAGACGTAAATAGTGGTGGAAGCTC
The DNA here is from genome assembly GCF_000296735.1 of Chrysochloris asiatica. NCBI lineage: Eukaryota > Metazoa > Chordata > Mammalia > Afrosoricida > Chrysochloridae > Chrysochloris > Chrysochloris asiatica. The sequence goes on along the minus strand of NW_006408546.1, from coordinate 24,326,181 downwards.
AAACTTGGAACAACAGGGCTCTGTGAGACAGAGATTGAGGCATTGTCTGAAGAGGGATAATAATACTGAGATGCTTGACTGTCTTATGAATATTAGTTCCCCTTGCCCACTATTGTAAAATAGACACTTGAGTGGGATAGAAAGGAATGTCAGGAAACCTGATTACAGAAAGCTTTTAAGCCTGTCTTCAGTCTATAACTGATTGGAATACTTAAAAGGGGTTCTAGAACTTGCCCAGTGAAACAGGCCTCTTGTGGAGCCTTTGCAGTATATAGGACCTTAGGTGGAATTCTGAGCCCCATTCAGAATCCTTCTGAGGTGGGGTATTTCCACAAAAAGGACAAGCAGACCAACCTGGAACACCCAGATTGACAGAAGATACATCTTCAAAATAAGATCAGCAGGAAAAACCTATAACAAAAATGGACAGCATGATTGGCAACTACAATAAAACCAAGTTGTCAGCCAGGAAGTCATCAATGCAAGCAACCAAGTCCCTTCAGGACAAACCCCCCTCTAAGACTGAAACTCAAAGGGAACACATGAGCAGGTAAGTAAGCTTTCTGATGACCACAATGCTCTACTGGTGAGTGGAAGAGGGGGTAAGGCAGCAATGAAAAAATGTGCTGAGTTCAACCACGCTCAATAGACTCCCACTGATCTGGAGATGAGAGAGAGAAGAGGAAGGACTGGTTGGTCCAAAGTGTGGTGAGACCTGAGGACACCTGAGCCCATGGACAAGGACATAGCCATGGAAGGCTAGAGCTGAGAGTGAAGCATACAGCTGATATGAAGTAAGGGGAGATGCACAAGAACACCCATATTTGAAGATAATATCCATTTGACCTCAACTGTTTGAAAATCAGAACTCGACTAGAGGAAGATAAAAATAGTAATAATAATAATAATTTTTGATTAAAAAATGATTATAAATTGCTACAATTTGACAAACTTGACCTATACAAACAGATGTAGTAGCTCAAAATACCAACAGAGAGGGAAATAGTCTTCACATCAAGTATCTATGCTATCCCCTCTGTATACAGAGTAGACAGGGATGGGCAATTTAGACATTGGCTACCTAAAATTAGGGGGTGATAAAGGCATGGAGTGACTGGATTACAACTTTTCAAGAGAGAGTATAATTTTAAGGTGTGCAGGGAATGATTAGAGTCCCCACTGAACAGTTTTCATCTTTTCTAGATAGGTCTGGTGAAAACAGATGGGGATAAGATTCTTATGATTCATTACCAATTGTTATCATGACAAATTATGACTGTCACAAGTGTAAAGGAAGAAGTATTTTGTTTTGTTTTGTTTTAACAAAAATGGGGGAGAAGTTAATCTTACAGTCCAGAAACAGAGGACCATCAAGGGAGAAAAGAACGAGCGGCATGTATGACACTATCCAGAGAAGTGGCAACACCAGAGATGGAGGCAAAGATAGGAACATGGAAAGAAGGAGCAGCTGAGGACTCCATATTTATGTAATCAGAGGGGCTGAGAAGTTGGCAGCCAGGAGGGAGGATTGCAGAATGTGCCCTGTGGTGATTTAAATTAATATATATGCCTGAGTGTTTAAAAAAATAATAAAGAGCTAAAATGAATAGAAGGAAATATTGTTAACTCATGGTACATGGAGTGGATTATAATAATTGTAATGAAACAAAGTATATGATTTTCAGAATACAAAACTGATGATCTGCCTTGTAAGCTTTCATTCAATTCATGATAAAAAAAAATTTAATTTAAAAAAAATGGTTGCAACATTACATTGACAGAGAACTGACAGCGTTTCAAGTTGGATTCAGATGGGCACAAGGAACCAGGAATATCATTGCTGACATTACGTGAAATTTTGGCTACAAGAAGAGAATACCATAAAGGATGTTCCAGTGGTTTATTGACTATGCAAAAGTTTTCAACTGTGTGGATCATGAGAAGCTATGGATAACATTGCAGAGAATGAGTATTCCAGAACATTAAATTATATTCATTAGTAATTTGTACTGAGACCAAGGGGCAGTTGTTCAAACAGAGCAACAGGACAGTAAATGGTTTATAAAATCAGGAAAGGTGTATGCCAGGACTGTATTCGTTCACCATGCTTATTCAATCTGTATGCTCAGCAAACAGTCTAAGAAACTAGATTATGTGAAGAAGAATGTGGTATCAGGATTGGAGGCAGACTCATTAACAACCTGTGACATGCAGATGATACAACCTTTTCAAGCCTTTTTATTATATGCTTTCATGCAGATAATTTCAAAAGAATTTATGTGTAATATCTGGCCATATGATATATTAAACAAGATCTTTGAAGGCACTACCAATTATAACATTGCTTCTAACTAGTTCAAGTTCAAAACAGTCAATTTTTTAGGAAAAAACCTCTTAAATGTAAATTGGGAAACAATTGGACTATTACAACAAACTAATGGTTATTGAGTATATGGGAGGGTTTCAAAAAGTCCATGGAAAAATTCCATTATTATTTATTTCTATTTTTTAGAAACTATTTGAATACAAGTCCCCTTGTATTGATAATAACAGTAACTAGTTATAATAGTAACGATAATGCTCTACTAACAAATGATGTCCTGTAAAATTGAAACTCACATGGTTCTATTTATATAACAGCAGCAAGAATGTCAATGTCTAGCTAGGAGATCTGGTGTGGGTAATTCCAACAGCTAGGAGGTATTTCACCAAAAGTACTGAGTTAGTGATAATTTCGCATCACTGCTGTACTGGGATGTCACAAAAGGAGTCTACAAAGAACATCAGCATTAGAAATATTCTAGGACAATATGTACCAAGATGGTGAACCAGAAAGATAAATTTTCCACACCTTCCACAACAAAGACACAAATAACCAACTGAAACTGGTAAGTATGCTAATCTTGGAACCCTGAGGTTCAAAGAAAAAATTAAAGAAGTAAATCAAATACCAAGTAGAAGAAAACTGAATAAAAACAGCAAGTGGAACAGTGAATTGTCAACAGGACTGACACAGTACAATGATTTTTCATTTTCCTAAGCAGTGTTTTGAATGGAGCCACAATCTGATAATTGGCTTTTGTTTAGGATCACACCAGCAGCTGGCAAGCAGAAAAAGTGTGATGTTCCCCTTATTCCTTATACCCTCCTGATGACCAGAAATGTGACCACTCCCCATCCCCAACTACCTGATGCTCAGTGACCCAATCCCTCCCCCCAACAAAAAGCCCCTGGCACTCTTGGGATAGGAGACACATGTTAGGGGACACGTGCTCTCTGCTTCCTTAGGCCAACAGAGTGTGCAATGCCTGTCCACAGTTACGTCCTAGGGTAAATGAACTTCTTCTAAGATGAGGAGTTAAACTTCTAGCCTCACCCTAGGCTACTCAATCCCAGAACAAGCATATTACTCCCACTCACACCAAAGGCTGAAAGGAACTCATACTGATACCAGATGCCATGCTGCCAGCCATCTGTTAGGACATCAGTAACTTCGTCATGGGCAGGGTACCCATGTCCCCTGGCCTGCTCTGCCTGTGGAGCATACTGATTCATGCCAGGTAGTTTGCCTGCCCTTTGCCACTTCCTTAGCTGAGAGGAACACTGCCAAAGTGCCCTAGTCCCTCATTTTCTCCTTTACTTTTATCTCTTTATTTTTCCTTTCCTTATTTTTTTTTCTTTTACTTACTTCCATGTTTCTTTCTTTTTGTTTTCTTATTTCTTTTTCTTCTTTTGGTTTTTAAAAATATTTCTTTACTATCTTCTTTTTGATTTTTAGTTTTTCTGTTCTTTTCTTTTTTATCTACTCTTGATTTTGTTTTCTTTTTTTAACAATAAAAATGTCTGATATTTTGTTGTTCTTTGGTTCTTTGGGGTCACACCTACCAGGGGACAGTAACCACAAACACACTGTCCAGCCACACCTGAATCTCCTATACCCCTTTTGGATAAGGGTTACTACCTTTTTCTAGAACTCCTTGCCAAAAATAGGCAGTGACCAACATCAGATGAAACTTCCCTAAACTACTACAATAGTTAAAGTTTTGTGCCAACTTGACTAGATCAGGATTCTCAGTAGTTTTTCAGTTAAGTTTTAATTCCCCTTGGAGTCCTGGTATGGTACTGTAAGATAAACACTAGACTGTTAACCATAAGGTTGGCAATCCAAACACACTAGCAATTTCTCAGAAACTCTCTACAGGGTTGCTATGAATCAGAACTGACTTGAGAGTACTTAACAACACCGCCAACAATCTCCCATGATGTGATCAAATTAATGTGATCAATTTCATAATGGAATCTGCTGTGAACAGCCAATCAACTGAGAGGAATTTTACACAAGGGCATGGCCTGCTTCTAACTTATTGGATTGCTTGCATTTTTGCTGGGTCTGTACCCTGCATCTGGTTTATCATCTGACCTCCAGTTCTTTGGACTGGAGTCAGTGGTCTGCTATATTGCCTACCAATCCTTGGAGTCATTTTACCTGGCCAATCTGCCTGTCTGCAATCTGACCTGACAATCTTGGTTCATCTGACCCAAACACTTAGTCCGTGTCCATGTCTACAATTGTGTGAACCTTTTCTGTGATCCAAACTTCTCTGTATGCATAAATATATGAACTTCACTGATTTTGGTTCTCTAGAGATCACAGCTTAAGACAACTTTTGCACACAGGTAGCAAACAGAGGCTGCACACATATTCCCATTATCAATCTCATTTACCAGGGCTCATGTGAGAGACAAAAGTGCTACCCACTCAAAACCAGCACACAAACAAACACAAATCCTGGGCAGAACACACCAACATGCAATCACCAGTTAAGCACAATTACAATAGACAACCTCAATGCACATAAATGAGTAACACAGAGTGGCTCAAACAAGTGACCAAGAGACAGAGCTAGAAAAAACTTGATTGAGGTGAAAGAGAATTGGAACTACCTGATAAAGAATTTAAAAGATTGATACTTAGGTTCCCTCAACAGACTGACAGAAATATGGAGGATAACAGATAACATCATGGAAAAAAAGAAAACCCATCTCTGAAATTATTCAGGAAAACAACACAAAAACAAACAGACACAATAAATGAAAAATTAGAAACCTTGTAAAAGCAACCAATAGAAGTTAAGAAGATTAATTCTAAGATTTCAGATATACATAAAAATCAAAAGGGCAAGAACAAACAAGATGGCAGATTGGGTGGAAGTGCAGTGAGAAGCTCCGCCAACAACAACACAGAATACCCGACCAAGCAGGCTCAGGGGATGGTCCCAGAACTCTGAACAACATATAAAGGAATATTTAGAACGTTGGAGGGCTTACAGCTGAAGAATTTGTGGCATATGCAAGAAATCTATTGCTTGCTAGTCCAGGACACTCAGCTGCTCCAGGAGCAGCCATATTGGGTGAGACCATGTGGGGGAAGAATCTGAGCGGCCACAGACGCCTGGCAGAACCGCAAAGACAAAGGTGTGAACGTTCTTTTTTTTGGTATCTGTTCATTGGTCCCTTGCTGTCTGCACACCTCCATTCTGGTGACTATAGGGGTGCCCGAACTACTAGGCATCCCAGCCCCACTCTTGGAGGGTTCTACCACGCATGCACACAGATCTCCTCGAAATTTAAAGAGACAGTTTCCAATTAAAACCAAATGGCCACAGCCGGCCCTAAACTGTTTCCAACTAGAAAAAAGGCCTGAACGGGGATTGTAGAGTGGGACAAGCAGAAAAAAGAGGAAATAAGCTGAAAATTAAATACTAAATTACGTCAAAATGACCAACAGTGGTATCTTGAAACTTCTCAGGAAGAAGACTGAAAAGTGAAGCCCATTTCCTGATCACATCTACCTGGAGACATTCAGAAAGCATTAAAAATACCAAAATACAAACCCATCTAAGTATTAAGTCCACAGATAACCCCTGAAGATGCCCAAAAAACAGAAGCAGATGACCATATCAGCACATGTCCAGAAACGAGATAAAATGACTGAGGCAAATGAGCTGGAAGTAGACCTACACTCCATAGTAGAAGATGGGCAGGCTTTGGAAATGTCTGAGAAGGAATTCTTAAAAATGATTATAAAAGGTATCAAAACACTATACAATGCAGTTGAGAAAAATAAGGAAGAAATCAAGAAAATAATACAGGAACAATCAAATAAGATAGAGCATTGGAAACAATTCAAAACCTACAGAAAGAGGTCCAAACAATTTATAATAGAATATCAGAAATGGACAATACATTGAAAGGGCAAAGGAATCGAAATGAAGAGATAGAATCTAGAACTAGTGAGTTAGAAGATAAATCTCTCAACACTACTAAGATAGAAGAACAAACACAAAAAAAGGATATAAAAATCCGAAGAAGGCCTAAGATTCATGTTGGATAACATGAAGAGGAATAACGTAAGAATTATTGGCATTCCAGAACAGGAACAATCACACAAGTCCACAGAGGAGATAGTTAAAGAGCTTCTGGAAGAAAATTTTCCTAACATCATGAAAAGTGAAAAGATAAGCATTCAAGAAGCTCAACGAACCCCAGGATGGATAGACCCTAAAAGACAATCACCAAGACATATAATAATCAAACACTCCAAAATCAAACATAAAGATAATATCTTGAAAGCAGCTAGGGAAAAGAGAAATATAACATACAAGGGCAAGCAAATCAGATTAAGCTCATATTTCTCAACAGAAACCATGCAGGCAAGAAGGCAATGGGGAGAGATATGTAAAACCCTGAAACAAAAAAAAAAAAAATGCCACCCAAGAATCCCCTAGCCAGCAAAGCTGTCAATCAAATACGATGGTGTAATCAAAACATTCCAGGATAAGCAGAAGCTAAGGGATTTTGCCAAAGCCAACCCTGCTAAGAAAAATATCCTAAAGCAAATTCTGTGGACTGACAACCAACAAGAACACTTAACGACTACAGAATGACATACATGGCAGCATCAACCTGAACTCAGTCGACAAATGAAAGAGTCAAGAACAGAATAAAATTATAAGAACAGAGGATCTGGGAGGTCAGCCTATGATCACAACAATTACAATGATATAAAAGGTAAACACAGAGGAACAGAGATCCAGGTGGTGAGAAGGTCAGGTAGATTACTAGATAAAATAGACTATCTTAAATGGAGGGAAGAACTAATAGAATATAAGGTAACCACAATGGGGTTGCGGTGGGGGTTTATTTTGGGTGTTGGGGAGGGCAATACAATAAGGGGGGAGGAGGCAGAAGAACAAGATAGATAGGGGAACACTGAGGCAGGTTTGCATGACCTAGTGGAACGGAGGTAAATAGTGATGCATACTCAAGCTTGGAACAACAGGACTCTGAGATACAGAGATCTAGGTATAGCTTGAAGAGGGTAAATAATACTAAAATCCTTGACAGCCTTATGAGTATTAGTTTCCCTTGCCGACTATTGTAAAATAGACACTTGAGTGGGATAGAAAGGAATGTTGGGAAACATGATTAGAGAAAACGTGTAAGCCCGCCTTCAGCCAATAACTGATTGGAATACCTAAAAGGGGTTCTACAACTTGCCCAGTGAAAAAGGCCTCATACAAAGCCTTTACAGAGTATAGGACCTTA
>NW_006408546.1:24286793-24318061 GCF_000296735.1 Chrysochloris asiatica | reverse complement strand
GGAGTGGTTAATCTTACAGTCCAGAAACAGAGGACCCTAGGACCATCAAGAGAGAAGTGCACAACCAGAGTGCAGGACCTTATCCAGAGAAGCAGCAGTGCCAGAATGGAGGCAGAGATGGGGGCATGGATTGGGGGCGCAGCTGAGGACTCTAGATTCATCAACTAAGAAGAGAAGGACTAAGAACTGGTGGCCAGGAGCAGACTTGCAGAATGTGCTCTTTGGAGATGTAAAGTATTATATATGCCTGAGTGGGTTTTTTTGTTTGTGTGTTTTTTAAAAAGCTAAGTGGATAGAGAGAAATACTTTTAACTCATGGTATATGCAGGGGATTGTAATCAATGTAATGAAACAAGTACTATGAACTGTTGAATGTGAAACTGATGATGTGCCCTGTAAACTTTCACACAATCCACAATAAAAACCTTAAATAAAAAAAAATAAAAAAAAAGATTTATCTTACATAAGCAATGATATCCTTCATTCCATATTCTCTTCTGAATCTGGCTTGAATTTCCCTGTCAATGTCTTACTATAAACATTTTTAAATTATCTTCAGCAATATTTTACTCATGTGTGGTATAAATTATATTTCATTTAATTTATAAATTAAATCAATAATTTCAGCATTAAAAAAAATCAAAAGAGCAAAGGAGCAAAATTGAATAAATGATACAAAGAATTACCAAGAATAAAGACAAAACTATTAAGGCACCTGGTACATTCTTCAGGACAGACCATATATTAAACAAAAGAGCAAAACATCAATATATTTTAAGACACCAAAATATTACAAAAAATATTTTCTAATCAGAACAATATGAAATGTAAAATCAATAATGTGAAGATCAATGGAAAGTAAAGGAATACATGGATATTGAATAATGACGTGCTTAAAATAACTACTTACTGTTTAATAAAAGAAATAAAACACATGAAATAAAATAAATCCTTGAATCAAATGAGGAGGATAATAGAACATATAACATTTTGGGAAAAGCCAAAACAGTACTAGAGGGTAATTTATAGCAATAAACACATCATAAAAGAAGAGAGAAGAGTTGGCAAGTTGGCGAACTAGGTAGAAAGGTTTTATGAACCCTCTACAACAAAGATTGCTGTTGTTGTTAAGTGCCGTCAAGTCAGTGCTGACTCTTAGCAAACCTGTTTAGGATTTCCGAGGAGCAGCTGGTGAGTTTGAACCACCAACTTTTTGGTTCAAACCAAACTTGTGGTCCAGAGGTTTATCCCACAGTGCCAAATCAGAACACCACAATAAAAATATAGATAACTAAATGAAACAGATATAGATAATAGTTCTGGAGCTCTGAGCTTCAGATGAAGGAGTAGAGAAATGGATTAAATGTCTATTAGGAGAGAGAGCAATAAAAGGGAGAGATTGGTGATATGTGATGGTGATCTTATGGGCTCAGACATCTTGAGATATTGTGAGTATCTTCAGAGGCAAGAAAATTTACTGGTGGTGCAGAAACATACCAGTGACTCACAGAGAGGAATGGCTGGCCTCCATTTGCATGCAATCCCAAGGAAGCTCCCATTCATGGGCTTGTCAAAATTGCATCAAAGGGTATGAGAAGCTAGCAACACCAACCCCAGCACCTGGAATCAGGTGTGGTCTATTCCAGACCTGCAAAACTGGTCTGCTCATGACTAGCCTAAAGAGACCTCTCATCCATGGCTCCTCTCTGAGATGAAAATACCCTGACATTTCAAAAGCTTTGGGGACTGCATAAACTCCTTCCAGATTGGGTGTCAAAAATAGACAACAATTAGCTCCACAGGAACTTCACCTACGGTTGAATATGTTACCATCTCATCCCTTACTGACCCAAAACTTGAGGTTTGTGGCTAGCAAAAGATCCCACAATTCTCTCCTTTCTGGGTCTGACACATGCGCTGTTTGATTATGGTTTTTTTTCTTTCTTTCTTTTTTCATTTTTCATTCTTTTTCTCTCACCTTTGTTTCTCTTCTATCTCCATTTTCATTTCTTTTTTTCTTGTTTCTCTTTTTCAATCTCTCTACTTTTTCTTTCTTCTTCTTCTGATTCTTCTTCTCTCTTAACTTGTTTTGTTGTTGTTTTTGTTGTTTTTTACATACAACTATTTGATCTCATACCTCATCCTAATTGTGTTTAGGTCTTTTTCTTTTTAAAATTTCTGTCTTGTATTTTCTCTTTTTATTATTTTATTTTCTTCTTCCTCTTTTCTCTCTTTAGTTTTTATAACTTTTTTACTAGCTGTGACCTGCTTCTATCTTTCTTTCATTTTGTTTTTGTTTTTTGATCTTTTTCTTTTTCATTGTTGTTTGCTTGCTTGTATTTATTTTCCATCTCTCTTGCGTGTGTGATTTCTCTTTTTGTCTCATCTGACAGGAAACAGCATCTGCAGCCATACAGCCAAATCACAATCATATCCTATACAGCCTCACCTATTTGGCAAGGACCAATGCTTGCTGTCATACACTGGATCAATTATATCAATCAAAATCAATGAAATGCATCCAAAGCTGAACTATATGAACAGAAAACAGAGAATAGTGCAAATCTCATCTACTGATCACACCCATGAAGAGGTAGTTGGTGAGTGCCTAAGAATATAGCAACATACAATCACCAGCTTAATACAAATACATCACAATGTCTTGAAAGCAACAATTTCTCTTCACTCAAGTAAACAAGACAACGTGACTCAAGTGGTTACCAATCAGGCTGTGAACCTCAAGGTAGGAAGCTCAAAACTACCAGCCATTCGATGGGAGAAAGATGAGGCTTTCTGTTCCCATAAAGATTTACAGCCTTGGGAACCCTGTATAGGGTTGTTATTAGTTGGAACCAACTCCATGGTACTTAACAACAAGAACAAGCAGAATTAGAAAACATTTTTGAGGAAAAAAAGACAGCAACTACCTAAAAATAATCCAAGAGAATAACATTTAGGTACACCCAAAAAGGTGAAGGGAAGCAAGGAATAATTCAGGAAAGCACTAGAGTAACAATCAAACAAAATACATAAAGTATAGGAGACAATACAAAATCTGAAAATAGAAATTCAGAAGATTAATACAAAGATTTCAGAAATGAATAATACATTGAAATGGAAAAGGAGTAGGTTTCAATCAATTGAAAGCTGGAATAGTAGGCTTGAAGATAATACTCTCAATACTAGTAAGCCTGAAGAATAATCAAGAAAATAAAAGAAAAAAAAATGAAGAAAGCCTAAGAGTCATGTAGGACAACATGAAGAGGAATAACTTATGAGTGATTAGAATTTCAAAACAGGGAGAGACAAAAAAGGGACAGAAAAGATCGTCAAAGAAATGTTGGAAGAAAGTTTCCCTAACATCATGAAAGATTAGGAGATAACCATTCAAGAAGCTGAACAAACCCCAAATGGTTAAGACACCAAAAGAAAATCACAAGCACATATAATTATTAAACTCACCAAAATCAAAGACAAGGAATGAATACTGAGAGAAACACTGAATGGGTATATGAATATATCCACAAATATATATTGGTTTAACACAGGATATCTGCACATGGGGGTTTACTATTGCTAAAAATGTATCCACGAATGTGGAGGAAACAAAGTTATGAAAATTTATTAGACATAACTAAATAACATGAGGCAATGAGTCACTGGGACTGGGAGCTCAATACCAGAGAGGACACTGTGTTCAGCTGGAATAGCATCACCCACAGTGACAATGTTCTGTATGTTACTCTGATGTGTAGGGACTTGGGTCATAATAGCATTAAATTGCTATCAAAGATACAATTATCAGTTTATCCTTGTATATAGTAAAGAAGAGTGATTAACATTGAAGATGTATTAGACAAATGAACCATATTAATATAACTCTCCAAGAGTCTGAGAACAGAAGAACTAGATGGTGCCCAGCTACAACTACCAACTGCTGAGAAAGGATTGCATTAGAAGGTCCCAGGTAGAGTGGGAGAGAAACGTGTAAAAAAAACTCAAACTCATAAAACAGATAAGACCAAGTTAGATTGAGATTGCTAAATCTCTGGCACTATGACTCTTAATCACCCTTCAGCTTTGGAAAGTACTCACCCAGGTAGCTCAGTTTTCAAGCACACAGTAGATAGGTCTATGAGAGCAACAATAACACCATTCACATCTTAGAATTGTCAATCATTTGAGATCAAAAGGGCAGCATTAACCCAACGACAAACTGCAGAAAGGTTAATAAAGGAGGAGAAATAAAAACAAGAAGCAGAGAGAGGAAGTGGGATACATGATGTTACATTGAGGGGCTAGCTATCAATGAAATGAAACAAAATTTGTAAAAACTGTCAAATACAAAATTGATGATCTGTAAACCTTCACCCTATTTACAATAACAAGTTTTTTAAAGAAAGATAATAGAAGGTATTCCTTTTCTATTACCTCAAGGTAATGTTTTACAATCAAGTGACAGATAATTTGGTACTTATGTTTCATTAAGGAAATATTGGTTAAAATGACAGATTGCAACGGTTTGTAATCTGTAAACAGTCAATCAAAATATAGACTCTTCAAGGGGTCTATCTTATAATGATATATGCTTGACAAGGAGGCAAAGCAAGGTCAGTTATTCATGTGTAAGATGAGTGGGCCAGCTCTTTGGCCTGTATCATATGGTGTTGTAGAACAAATTAGACAATTTGCATTATAAAATAATGCTGTGCAAATATCAATGCCTAGGAGAAGGGGGAACAAAGGGGCATAGAAGGGAGAGAAGAATGGAGGAACAAAAAGAGGATAACTGAGAGGTATAACTGATATGAACAAAGTACAGTATAGTGCTGGTAGTGGTGATGTGCAACGGAGTGGGTTCCCATTCATAATGACCCTGTATAGGATTTCCAAAGCCATACATCTTTATGGGAGTAGAAAGCCTTATCTTTCTCTCATGGAAACAATGGAAACATAGAACTGCTGACCATAAGATTAGCAGCCCAACTCATAAACATTATGCTACAAGAGGTCCTCACAGAGAAGTATAATAAAGCCAAACAATGGAGTTTTATAACAATAAAAGAAGTATAACAGGAGGCGGGGCTTGATGGCAGCTAGGGTGGAGGTGCAGTGAGGTTCGCTATCAGCAATACCACAGAATACCAGGCACAGCAGATTCAGGGTAGAGCGCCAAAACTCGGAACCACATAGGTAGGAAAATTTTAAAAGGTTTGAAGGCTTATAGCTAGTGGAATTGTAGTGAAAGTAAGAAATCATGTACTTTTGAATCCACCAGGCTTGGAGGCCCAAGAGCCAACAAGTTGGGCATGACCAAATGGCAAGACCAAGCAGGGGAGCAGACATACCACAGAAAAACCCAGCGGGAACCTCGTAGCAAAGGTGGACAATACAGTTTCTCAGTTTTCCTTTGTTATTACTTTCTTTTTTTGTGGGTATCTGTTCATTGCCCCCACTGTTGCGTAACTCCATTCTGGTGACTAGAGGGGGTGCCTGAGCGAATGGAAACGTCAGCCCCCACCACTGGTGGGTTCTTCTGCCATACATGCGCACAGATACTCTCAGCCCAAGAGCTGGTGCTGAACTGTCTTTTTGTGTTGTTTTTAATACAGAAAAGGCTAGAACAAGGAGGGTGGAGAGGGAAAGAGAGTTTAAAAACAAAACAGGTGGAAATTAAATTAAATCCTTAGGTACAGCATAACAACCAACAGTTGCATCCTGAAATCTCTCAGGCAGCTTTGAAGGCAAGAAGTTGAAAGAGGACATTAAAATTATACTCATATTGTTGTTGTTATGTGCCATGGAGTCGGTTCTGACTCATAGCAACCCTGTACAGGGTTTCCGAGGCTGTAAATCTTTATATGAGCAGAAAGCCTCATCTTTCTCCTGCGGAACTGCTGGTAGTTTCAAAGTGCTGACCTTGTGGTTTACAGCCCAAATCTTAACCACTATGCTACCAGAGATCCTTATACCCACCAAAACAACAACAACAACAAAAAACTAGATTGGATACTATAGTCTATAATGAGTATTAGGCTATGCATTTTTTTTTTCTCTCCCTCCTCTGCCATTTCTGCGATTATAGACTACACTATCCAATCTAGTTTTTTTTTGTTGTTGTTGTTGTTTTTGCTGTTACTGTTTTATGTTCCTCCTTCCACATTTGGGGGACTCTTTTTCTCCCTATATTACCCAGGAAGAGACAGCAATTACTGCCATATAGTCAAGTTACAATCACACTCTATAAAACACCAAAATCCAGGCATAAAAAACACCAAACACATACTCAATTAAGTATTGTTGTTGTTGTTGTTGTTAAGTGCCGTCAAGTCGGTTCCGACCCATAGCAACCTTGTACAGGGTTTCCGAGGGTGTAAATCCTTACGGGAGTAGAAAGCCTCATATTTCTCCCGCGGAGCGGCTGGTAGTTTAGGACCGCTGACATTAAGGTTCACAGCCTGATTCATAACTACTACACTACATGTCCAAGTAGCAAAAGCAGATGACCATATCAGCACATGTCCAGAAACAAGATAAAATGTCTGAGACAAATGACCTAGAGGTAGACCTGGACTCCATTCTGGAAGGAGGGCAGGCCTTGGAAATATCTGAGAAGGAATTAATAATATATATTATAAAACGTTTCAAAACACTTTACAATGGAGTTGAGAAAAATAAGGAAGAAGTCAACAAAGCACTACAGGAACAATAAAATAAGATAGATACAGCATTGGAAACAATTCAAAACCTACAGAAAGAGGTCCAAATGATCAATTATAGAATATCAGAAATATACAATACTCTGAAAGGGCATAGGAGTAGAATAGAAGAGATAAAAAGAAGAAACAGTGAGCTGGAAGACAAATCTCTCAATACCACTAAGATAGAAGACCAAACAGAAAAAAAGATTTAAAAAATCTGATGAGGGTCTACGATTCATGTTAGAAAACATGAAGAGGAATAACTTAAGAATTTTTGGCATTCCAGAACAAGAAGAATCACACAAGTCCACAGAGGAAATAGTTGAAGAAATGCTAGAAGAAAATTTCTTTAACATCCTGAAAAGTGAAGATAAACATTCAAGAAGTCAGTGAACCCAAGGAAGGGTAGACCCCAAAATAAAATCACCAAGACATATCATAATCAAGCTCTCCAAAATTAAAGATAAAGAGACACTCCTGAAAGCAGCTAAGGGAAACAGAAGTGTTACATACAAAGGCAAGCAGGTCAGATTAAGCTCAAATCTCTCAGCAGAAACCATGCAAGCAAGAAGGCAATGGGGGACATATATAAACGTTGAAAGAAAAAAAAAAAAAAACTGCTAACAAAGAATCCTTTATGCAGCAAAACTATCAATGAAGTATGATGGTGCAATCAAAACATTCCAGCATAAACAGAAGCTAAGGGATTTTTCCAAAGACAATCCTATACTGCAAAACATCATAAAGGGAATTCTGTGGACTAAGAACCAACAAGAATAGACAACAACCAGAAATTGATATACATGGCAGCACCTCCCAAAACTAAATTGACAAAAGGAAGAGTTGAGAACAGAAAAAAAACTGTAAGAACAAACTGAAACAATCTGAGAGGTCATTCTATAACCAAACCAACTACAATATAAAAGAGGGTAAACACGTAGGAACAGAGATCCAGATGCTGAGAAATTCAGAAAGATTATAGGATAAAATAGACTGCACTAAATGTAAGGAAAAGTAAATTGAACATAGGGTAACCTCAAAGAAAACTAACACTTCACAACATACCAAGGAAATGAATATCCAAGAAGAACATGGAAAATTCAAACTATGAGGAAACTCACAAGAAAGAACACAAAAAGCATGAACTCAGCAAAGGAAGACACACAGAACAAAGAAAGCAGGAACAACACACACACACAACACAAACATAATGGCAGCAAATAATCCATACCTATGGATAATTACACTGAATGCAAATGGATTAAATGCACGAGTTAAAAGACAGAGGATGGCAGAATGGATAAGAAAACAAGGTCCTTCAATATGCTGACTGCAAGAGACACGTTTCACACACAGAGACAAAAACACATTAAACATCAAAGGATGGAAAAATACAGCAAGCTAATTGTAATAAAAAATGAACAGGAGTGGCAGTACTAAACTCTGATAAAATAAACTTTAAGGCAAAAACCAGCATAATAGATAAAGATGAACATTATCTCATAATTAAAGGGACAATTGAACAAGATAACATAACCATCATAATTATCTATGCTCCTAATGAAATAGCTCAAAAATATATAAAGCAAACTCTAACAGATTTGAAGAAAGAAATACACGAACTTTCAATAACACAACGCTTTCAAAAATGGATAGACTAACCAGAAAGAAAAAAAAAAAAAAATGACACAGAAGAACTAAACAACAGAATCAGCCAACTGGACCTCAAAGATGTGTACAGAGCATTCAACCTAACAACAGCACAATACACATTCTTTTCCAGTGTACATGGAACATTCTTCAAAATACACCATGTGTTAGGACACAAAACAAATCTCCATAAATTTAAAATAAAAAAGACTGCAAAGCATCTTCTAAGACTACAATGTTATCAAATTAGAAAACAACAATAGGAAGACCAAGAAAATAAAGTCAAATACATGGAAACTGAATACCCTTCTGAAAACTGAATGGGTAACAGAGAAATAAAACATGAACTCAAAAAGTTCCTAGAAATAAATGAGAATGAAAACACAACATACCAAAATCTTTGGGACACAGCAAAAGAGGTGCTGAGTGCACAATTTACTGCAATAAATGCACACATCCATAAGGAAGAATGAACCAAAATTAACACATTAACATAGCATCTACAACAATTAGAAACAGACAAACAGAAGGAACCTACAGCCACCAAAACAAAAGAAATAATAAAGATTAAAGAAGAAATAAATGGGATCGAAAATAGAAAAACTACAGAAACAATCAGCAGGACAAGAAGCTGGCTCTTTCAAAGGATTAACAAAATTGACAGACCATTGGCAAACCTAACAAAACAGAAGAGGGAGAAGACACAGAAAACAAGCATTAGAAACCATATGATGATGTCACAACGAAACCAAAGGAAATCAAAAGGATAATAATAGAATGCTATGACAAGTTGTACTCCAAGAAATTTGAAAACTTAGCAGAGATGGATACATTTTTAGAAAAACACAACCTACCTAAACTTATACAGAGTGAAGTAGAAAACCTGAACAGATCTATAACCAAAGAAGAAATTTATCAGGTCATAAAAAAACTACCAACCAAAAGAAGTCCAGGCCCAGATGGCTTCACTGGAGAATTCTATCAAGCATTCAGGGAAGAGCTGTCACCAATTCTACTCAAATTATTCCAGAATATACAGGAGGATGGAAACCTTCCTAATATATTTAATGAAGCAAGCATAACCCAAATACCAAAACTAGGGAAGAACATCACTAAGAAAGAAAATTATAGACTAATATCCCTCATGAACATAGATGCAAAAATTCTCAACAAAATCCGAGCCAACAGAATCCAGCAGCACATCAAAATGATAATACATCATGATCATGTGTATTCATATCAGGGATGCAAGGATTGCTCAATATGAGAAAAACAATCAACATTATCCACCATATAAATAAGAAAAAAGAAAATAACCATATGATCTTATTGATTTGACAAAATCCAGCATCCATTCCTGATAAGAACACTCAACAAAGTAATAATTGAAGGTACATTCATTAACATAATCAAGAGCATATATACAAAACCAACAACCTGCATTACTATCAATGGAGAGAAATTGAAAGCCTTCCCTCTGTGAACAGAAACCAGACAAGGACACCCTTTGTCACCACTCATATCCATTTTTGTCCTGAAAGTCTTAGCAAGAGCTGTAAGGCAAGACAGGGAAATAAAAGCATCCAAGTTGGCAAAGAGGAAGTAAAACTGTTTTTATTTGCAGATGATAAGGTCTTATACATAGAAAACCTCAAAGACTCAGTAAAAAAGCTACAACACCTCATTGGAGGATTCAGCAAAGTGGCAGGATTTAAGATCAACATACAAAAATCAGTTGGATTCCTGTATACCAAAAACGACAGTGCTGAAAAGGACATTAGGAAAGCAATACCATTTAAAATAGCCGCCCAAAGGATGAAATATCTAGGAATAAATGTAACAAGAGAAACAAAGGACTTATACAAAGAAAACTACAAAACACTACTACAAGAAAATAAAAGAGACCTACAAAAATTGAAGAATGTACAATGTTCCTGGATAGGAACACATAACACTGTGAAAATGTCAATATTGCCCAAAACAATTTATACATATAAAGCAATCACAATCCAGATTCCAATGACATTCTTCAAAGAGATGGAAAAAACAATTACAAATTTTATATGGAAAAGAAAGAGACCCATGATAAGCACAGCAATGCTTAAGAAGAAGAATAAGGTTGGAGGCTTCTCACTCCCCAACTTCAAAATTCATTCCAAGGCTACAGTGGTCAAAACAGCTTAGTACTGGTACAATGAAAGATACATTGATCAATGGAACAGAATCAACAATCCAGAAATTAACCCACCTACATACATACAACCAAAGGAGTTCTGATAGCGCAGTGGTTACGAATCGGGCTGCTAACCTCACAGTCAGCAGTTCGAAACTACCAGCGGTTCCGTGGGAGAAAGATGAGGCTTTCTGCTCCCATAAAGATTTACAGCCTTGGAAACCCTGTACAGGGTCAAAATGAGTCGGAACCGACTCCATGGCACATAAGCAACCAACATCATACAGTCAACTGATTTTTGACAAAGTACCTAAATATATCGCATGGGGAAATGATAGTCTCTTCAACAGATGGGGCTGGCAAAACTGGAATGTGATATACAAAAGATTGAAACAAGACCTTTACCTCGCACCTTATACAAAAACCAACTCAGCATGGATTAAAGACCTATATATGAATCCCAGAATTATAAAGGCCATCAATGAAAAAATAGGGACAAATGTGAGGGCACTAATTCAGGTAATATGCAGACTTTCAACCATTTTGAAAACCACACAAACAAAAGTAGACAAAAATCGATGGTTGGGACATATTAAAAATTAAAAGCTTATGTGCATGAAAAGACTTCACCAGAAAAGTAAAAAGGGAACCCACAGATTGGGAAAAAATATTTTGCAATGACACATCAGACAAGGGACTCATTTCTAAAATATATAGGATACTACAACACCTCTACAAGAAAAAGACAAATAACCCAATTAAAAAATGGGCACAGGCTATGAAAAGACACTTCACCAAGTAAGAGATCCAGGCAGCCAACAAACATGAAGAATTGTTCACAATAACTAGTCATTAGTGAGATACAAACCAAAACAACCATGAGATATCATCTCACACCAGCAATAACAGCAAAGATAAAAAAAAAAAAGTAGAGGACAATAAATGCTAGCAAGGATGTAGAGAGACTGGGACACGCCTGCATTGCAGGTGGGATTACAAAATGGTGCAAACTCTCTGGAAAGCAATATGGCACTTCCTCAGAAGTTTGGAAATAGAAATACCTTTTTGTTGTTGTTGTTATGTGTCGTGGAGTCGGTTCTGACCCATAGTGACCCTGCATATGGTATCCAAAGCTGAACATCTTTATGGGGGCAGAAAGCCTGATCTTTCTCCAGCAGAACAGCTGGTAGTTTTGAACTGGTGAACTTGGAGCTTCCAGCCCAATTTATAACCACTACGCTACCAGAGCTCCTTAGAAATACCTTAGGATCCAAAACTTCCTCTACTTGGTATTTGACC
Source organism: Chrysochloris asiatica (assembly GCF_000296735.1). Classification (NCBI taxonomy): domain Eukaryota; kingdom Metazoa; phylum Chordata; class Mammalia; order Afrosoricida; family Chrysochloridae; genus Chrysochloris; species Chrysochloris asiatica. Next base: position 24,306,238 of record NW_006408546.1, on the reverse strand, counting down.
ACAAGAAATACGAGCTAAAACAGGAGTAGATATATGCACACCAATGTTCATAGCACCACTATTTACAATAGCAAAAAGATGGAGACAATCTATGTGCTCATCAATGGAAGAATGGATAAACAAACTATGGTACATACACACAATGGATTATTATGCTACCTTGAAGCTACAAGGAAGCTACAAGCCACCACATAACATGGATGAACCTTGAGGACATTATGTTGAGTGAGATTAGTCAGTCACAAAAGGAGAAATACTGCATAGGACCATTACAGTAAAACACTAAGAAAAAGAACCCATACTTAAAGGGGTAGGTGGCGGGGGGGGGTCCTTTGATGGTTACCGGGATGTGGGGTGTGGGGCGAGAGGAGGGACAGGAAGGTGGAGCACAGGGTAGGGAATAGACACAGGATAGTTTGGTTGCTAGATAGGAGGGTAATACACAAGAAGGGGGAGGAGAATGAATGAACAAAGCGGACAGGAAAACAATTAGGAAGGTTTGCATGGGCTAAATGGGTCAGAGGTAAATTGTGATGTATGCTCAACCTTGGAACAACAGGGCTCTGGAATACAGGGATTGAGACATGGTTGAAATGGCCTAACGAGGGGAAATAATGTTAAGATGCTTGGCTGTCTTTTGAATCTTGGTTTCCCTGGTATTTCATTATAAAATAAACACTTGAGGGGAGAAAAAGGAATATCCGGAAACATCACCATAGAAAGCTTGTAAGTCCGTCTTCTGCATATAACTGATTGGAATACCGAAAATGGGCCTACAACGTGCCCAGTGAAGTAGGCTTTCTGCAAAACCTCTGCATTACATAAGACTATAGGTAGAATCCTGAACAATATCCAGAATCTTATGATTGTTTTCCACTTGAAAAACAAGCAGACCAGCTTGGAATGGCTAGAAGAATAGAAGACACTTCTTGAAAGGAAGATCAACAGGAAAAGTACAAACAATAAAGGCAGTCTGACTGATTACTACAAGAACAATCAAGTTGCTTGCTCATGAGACATCAAGCCAAGTGGCCGGTTTCCCTCAGGGCAAACCCCCTTCCAAGACTAAGACTCAATGGGAATACACGCTCTGATTGGTGACTAGGTTCATCACTGATAAGGGGAAGTGAGGGAAAAACAGCAATGAAGCTGCAAGCTAAGTCCTACAACTTTCAATAGACTCCTGTGAACCCAGATGGAGACCTTGTTGGCCAGCAGTGTGGCAAGACCTGGGGACTCTTGGGCCCAGAGTCAGTGACATAGCCACAGAGGACTAGAGTGGAGAGTGAAGTGTCCAACTGATAAGAAGAGAGGGAATATGCACAAGAACACCCACACTTGCTGATAATACCCACTTGACCTGGCTTCAATGACTGGATGATCAGAGCTCAACTAGAAGTAGAAAGAAGTAGAAAAAAAGGGCAATCTGATAAAATTTTATGAACTTGAACTATAATACCTATGGATGCAGTAGCTCAAAAGAGGGAATACATCTTTACAGTGAGGATCATTCCCATCCCCTCCATACAAAGAGAAGACAGAGATGGGCAACTTGGACATTGGCTACCCAAAATGGGGGTGGGGCAGGGGGCTACAAAGGCAAGAAGTGACTGGCATACAAGCTTTCATGAGGGAATCTAGATCCCGAGGGCCCTGAGGAAGGTAGAATCTCCACTGTGTTATATCCAATCTGTCTGGATGGGGCTGATGAAAGAAGATGAGGATAGGTCTCTTGTGGTACAATAGTGAATAATTGTTATCAGGACAAACTGTGAGGGTTGGCAATGTAAATGTAGACATTTTGTAGCCAAAGGAGGGGAATGATTGACTTTGCAGTCTAGGAGCATTGGTCCCTGGGACCATCAAGTGAAAAGAGCGGAGAGTGGGACCCTACTCAAAGAAACAGTGATACCAGAGATGGTGGCAAAGATGATGACATGCAGAGATAGAGCAGTCGGGGACTTTAGACGCAGAGAGGAAGAGGGTCTGTGTGCTGACGACTAGGGGCAGGCTTGCAGGGTATATATCCTTTGGTTGGTTGATGATGAATGGAGGGGATTGGAACCATGGCAATGAAATGATATACAATAGGATGAATGTAAAGCTAATGTTCTCCGATGTAAACTATCACATAATTCACAATAAAACTTTAAAAAAAAAAACAAGTACAACAAAGATGAACTTTAAGAATAAATGACTGTATCTTATTCTCACAGAAATGGCTAGGATGAATTTTCTCAAGAAAATGTTTTTGTGTGCCTTCAAGTTCCCTGACATGTCTTTCTTCCCAGTGAATCTGTCATCCACTAAGAATCCAGTTTCCTTAATTCTTTTAAGTGGGGCTTGAAAAGACCCTGTTAAAAGAGAATTACTGTTCTTAGAGAAAGAACACACAAAGCAGTTATCAACTGCCAAATTGCAATGCAAATGTGTTGATTAGATGAGACCTTCATTCCATCAGTTTGTTGATGCAAAACAGAGAGCAACTTAAAGTCCATTTGTTTATGAATGGAAATGAACTCTAAGACAACTAATACCAACTATAGTTATTAAGTGCTATCTACTCAGTTCTGAGCCACAGAGACATTTATAGGGTTTCTGAGAAGCAGCTGGTGGGCTTGAATGGTTGACCTTGTAATGAGCAGTCAAGTGCTTATCCTACAGTACCACCCCAGGAGTCAACAACAAGGAGATATTAATTAACGTAATGCAGAGATAGAACAGACTGAGGATGCATTTGGTTGACAGAGAGACTGTTGCTTCTGCTTTCAAGGTTTAGGAATCAGCTTGCTTGCTGTTGTTAATTGCTGTTGACTCAGTTCCAATTTACAGGGACCCTGTATAGTGTTTCCTAAGAGCAGCTAGTGAGATTGACCCACCTTCCTTACAGTTTAAACTTACCTTGCCGTCCAGTGCATTATCCCACAGTGCTATACCAGGACTCCAGGATCAGCTTGTTGTTGTTGTTGTTAAGTGCTGTTGAGTCGTGTCTGATATACAACAACCCTGCAAATGGTTTCTGAGGAGCTGCTGGGGAGCTTGAACTGCCAACCTTGCAGTTCAAATGACTTTGCAGCCCAGCATTATTAACCCACTTACGATCTTGTAGCATAGTGGCTACAAATTGGGCTGTGAACCGCAAGCTCAGCAGTTCGAAACTACCAGCTGCTCTGCAGGAGAAAGATAGGCTTTCTGCTCCCTGTAAAGATTTACAGCCTCGGAAACCCTGTTCAGGGTCACTATGGGTCGGAACCGACTCGACAGCACTTAACAAGGATCTTGTTAAAATGTTAGTTTCTTATTCATTGAGTCTGAGTTGGAGTATGAGATGCTGCATTTCTAACAACATGCCTTCTTGGTGATGCTAACGCTACTAATGCTCAGACCACACTTTGAGGATACAAAATATGCAAAAGGAGAGAGGCAGTCTTAAATTAACCTGGTGTGTCAAAGGATTCCTGGACATTTGGGAGACAATTTAATACATTGGGAGTGGCTAAAAGAGGAGCTCTGGTAGTGCAGTGGTTACGAATCTGGCTGTGAACCTAAAGGTCAGCAGTTCGAAACTACCAGCTGCTCCACAGGAGAAAGATGAGACTTTCTGCTTCTGTAAAGATTTACAGCCTCGGAAACTCTCTACAGGGTCGCTATGGGTCGGAACCGACTCGACGGCACTTAACAACAACAAAAGGGGAATATATTTTAAGCTGAACGTATTACAATAAAAAAATTATCTGCCACTCACGCAATTCAGATAAACTGCATTATGAAATCTGCTTCAAAGGTCTTCTTTGAAGTGTTCAAGAACAAAGCTGTCACTTTAAGTACTAAGGTGTGCCTGACCCAAGACAATTGCCTCTTACAGATGTGAATGTTGTACAATGAAGAAGGAAGATTGGAAAATAATTGTTTTGTTGTTGTTGTTAAGGGTCTTCCAGTCTATTCCAATTTATAGTAACCTTTTATGCACAACACAATAAAACACATAACCTCACAACTGTTGTTATGCTTGAAGCCATTGCTCCCACCACTGTGTCAATTCAACTTATCAGGGGTCTCCATCATTTTTTCTGATCCTTCACTTTACCAGGCATTATGCCTTCTCTAAGGACTCAAGTATGAGAAACTAAGTCTGGCCAAATTGGCTCCTAAGGAGCAATCTGGGTCCATTTCTTTCAACACAGATTTGTTCTTCTGGTAATCCATGGCACCTTTAAAATTCTCCTCCAACAGCATAACTCAAATGTATCAATGGTCTTGCTTGTTCATTGTTCAATTTTCATATACATATGAGGAGATTGAAAATACCATGGTTTGGGTCAGGCACACCTAAGTCCTCAAACTGACTTCTTTGCTCTTGAGTGCATTAAAGGGTTCTTTGCAACAGGTTTGCCTAATTCAATACTTTATTTCATTTCTTGAATGCTGCTTCCATGAGTGTTGATGGTGGAGCCAAGCAAAATGAAGTCTTCGATTGCTTTAATCTTTTCTCCATTGATCAAAATGTTATTTATTTCTTTACATTGAGGTGTAAATCCTACTGAAGGTTGCAGTCTTTGAGCTTCCTCAGTAAGTCTTGTAAGTCCTTTTTGCTTTCAGCAAGAAAGTTTGTATCATCTGCATATCTCAGGTTGTTAATGAATTCACCTCAAATCCTGATGCCATGTTTTTCTTCATAAAATATAGCTTCTCAGATTATTTGCTCGGTATACAGACTGAATAAATATGCTGAAAGAATACGGTCATGATGTATACCTGATTGTAAGAAATTCAGTGTCCTCTTCTTCTTTTCCAATGGCTGCCTCTTTGTCTATGTACAGGTTCCCAGTGATCGCATTTAAGTGTTCTGGATACTCATTCATTGCAATGTTGTCCTTAGGTTGTCATGATCTACATGGTCAAAAGTCTTTCACAGTTCTTAAAGCACAGGCAAACATCTTTCTGGTATTCTCTGGTTTCAGTCAAGATGTATCTGAGGTCAACAAAAATATTCCTTGTTCCATGTCCTTTTCTGAATCCCACTTGAACCTCAGGAAATCCCCCATCAATGTATTATTGCAGTTGTTTTTGAATTATTTTAGCAAAAGTTTACTTGCATGTCGTATTAATGATTTGTCTAATGATTTCCATATTTCTTTTGGTAACTGCTCTTTGGAATGGGCACAAATCAGTTGGCCAGAAATCTTTCAAAGTTCTTGACATACATGAGTGAGTGCCTTCAGTGTTACACTCAGTTTGTTGCAAGATTTTTATTTGTATTCCATCAATTCCCAGAGTCTTCTTATTTCCCAATGTCTTCAGTGCACCTTGGACTTCTTCCTTCAATACCATTGGCTCTTGATCATATGTTACCTCTTGAAATGGGGGAACATCAATCACCTCTTTTTGGTAACAGTGACTGTTGATTTCTTCCATCTTTTTTTTTTTCATGTTTTATTGTGAATTATTTGATATGTTACATGAGAGAACTTTAGTTTTACATTCATTCCACCATATATCGTTTCATTGCCATGGTTCCAATCCCCTCCAAGCATCATCAACCGACCAAAGGGTATAACCTATATACCCGCCCCCTACACTCCTCCTCCCCCCCCATTCTTCATCTTCTTTTGATGCTCTCTGCATCATTCACTATTGGAAGGACAGTCTTGAAATTTAACTCACTTACTTTATTTAGCTTGAGAAATGCTGAGCACGTTCTTCACTCTTAGTTTTTTAACTCCAGGTCTTTGCACATTTCATTATAATATTTGCCTTTATTTTCTTGAGCTTTGAAGGTTTTTTTGTTCAGCTCTCTTACCTCCTCATGTTTTCCATTTGCTTTAGATCTCTATGCTGGAGAGCAAGTTTCAGAGTCTCTTCTGACACGCATTTTGGTCTTTTCATTTTTCCTTGTCTTAAAATAATTGATGCATTTGAATGATGGTGTTTAAGAATACTGAAAGTACCACAGACTGCCAGAAGAACAGATAAATCTGTCTTGGATGAAGTACAGCCATAACACTCTTTAGAAGAAAGGATGTTTAGACTTTGTCTCTCATTCTTTGGACATTTTTTCAGGAAGGACGTTTTCCTAGAGAAGGACATCATGCTTGAAAATGTGGAGAACCTTTCCCTAGAGAAGGACATCATGCTTGGAAATGTGAGGAAAATGAGAAAGGATCACAATGAAATGGAGTGACACAGAGACAGTAACAATGGGCTCAAACATAACAACAATTGTGAGAAAGGTCAAGGACCAGTCACTGTTTCCTTCTGTTGGGTATAAGATCACTGTGAGTCACAGACTAAGATAGCACCTCAAAAGAACAACAACAAAGATAATATGCATGAACACTGGATGGGTCTTTGTCCTCAGTGAAATTTCAAAATAATTACACATATAATTCCTAAAATGATGACTTTGAAAATTACACAGAGCACAAGACCTCCAGCTAGAAAACCCTACAAGGAAGCCAGAGATGTCCTTCCATGAATAAATTACAGTAAGACCTCAACAGTGTTCTCCAAGTGTAGTCTCCATATCAGCAGCAGAAACATCACAAGTGTGCTTGGGACAAATGTAAATTTGCTGGCCTCACCCCAACCTGCTGAATCAGAAACTGGGAGTGGTGCCCGCCCAGTAGGGGTGTGTGCACAAGGCTTTTCATGGGCTGATGAAGCACACTGCATTCTGAGAAGCAGCTGTCCAGAGGAAATGTAGGAGTTCATATGCAAAGTATTGGGTAGGGAGGATGTTCCAAAGGAAAGGGGAGACTGGGCTATTGCTAGTGAGAAAAACAAAGCAAACAGAACAAAAGCCCTAGAGGTCTGATGGTTAGAGAGTGAAGCAAGCATGGGGGAGAACCAGATAAACCCTCATAGCCTCCAGGACTGGCCATACATTGGCAGCCCTGCAACCAGATTTGCTCAGTGACCTGTGTTCCTCCGCCAGCAGGAAAATTACTGCTAATTTGAATGACCAGAAGAACAGGGTCTTCATGCATTTTTACTTGTGCACCCTTTGCTAAATTGTCACAGATGAAGTCATTGGAAAGTAGTTCACAGCCCTTTAGTACAGTAGTTCTTAGCCAGAGCTGCCATTAGAATCACCCAGGGGAACTTCATAAAACTGAGATAAAGGAGGTAAGCTCAGAACAATTAAATCAGAATCTCTGCAGTGGGACCTAGGCATTGGATTCTTTTAAAGCACCCAAGGTGATTCGAATGTGCATTCAGGGTTGAACATTGCTCAGTTTGAAATAATCTGAGATATTAAAGTCATGATTTGGTAGAATTTCTCTGACAATGCTTGACACAGGGAAGTATATCAATGTGCCCATTTTGGCAATCCTGTTTGAATCTCTCTATTCATAAATGGAACATTTCCTATTAGATGATATATTCATTGTTATGAGCAGAATGAATTATGGATCTTAATGTGCAACTGCAGTGACAAATATATGCTTCAATGGAAAGTTGTGCCTTGTTTAGAGAGCATTCCTTCCAGGTGATATGAGTTTGATTTTATTGGGCTCTGTCCTTTCATTGTCTTTGAGCTAGGGTATAATTCTGTAAAACGCAGATAACTGATTGCAACGGCCAATAATTCTTTTCAGTTATTGTTGTGTGCCAGTGAGTTGGTTCCAACTCATAGAAACCTTGGATCTCTGACTCACAGCCACCCTGTATACGAGTTTTCTGAGAGAGGCTGGGGGTTTGCACTGCAGATCTCTGGGTTACCAGTCCAGTGTTAATGCTACATTGCCACACCAGGGCTCAATTCTTATTTAAAGACATACAAATAAATTCTGACAAGAGGAGGTTTGATTGATCTCCCACCTCTCCAAGGTACATCCAGTTTTGCATTTATTTGCAAGATCATTTCAGTATTCCTGATCTATAAATGATATGACAGTTCTTTGGCTTATCCTCTGAATAGACTATAAACTGTCCTTCCTTCATGATTAACAAATTAAATAAACATATTAATTAATCATTTTGTATCATACAAAAATAATTTTATCTTTTTAAAAATTTTATTTTAATATAACCTTGACTTTAAATTATTGAGCGCTAACAAAGGTTAATAAGGAGCTCTGGTAGCGTACTGGTTATGAATCGGGCTGCGAATCTTAAGGTAAGCAGTTCGAAACTACCAGCTGTTCCGCGGGAGAAAGATGAGGCATTCTGCTCCTGTAAAGATTTACAGCCTCAGAAACCCTGTACAGAGTCGCTATGAGTCAGAACAGACTGCACGGCACCTAACAACAAATAAAAGTTAATAGAGCCCTTCTAGTCCTGAAAGCATAGTGAGTTATGAGTTGGGCTGGTAACTGCCAGGTCAGCAGTTCAAATCTACCAGCCACTCCTCGGAGAAAGTAAGGCTTTATCAAGATTCATAGCCTTGGAAACCCCATACAGGGCTACTATGAGTTACAACCCCAGCATTGTAGTAAAAAGTAGCGGATGTTGTTTACATTAGTACCTAACTGTGACCTCTAACCCATTCTTTCCCTGGATCCAAATGAATAAATTATTCCATTCAGGTTAGTTATAATGTGGTTTTTACAAAGAAGAGGATGGAACAGAATGGAAAATAGATTAGCATTGGATTGCTAAGCACAAGATATATGGCTTAAACCCACCAATATCTCCTCAGGAAAACTGTGCATGGCCACTTAACAACAATGACAATAAATCTTAAGTTGATAAGTTGAGCCATGCCCCCACGCCATACTAGGCATCAGGTATGTGCAGATGGCTTGACCTGATGCCATTCATTTGCACAAATCCTCAGGTGTTGTGAGGCAGTTGTACAATGTTAAAAATCACCTTATTTACTCAGGAAACGTTAATGGTTTAGAATGACTTAATGAAAATTGTTTGTATGAAATAAATCTGTAGTTAATTTATGGTTAACCATTATCTTTATCACACAGGAGAATGTACTAAATTTCATAGGCATCGTGTCTCCAATATTATATTTTAGGACACTTGGTATGACGCTGTAGGATAAGCACTGGATTGCTAACCACAAGGTCAGCAGTTAAAATGGCCAGCTGCTCCTTAGAAACCCTATGGTGGTGGTGGTGGTGGTGGTGGTGGTGGTGGTGGTGGTGTGTCATCAAGTCAGTTTGAACTCACAGCGACCCAGTATAGGATTTCTGAGGCTGTAAATCTTTAAGAGAGCAGAAAGCTTCATCTTTCTCCTTTTGAACTACTGGTAGTTTCAAACTGCTGACCTTGAAGTCATTAGTCATACTCAACTCATAACTACAGAACTCAGGTAACTACGCTACCAGAGCTCCTTCAGAATGACTCCATGACACTTCAGAACAACAACAGGGGCACTTCATTTTGGCCAATGACCTTTATGACGGCTCCCATGGACTCAAAAAGAGAACACAAGAAGGATTTGATAGATTCCTTTCACAGTCATAGTTACAGTAGGTTTCTTTGAATAAACACACAAAACACCAGAATACAAAATTAGCAAATGTTTCCACTCACTGTGAAAAATTACAAACCACTGTTACAGATGGGAAGGAACTCTGATAGCATAGTGGTTAAGAGTCAAGCTGTTAACCTCAAGGACAGCAGTTGGAAACTACCAGCCTTTCCACTGGAAGGGAGAAAGATGACGTTTTCTTCTCCCATAAAGATTTACAACCTCGGAGACTCTTCAGAGGGGCATGATGAGTTGGAACCTACTCCGCCCCACACCACCACCACCATCATTACTAAAAGGGAGTCCTTGTATGGTGCTGCAATATAACTTGGTGGACTACACAGTCAGTTTGAACTGAAAGGTCAGCATTTCAAGGTCACCAGCTGCTCCTAGGAAAACCTATACAGAGTTGACACCATTAAAACTGACACTACAACACTTAACAACAACATTACATTGGGGAATCCTGGTGTGGAGCTGTAGGATAAGCCCTGGACTGCACGGTTGTTTTGAACAACAAGGTCTGCAGTTAAAATCACCATCTGCTGCTAGGAAACAGTACACAGGGTCCCTTATTAATCATAGTCTACTCAACAGCACTTAACAACAGCAACATTTATATATGAAGTCCTGGTGTGGGTGCTGTAAGATAAGCACTGAACAAATAACTGCAGATCGGTGGTTCAAACCCACCAGCTGCTCTTTGGAAACCACATTCAGTGTTGCTATAAGTTAGAACTGACTGGAATGGACTTCAAACAACAACAAAATTTTACAAATTTAAATACCGTAAGGTTAAAAGGTTATTTCAGTCCCTGTAAAAATAAGTTAAGGTTCCATTTAAATACAGAATAATTTTTTTTTTTTTAAACAATACTTGAGGGAAAGCCGGTTATCCCTATTGAAATGAATGAATTCTCCAAGTTTCAAAAACAAATGTGATTTTAAGATTGTATTGTTCAAGCAATTTGAAATATGATAAAATTGCCATGAAATAAAAGCATTTGTATTTCTAGTTTATAATGAATTTATACTAAAAATTCTGAGATGAATTTTTTTTCATTGACCTGAAAAGAATATTATGTGATTGAAAAATGAAATAAAATAGAAAACCCAGGATAAGCAAAGCACTGCTTAAGAACAAGAATAAGGTTGGAGGCCTGTCACTCCCCGACTTTAAAATATGCTACATGGCTACAGTGGTCAAAACAGCTTGGTACTGGTACAATGAAAGGTACATAGATCAATGAAACAGAATCGAGAATCCAGAAATTAACACATCTACATACAGCCAATTGATCTTTGACAAAACACCAAAATATGTCCCATGGGGAGGGGATAGTCTCTTCAACAGATGGTGCTGGCAGAACTGGAAAATGATATGGAAAAGTCTGAAACAACACCTTCACCTCACGTCTTACACAAAAACCAACTCAACATGGATTAAGGACCTAAATGTGAATCCCAGAATTATGAAGGTCATCAATGAAAAATTCGGGACAAATGTGAAGGCACTAATGATGGGAATACATGGAGTATAAAACATTTTGAAAACCACACAAGCAAAAATAGATAAAATAGATGAGTGGGACATACTAAAAATTAAAAACTTATGTACATCAAAAGACTTCACCAGAAAAGTAAAAAGGGAACCCACAGAATGGGAAAAAATCTTTTGCAATGACATATCAGACAAGGGACTCATTTCCAGAATATACACGAAACTGCAACACCTCTACAAGAAAAAGGCAAATAACCCAATTAAAAAGTGGGCACAGGATATGAACAGACACTTCACTAAGGAAGAGATCAGGGCAGCCAACAAACATATGAAGAAATGCTCACAATCACTAGGCATTAGAGAGATGCAAATCAAAACAACAATGAGATATCATCTCACACCAACAATAACAGCAAAGATGAAAAATGGAGAAGACAACAAATGCTGGTGGGGATGTGGAGAGACTGGGATACTCTTGCATTGCTGGAGGGATTGAAAAATGGTCCAACCTCTCTGGAAAACAATATGACATTTCCTCAGAAAGTTGAAAATAGAAATACCTTATAATCCAGCAATCCCTCTACTCAGTATTTACCCACAAGAAAAATGAGCCACAACACGAGAAGATATACGCACACCAATGTTTACGGCAGCAGAAGATATATGCACACCAATGTTTATAACAGCACAATTTACAATAGCAAAAAGAGGGAGAGAAAAAAAGAGTGAGTTTATACAGTCTGATGAACTTGACCTATACCTATGGAGTAGCAACTCAAAAGAGGGAACAAATCCTCACAGCAACAAACATTCACACACACACACACACCCACACACAGAGTGGATGGAGAAGGGCAGCTTGGATATTGGATACTCAAATGGGAGGGGGGGACTACAAAGGCAAGACGTGACTGGCTTACAAGCTTTCAAGAGGGAACCTGGTGCTGGGGAGCATGGCGGAAGGCAGACTCTCCAGTAGGTACTATTCAATCTATCTGCGCGGAGTTGATGAAAGGAGATACAGATGGGTAACTCTTGATACTGTAGTGAATAATACTTATCAGGACAGACTATGAGGGTTGGAAATGCAAAGGTAGAAGTTTTGTAACAAGGAAGGGAGTGATTAATTCTCCAGGATAGGAGCGGAGGCCTCTGGGACCATCAACGGAGAAGAGCCGAGAGCGGGACCCTACCCAGAGAAACAGAGATGCCTGAGATGGAGTCAGAGTTGATGACGCTGAGTGATGAAGCGACTGGGGACTTTGGACCCAGAGAGGGAAAGGGACTGTGGGCCGAAACTGGGGGGAGGAGGGGGAAGTGTAGTGGGCGGGTTTCTGGGATATACCCTTTGGGTGGTTGATGATGCATGGAGGGGATTGTAACCATGGCAATGAGATGATACACGATGGAATGAATGTAAATCTAAAGTTCCCCCATGTAAACTATCATATAATTCACAATAAAACATTAAAAATAAATAAATAAATAAAATAGAAACCCTTGTGTTTGGTGAAACACAATTTAAGTCGGCATTTTGTTTTCCCTACCGTAACTTTTTCCTGGGTAAGTAACAATAGTGTTCGAGCATTGGTAATTCATGGATATTTGTTTGTTGCATGTAATTTCTAGGTACAATTCTGGTCACACACAGTCTTTTCTGATGTCATTTGAGTTGTGTTGCAAAAAGTAATTTCCAACAACCTCTACCTCCACTGAGAAATTCTGTGTTCCATAACAAGATTTTATTTTTCAGGACCAGTTATTGTAATTTCACACAGTAATTTACATGATGTCAAGCATGCTATATTCAAACTAAATGCTTTCTTTTGAAATGTAACACATGGCTATACTGAAGCTTTCAATTTCAGGCTAGGGAAAGTGAGTTTTAATAACATTGGCTTTTGGCTTTTTTCCCCCCTTATCATATGGACTATTATTATTTTTTCTGCTAACATATTATTACATCTTCATTTGGTCATTTCATCTTGGTGCATGGTGAAATAGCATACCCTTTTTTTTGTCTTTTAAATCACTTTCTGCTTCACTGTTGTGAAGTTGTATCTGTGTCTGGGAGGATCACACAGCTCCCCTGGAGTAATGATGAAGATACTGCCCCATGGCCAATCCTTACCACTGTAATGCTGAGTTTTCTCAAATAAGAATGTGTTGGCTGGATCCCCTTCCCTGGACTCTGGCTGGTTTCACAGAGCATTTAGGAGGATTAAGGAGATAATGCTATCAAAAGACTTGCACCTTCTAAGCAGGGGCATTGTTGAAAAATAGGAGATTTCAGCCTGCTTAGCTAGTGGGTCAGAAAGGTAGCCTGGCATGTGGAGTCCTGACACAGAATGAGAAAGCAAAGTGTATCTTGAACAAGTCAGAGAAGAATTGGATATACCCTCCTCAGGCCTTTTGAGCTCAGCCCCACTCAGCCCATATCCAGAGAGCGTTCAGAGAACTGGCAGTCTTCACAGACCCTCTAGTTCAATGATTCTCTCTCTCCAATGTTTCATTTGATTTTTTGTAGATGTAAATCTAAATTAAGCATTGCCATTTCCCTAGGTTTTGAAAACAGGAAAGGTGGTCATCTATTAACCAAATAGTTGAAGGTTCAAGACCATCCATTTATTCTTGTTAAGTGCTGTCAAGTCAGTTGCAACTGATAGGGACCCTGTGTAGGGATTCAGAGGAATAGTGGATGGATTTGAACTGCTGACCTTACAGTTAAGAATCCAGTGCCTATCCTATAGTGCCACACATCCAAATGTGTCCCAAAAGAAAGACTAGGTGATGTCATTCTGAAAAATAAGTCACTGACTACCCAAAATGGGGGGGGGGGGACTACAAAGGCAAGAAGTGACTGGCTTACAAGCTTTCAAGAGGGAATATAGATCCAGAGGGCTTGGAGGAAGGTAGAATCTCCACTGAGTAGTATCCAGTCTGTCTAGGCCGGGCTGATGAAATGAAATGAGGATAGGTCCCTTGTGATACAATAGTGAATAATTGTTATCAGGACTGACTGTGAGGGTTCTAAATGTAAACGTAGACGCTTTGCAGCAATGAAGGTAGTAATTAACTTTTCAGTCTAGGAGCGGAGGTCCGTGGGACCATCAAGGGAGAAGAGCGGAGAGCGAGACTCTACCCAGAGAAGCAGTGATGCCTGAGATGGAGGCAGAGACGATGACTTGGAGAGATGAAGCAGCTGGGGACTTTAGACACAGAGAGGGAGAGGGGCTGTGTGCTGATGACCGGGGGGCAGGTTTGTAGTGTATACCCTTTGGTTGGTTGATGATGCATGGAGGGGATTGTAACCATGGCAATGAAACGATACATGATAGGATGAATGTAAAGCTAATGTTCTCCCATGTAAACTGTCACATAATTCACAATAAAACATTAAAAAATAGATAAACAAGACACTGAAAACACTATTGAGCACAGCTCTACTTTGATATGCATGAGGTTGCCATTCACTTGATGGCAATCAGTATTTCTTTTTGGACCAAGCAGCTCTAAGGGGGAAATATGACATCACCAATTTCAAGATCATGGCATGGCTTTTGGAGGGGAAAAATTTAACATTTCTTTGCCACTACTGTGGTTGTAAAGCACTGTGTACTCAGTTCTGATTCATAGCGACCCTGTATAGGGTTTCTGAGAGGCAGCTGGTGAACTGAAATGCCGACCGTGCAGTTAGCAGTCTGGTCCTCATCCTATAGCGCCACATCAGGACTACTTGCCTGTGTTACTCATATGTAAAATGTGGATAATTTTAATATCCATCTCATAGAATTAGTCTATGAAATTAAGAAGTGAGCCTGACTGGTTAAGCAGCATACACACTTTTTAAAGAAGTAAGTTACATAAATAGATATTTCCTTGCAAGTCCTGTCCTGAATTTAAAGTGAAGTCAGATTTAAAATAGGTCTGGACAGAAGGAGCAGCTGGGGACTCTGGACTCAGGCAGAGAGAGGGGCTGTGTGCTGGCAGCCGGGGGGCAGGAGTGTGGGGTGTAACATTTGGTTGTTTGATAATATATGCAGGGGATTGTGGTCATTGCAATGAAACAAAATACAATAGGATGAAAGTAAAGACATGTAAACTAACAAATAATTAGAAAATTTAAAAATACACCAATATACAATTATCTGATTATCGAAAATACAACAGCACCACAATACCAAAAAAACAACAGAAAATTTCTGCTCATGTCCAGAAACAAGATAGAATAGCTGAAAACATGAGCTGGAGGTAGAACTAAAATTTCCATTGGAAGGAGTGTAGGATATGGAACTGCCTGATAAGGAATTCAGGAGATTAATACTGAGGTGCATCCAACTGTTCCACAATAAAGATTGAGGAAAATAAGGAAGAAGTCAGAAAAGTGATACAGGAACAATCAAATATGATAGAAATTGCATTGGAAACAATTCAAAACCTGAAAACAGAGGTCTAGATGATTAATGGCAAGGTATCAGAAATGGACAATACAGTGAACTGAAGGGATGGAAGCCAAAATCAGAAAGCCTGAAGACAAATCTCTCAATACTGCTAAGATAGAAGAGCAATCAGAAAAAAAGAAAAAACGTTGAAGAAAATCTAAGATCCATGTGGGAAAACATTAAAAGGACTAATCTACAGGTGATTCGAGTCCCAGAATGGGAAGAAATCACACAAAAAACACAAAGGAGATAGTCAAGGAGCTCTGGAAGAAAATTTTTCTACTATCCTGAAAAATGAGAAGACTAGCATTCAAGAAGCTGTAAACCCTCCAGGAAGGATAGATCCCAAAAGAAAATCACCAAGACATATCATAATCAAACTTTCCAAATTTAAAGACAAGGAGAGAATCCTGAAAGCAGCTAGGGGAAAGAAAAATACAATCTACAAAAGCAAGCAAACAAGATTAAGCTCTGATCTTTCAGTAGAAACCATGCAGGCAAGAAGGCAAAATACAAAACCTTGAAAGAAAAAACCTTCCAACCAAGAATTGTTTACCCAACAAAGTAGTGACTCAAATATGATGGTGTAATCAAAACATTCCAAGATAAACAGAAGTTAAGGAACTTTGTAAAAGTCAAGCACTTCAAAACATCCCAAGGTGGGGAAAAGATTGTTATGATTCAATAGTGAGTAACTGTTATCATGACAAATTGTATTGTCACACTGTAAAGGTAGAAGTTTTTTCACAAGAAGAGGGAAGCAGTTAATCTGACATTCCAGGAACAGAGAACCCTAGGACCATCAAAGAATAGCATGAGTGGAATGTGGGACCATATCCAGAAAGCAGGAATACCAGAGTTGGAGACAGATTTGCGGGCAGGGAGAGAGAGAGAGCAGCTGAGGACTCTAGACTCATGGAAAGAATAAGACTGTGTGCTGGAAGCCATCTGCTGGTATCCAGGGTGCAGGACTACAGACTGTGTCCTTTGGTTGTTTAAATGATTATATATTCCTAAAAGGTTTTGTGTACTCACTCCCCATCCCCAAAAAATAGAGGGAATAGAAGCAAATACAGTTGAATGATGATGCACAGAGAATGGAATCATGGCAATGAAAGGATGAATGTAAAACTGATGTTCCCTCATGTAAACTATCGCTCAATTCATAATAACAACTTAAAAACACACACACACACACACACACACACACAAATCCCAATGTAGTTCTTTGGACTGAAAACAAAAAAGAACAGAAAACAACCAGAGATTGACATACATGACAAAATCACCCAGAACTCAGTTGAAAGATGAAAGAGTCCAGAACAGAACAAGACTACAAAAATGAAATCAGAGGATCTGGGAGATCAGTCTATGATCAAAACAACTACAATCTGAAAGAAGGGAAAAATACAGGGACACATATGCAAGTGGGTTGGAGGACAGGTAGATTTCAGAATCAAATAGACTGTGGTAAAACGAGGAAACAGTTAATAGAAGATAGGGTAATCTCAAAGACACTTTATACTTCACAACATATCAAGAAAAGGAAATTCCAAGAAGAACACGGAAATATTAAAACTATGAAGAAACTGACAAGAAAAAAAAAGCAGAGAAACAATGAACACACCACAGGAAGAAAGGCAGAACAAAGAAACCAGCAGCACCACAAAAGTACAAACATAATGACAGCAATTAATTCATACCTATCAATAATTGTACTGAATGTCAACAGATTAAATGCATCAGCCAAGAGACAGAGAGAGGCAAAACAGATACAAAAACAGGAGCCTTCAATATTCTGTCTACAAGAGACACACCTTACATACAAAGATGAAACAGATTAAAAATTAAAGGATAGATAAACGATATTAAGCTAATTGCAATAAAAAATGGGCAGGAGTGGCAATGCTAATCTCTGACAAAATAAACTTTGAGGCAAAGTCAGTATGTTGTTGTTGTTAAGTGCCATCGAGTCGGGTCCGACCCATAGCGACCCTGTACAGGGTTTCCGAGGGTGTAAATCTTTACGGGAGTAGAAAGCCTCATCTTTCTCCCGCGGAGCGGCTGGTAGTTTCGAACCGCTGACCTTAAGGTTTGCAGCCCGATTCGTAACCACTACGCTACCAGAGCTCCTTATAAGAGACAATTAAAGGACACTGTCTCATGATGAAAGGGTCAATTTAACAAGAGGATATAATCATAATAATTTGAAAGTGTCTCAAAATACATAAATCAAACCCTAATAGAAATGAACAAACAAATAGACAAATCTGCAATAATAGTGGGAGATTTTAATACACCGCTTTAAAAAATGGACAGAACAACGAGAAAGAAATTTGACAAAGACACTGAAGAACTAAACAAACAACACAATCAACAACTTGACCTCATATATGTGTACAGAGCATTCAACCCAACAACCACACAATACACATTCATTTTTACTTCACATGGGACATTCTCCAAAACAGGCCATGCGTTAGGCCTCAAAACAAACTTATGTAAATTTGCAAACATCAAAATACTATAAAGCATCTTCGCAGATCACAATGCTCTAAAATTAGAAATCAGCTATAGGAAGATCAAGAAAATAAAGTCAAATACATGGAGACAGAATAGTACCTTCCTTAAAAACTACTGGGTATTAGAATACAGAATAGGTGAAATTTAAAAATTACTAGAAACAAATAAGAATGAAAACATAGCATACCAAAACCTTTGGGACACAGCAGTAATAGTACAGAGAGGATAATTTATAGGAAAAAATGCACACATCCAAAATGAAGAACCAAAATCAGCACTTTAACGCAACCTCACCAACAATTAGAAAAAGACCAGCAAACTGAACCTACAGTTACCAGAAGAAAAGAGATCATAAAGACTAGAGCAGAAATTAATGAGGTAGAAAACAGAAAAACTATAGAAAGAATGAACATGACAAGACGCAAGTTCTTCGAGAGGATTAACAAAATTGACAAATTACTAGCAAACCTAACAAAAGGAAAGAGGGAGCAGACACAAATAACACATATAAGAAACCACAGGGGTGATGACACTACAGAACGAATGGAAATAAAAAGGATAATAACAGAATACTATAAAGAGTTGTACTCCATCAAATTTGAAAATCTAGAGGAGAGGGATACATTTTTAGAAAAACATGAACTACCTAAACTTACACATAGTGAAGCAGAAACCTTGAACAGAACTATCAAAAAAGAAGAAACTGAGCAGGTCATCAAAAAACTCCCAACCAAAAAAAAATTAAGGCCCAGATGTCTTCACCGGTGAGTTTAATTAAACATTCAATGAGGAGCTGTCACCAATTCAACTCAAACTATTCCAGAATACAAGGGATGGAAAACATTTTATGAAGCAAGCATAACCCTCATACAAAAAGGAGGGAAGACACTAAGAAAGAAAATTTCACACCAATATCCCTCATGAATATAGATCCTAGCCAATAGAATTCAACAACATATCAAAAAAATAATAATTCATGATGAGGTATGATTAATATCAGGGATGCAAAGATGGTTCAATATTAGAAAAACAATCAGTGTAATGGCACCATATAAATTTTAAAAAGGAAAAAAACGACATGACCATATTGATTGAGGCATAAGAGACATTTGACAAAATCCAAATCCATTCCTAATAAAACTTGTAGACAAAGTAGGAATTGAAGGGAAGTTCCTCAACATAATTAAGGGCATATATATAAAACCAACAGCCAACAGTACTTTCAGTGGAGAGAAACTGAAAGCTTTCCCTTTGCAAACAGGAACCAGACAAGAATGCCCTTTATCATGACTTCTGTTCAATATTGTGTTGGAAGTCATAGCCAGAGCTATAAGACAAGATAGGGAAATTAAAGACATCCACGTTGGCAAAGAAGAAGGAAAATTCTCTCTATTTGCAGATGATCCAATCCTATACATAGAAAACCCCAAAGGCTCAGCAAAAAATCTACATAGGAAGATTCAGCAAAGTGGCAGGGTACAAGATCAACATACAGAAATCAGTGGAATTCTTTTATACTAAAAACGACAACTCTGAAAAGGAAATTAGG
>NW_006408546.1:24280133-24285108 GCF_000296735.1 Chrysochloris asiatica | reverse complement strand
AGGAACACAAGTTGGGAATGGTCACATGAGGTGATGGGCAGAGCAATATTCAAGGAAGGGGAGGGCAATACTGAAGAAAGGGAAGCAGGTGGAAGAACAAGGAAGATAGGGAAACAGGTAGGTTTGGGCTAAATGGGACAGAGGTAAATAATGATATATACTCAACCTTGCAAAAACAGGGATCTATAATACAGGGATCAAGGCATAATCTGAATAGGTAAAAGAGGGGAAATAATGTTAAGATGCTTGACAGTCTTGTGGATATTTGTTTCCCTTGGCGACTGTTATAAAGTAGACATTTAAGTGAGATAGAAAGGAATATTGGGAAATATGATTACAGAAAGTTTGTAAACCCATCTTCAGCCTATAATTCATTGCAATATCTAAAAGGGGTTCTAGAATTTGCCTACTGAAATAGGCTTCATGTCAAGCCTTTGTAGAGTATGGGGTCTCAGGTAGAATCTTAGGTCCCATCCAGAATCATCTGTGTTGGGACATTTCCACTTGAAAGGACATGCAGACCAGCCTAGAGGAACAGAAGATAATTCTTGAAAGACCAGCAGTGAGAGACAGAAAAAACAAAACAAAACAAAAAAAACAGACTGTTTGCCTATTACAAGAACAAATAAGCTGTTCACCAGAGAGACATCAAGGCAAGTCATCAAGTCATCAAGTCCCTTCAGGACAAACCCCCTTTCAAGACTGAAACTCCAAGTGAAAACACAAGCAGGCTTGTAAGCTCGCTGGTGACCATGTTGGTCTACTTGTGAAGCGGAAACGGGGTGAAGGCAGTAATGAAGACATGGTCTGAGTTCTACCATGTTTCATGTAGACCATGAGATGAGAGACAGAAGAAGAAGGGCTAGTTGGTCCAAAGTTTGGGGAGACATGGGAACTCCTGAACCCATGGACACTGACCCAGCCACTGGGGCCTTGAGCTGATGTTGAAGAGTCTAGCTGATATGAAATGGGTGGAGGCAGGCAAGAACACCCAAATTTGAATATAGTACCCATATGACCTGGCTAGGATGGGTTGATGATCAGAACTTGACTAGAAGAAGATAAACAAGTTTGATACTGGGAGCAAATATAAATTGCTACAATTTGATGAACGTGACCTTTGATTTTGGATGTAGTTGCTCAAAGTACCAACCAAAAGTGGAAGGAGGCTTATCATCAATGATCAAGCCTATCCCCTCAGTTCACAGCATTGATAAGGATGGGCAATTTAGACATTGGCTACCTAAAATGAGGGGATTGTAAAGGCACAAAGTGGCTGGCTTACACGTTTTCAAGAGGGAGTTTAGTTTCAGAGAGTTTGGAGGAACACAGCATCCCGACTGAATAGTTTTTATCTTGTCTAGATGGGTCTGGTGAAAGGAGATGGGGATAGGATTATTTTGATTCAATCGTGAATAATTGTTATCATGACTAATTGCTATTGTCACAACTGTAAAGGTAGAAGTGTGTAACATAAAGGGGGGGATCTTTAATCTTATATTCCAGAAACAGAGGAACCTAGGGCCATTATGAGGGAGGAGCATGAGGGAAACTTAAGATCCTAACCTGAGGAGCAGAAACCCCAGAAATGGAAGGAGATGTGATGGCATGGAGATGTAGAGAAACCAAGGACTCTAGATTCAGAGAAAGAGAAATGCTGTGTACAGGCAGGAGGCTGGCTAGCAAAATGTGACTTTTAGTCATTTAAATGATTATATATTCCTGTATGCTTTTATGCACATCAAAAAAACCACAAGAAAACAACAACAATAAAAAGAGGGGATAGAGGCAAACACTGTCAACTGATGGTGCATGAGGGTAATTGTAATCGTTGCAATAAAGCAAAATACAGTTAGTTGCATGCACAACCAATGTTCTCCCCTGTAAACTATCACTCAATTCACAACAAAAGCTTAGAAAAAAAAAAAAAAAAAATGCAGCCAAGAAAACCCTATGAGGCAGTTCTGCTCTATCACCTGAGTAAAAAGAGATTTGATGGCACCCAACAAGAAAATAGCACAGTTTGATTTTTCACTTTCTAAATCTAGGGGAACAAGATAAAAAAAAAAAAAAAAGTGAAGGAAG
Source organism: Chrysochloris asiatica (assembly GCF_000296735.1). Lineage (NCBI taxonomy): Eukaryota > Metazoa > Chordata > Mammalia > Afrosoricida > Chrysochloridae > Chrysochloris > Chrysochloris asiatica. The sequence continues at coordinate 24,283,023 of NW_006408546.1, read as the reverse complement.
CAATGTAATAATGAAGTTGGTCAATGTGTTTTGTGGAATCTAGAAACAACTATATTTATTTTAAGGAATTTATACATTTCCCTTCAACAATGTCTTCAACGAAGACAGCAAGCTATATCGCTAGAAATTCCACCCAATTATTGTATCTTTATATAAAGAGTTTAAACAACTTGAATGAGCAAAACAAAAGTTTTTAGGCCATTATTATATTTGTTCTTATCTGAATATATTGAATCAAATGGTTGGTATTTCCAAAGCACACAATAAAACAGGGACATTTCTGAACAGCTTTCATAACCGCTCAAGTTTAATTCGCAGTCATGTTTGTATAGTCAAGGCGATGTGCTGATTCTTATATGTATGAAGGATGCAACAACTAAAAAGGAAGCAGATGGACCACTTTTTGAATATCACAAATGTAGACACTCTACAGACAGGATTTAACAAAAAAATAATGTCCCAGGGTCCAAATTCTTAACATTCAATATTATGTGACCTCTCCAAATTAAAAAAAATCATGAACATTATTACAGAAATACTTAAAAAGAAAGTTACTTCTGATAAGCATCTACTGAAAACCCTAGAGAGTCCATTGTCCTCTGACACACACAGAATCACCTTAAGTTGAAACTCAAGAGCACCTGGTTATGAACATCAACACCACTACTTCTTTACCAGGAACAACTGACAAAGGAGAAACGACATTGACTTGGGATATTTACCAGAGTATTTGCTACTTAGCAATAAATCTGATCAAATTGTCTTCTATGGGATTTTTATCTGCATGACGTATGAAGCTCTGAAAGTCAACCAGTTAATAGTAATGGCTGTAGAAGTCATAACTCCAATAATTTAAAAAGTTATGAAACTAGCTGTTTTTTATGCAGTTTCTCGTTTAATCTTTACAACAGACTGGTAAGAAAAATACTATTACCTCAGTTTTACAGAGAGCTCTGGTAGCGTAGTGGTTATGAATCGGGCTGCAAACCGCAAGGTCAGCAGTTCGAAACTAGTTCAGCAGGAGAAAGAAAGCTCCCGTAAAGATTTACAGTCTCAGAAACCCTGTACAGGGTCGCTATGAGTTGGAATCAACTCCACGGCACATAACAACAACAACAACAAGAGAGGTTAAGTGATTCCTCCAAAGTCACAGAGTCAGTGTTTGAACCATTGACCATATAGTCAGCGGCAGTCCCATGTATAACCAACAGTACAACCATAGAGCTTTTCCATAATATTACATCTAACAAAACTTATAGAACAATTCTGCTCTGTAATACATGAAGTAACATGAGTCAGAAGCCAGTCAATGGCACCGAATAGCATCACCAAAAAAAAAAATTAGCGATATGACCTGCCTTGAAACAGTGTTGTGAGAATTGTTTGTTGTTGTTTTTAAAAGTCGGTTCCAACTCAGAATGACCCTGCATAGCCTTTCTGAGGCTATAAATCTTTGTGGGAGCAAAGATCTTTCTCCCTTAAAGGAACTAATGGTCTTGAACTGTTGACATTGTGGCTGTCTAGTCTAGTGGGTATCCTACAGAATTATAGTGCTCTTCTTTAGAGGATTCAAATGAGTTAGAATATGCAAAATTCTAATAACAATGTCTGGAAAATGCTTAATAGTATCTATTTAAATACTTTGTTGTTGTTAAGTGCTTTGGAGTCAGTTCTAAATGTCTGTACAGGGTCTCTGAGGTGCAAATGGTGACCTTGAACCACTGACCATGCACTTCAAATCAATGTTGCAGTCTAGCATATTAACCTGAAACACCACACCAGGACTCTTTAAATATTATGGTTGTTTTTATTATTACTGTCATTATTAATATTTGCTATAGAAGAGATACAAGGATGTGATCAGAAAGTAAAATATCTAAAAGAGATCAACACATGTTAACAAGGAGTTAACATTAACCAAAATGAAGTTGGTTGGTATCTTCTGAACAGAAAATGTTGAGGAGCAAATGAACTGAGGTAAGGATACTTGACTAAACGTTTTAACCAGTTGGTAATGTGTACAAATGGAGCCCTGGCATCATAGTGGATTGCAAACTGGACTACTAAATGAAAGGTCAGCAGTTCAAATCTACCAGTTGCTCTGAGGGAGAAAGATGAGGCTTCCTGCTCCCATCAAGATTTATAACCTCAAATAGATGTACAGGGTCACTATGCATTGGACCCAACTCAGTGGTACACAAGCAACTACTCCCAAAGACTCGATTTTTCTGATTTTTTTAAAGGAAAAGTCAAAAATCTGTATAGTTACAGTAAATCTCCCACATTTTCAAATTTGATAATTAATTCAAATTTTTATTTAAATATATGTGGCCAGGTGCTGGGAGTTGGTGGCGTGGTGCAGGTCTCTTAGGAACGAACAGCTCGTGCGAGGACTGGTTTCTGGGGACTGTGGCATGCAGGTCCGCCATGGAGCCAGAACAGATGCTGGAAGGACAGACGCAGCTTGCAGAAAATCCTCATTCTGAGTACGGTCTTACAGACAACGTCGAGAGGATAGTAGAAAATGAGGAGATTAATGCAGAAAAGACATCTAAACAGAAGGTGGACCTCCAGTCTTTGCCAATTCATGCCTACCTAGATCAGACAGTTGTGCCTATATTATTACAGGGACTTGCTGTGCTTGCAAAGGAGAGACCACCAAACCCCATTGAATTTCTAGCATCATACCTTTTGAAAAACAAGGCACAGTTTGAAGATCGAAACTGACCTATTGGGAAGAACAGAAAAATTGTTTGCTACTATAGATTTATATGATTAAGAGGCAGTTTCAATTGCCATGATTTCTCCCTTCTCTTTTGGAAATCTAAGAACCTTCAGGACCACACAACTTAAATTCCAGAGTTGCCGAAGGAACATATTTCCCTTATTT
>NW_006408546.1:24265195-24279948 GCF_000296735.1 Chrysochloris asiatica | reverse complement strand
CCAGTCAAATAATGTGTGACCCTTTCCTCTAGGGTCACTATGAGTTAGAACAGACTTAAAGGCACTTAACAACAACAGCTCTCTAGTTACATATTTTATACACTGTTCTGTATCCATCAGATTTTCAAAAGGGTGTCAGCCTCAGAAAGGGGAAATAACTTTCATTCCTGAGTCTCCATGGGCCATCAGTATATTCCAGTCCCTATGAAGACTGTTACGTTTGTGAAGGTCTTCTGAAATGTGTAGAATTCTATTTCCCAAGGTATCAAAGGGCAATAGGCAAGTCAGCTGCAAAAAAGAACTTGTCCTCCTCAGGAAGCCAACATCAGAACCAGCTCCAATTAGTCTTAGAACAAATCAAGGCTTTGAGGTAATGCATTCATTTGCCTTTTATTCCAAATCTTGTCTCTCTGCACTGATTGAGTATCTGGGTCTTTTTTTTTTCCTTATCAGAAGTCACCTGTAATTGTAAGTCTGAGACATTTAGTGCTCCGTGATTTGGGGGGGATGAGGTGGAGTAGATTCCCTGCATTCCTCGTTTAAATATAATTTCTAATACTTGGTGGTGAGGTGGGGAAAGAGGGAGAGATGTGTGCTCGAACTAAAGCAGTAGAATCATTTTTGCTCCTCACTTACAAGAGCACAGCAGAATAGTAATAACTGTCCTTGTTAATTTGCTACATAGGCTCTTTAATGCACACTTAGATTTAAAGACCTTACATTTTACTTTCCAGGGAATTTTAGGGACTTCACGCTACTTGTGGGATCGATCCCAGGGTTGGACTTACTGAATGGGTTGACTTCACTGAATGGGTTGAATATCTTAGTACTGAACCAACTGTGGCTAAAATGCGGTACTCTTAATGAACCTCTAACTCTTAAAAGATTTAGTAAAAATGCAAAAATTGTAATTATCCAACACATTACTTCAAAAATAATTATCAAATGTGGTTTAGTACTAATCCAAATATATGGGAGTAAAATCTCATTCAGTGCTTTTTCGTGTATTAGCATGCATAATTTCATTTTATACCCATGTTATCTCTGTGAAAAGTATACCATTATTCCAATAGTGATAATAAAACCCTAAAAACATCTGTGTGCCACTGAGGATTAATGCGCCAGACTGCAAAGCTGATTTAACTGCAAAGTCAGCAGTTCAAGCTCACCAGCTGCTCCTCGGAAACCCAATAAAGTGTCAGTATGGACTAGACAGCACTTAACAACAACAATTTAAGAGAATAATTTAAATCTTAGTCCTGAGGCCTCATGTGGCTCTGTAGGATAAGCACTCTTCTGTGACTTTGCAGGATAATTATAAGGTCTGCAGTTCAAACCCACCAGCCACTCCCAGAAGGCCTATGCAGTGTTGCTGAGTCAGCAGTAAGTCCATGGTTCACAATGAAAGTTAGCATAATTCCCTCAGTAAATGGATCACTCTTCTATTTCCTGCTTTGAAAGCATTAAATTCTTCCTGGTTACTCATACGTTTAATTGCATCAACCTTAGTTGTGTTTCTTGCACTATATCATTAATGAAAACTGTTGGCACTGTGGATTAGGCTATCGGTTGCTAATCACAAGGTCAACAGTTCAAATCACCAGCTGCTATGAGACTTTCTGCTCCAATTAAGAATTACAATCTTGGAATCAACTTGATGGCAGTGGATTTGATTTTGTTGGTGTTAATGACATAGCATGCATTTTAAGTCTCCCAATTGCCTACAGAAGTTTTTGGGTTTTTTTTTTCACTGAGCTTTATAAGGCACTTTGCAATCTAATCCTAACCCAAATCTATTTCTCTACCATCATAATCTTCAACCTTTCATTCTGTAATCCCGTTAAATTCAGATTGATCTTCTTTCCAAACTTCCTTTCCTTAACTTCCCTAATTTTATTCTGTTACTCATAGTATATTATAAATATATATAAACATATATATATACGCTATGTGTCAGAACTGACTCTACGACACATAACAACATATATACATATATGGATGTAAACATATATATGTGCTGTTCTTCTTGTTAGTTGTGATCAAGTAATTTCTGACTCACAGTGACCCTATACAAAACAGACTGAAACATGGCCAGTCATGCACCATCCTTAAAATTGCTGTCAGTTTGAGCCCTTTTTACCAGCCACTATGTCAGTCCATCTTGTTGGGGTCTTCCTCTTTTTCGATGACCGTCCACTTTAACAACTGTAATATCCTTTTCCAGGGATGATGGCTCCTAATAACATATCCAATAGGTGAGAGATAAAGTCTTGGCACCCCGACTTCTAAGCAGCATTCTAGCTGTATTTCTTCCAATACAGACTTGTTTGTTATTCTGGAAGTCCATGGTACTTTTCAGTATTCTTTGCAAACATCATAATGCAAATGTATCAATTCTTCTATGGTCTTCCTTAATAATAGTTCAATTTTACATGTATATGAGCTAATTGAAAATACTATAGCTTGGGTCAGTTATACCTTAGTCCTCAAACTGATATTTTTGCTTTTGAACAGTTTAAAGTAGTCGTGGGAAGTAGATTTGCTTAATGTAATTTGATGTCATTTGACTTCTTGTCTGCCGCTTCCATAAATGTTGACAGTGAATCCAAGCACAATGACAATTTCAACATGTTCTCTATTTATCATGATGCGATTTATTGTTCTACCTGTGAGAATCTCTTTTTTTGTAATATATGCTGAAATGCAATTCATACTGAAGACTGAAGACGTTGATCTTTATCAGTAAGTATTTCAAATCCTCTTAGCTTTTAGCAAACAATGTTGTATAGTTTGTATGTCAAAGATTATTAATGAGTCTTATTCCCATTCGGATGCTATCTTCCTCTATATATAATCCAGTTTCTCAGATTATTTGCTCAGTGTACAGATTGAATAAGTATGGTCAAAGGCTACAACCCTGGTATGCATCTTTCCTGATTTTATGCCATTCGTTACCACTTTGTTCTCTTCTAACAAATGCTTCTTGTTTTGTATACAGGGTCTTCATGAGCATAATTAAGTATTTTGGGATACTCATTCTTTGCAATGTTATCCATAGTTTCTCATGGTTCAAACAGGTGAAATCCTTTGCATAGTCAATAAAGCATAATTAAACATCTTTGAGATAGCCTACGCATTCAGCCATGATCCATCTGATGTCAACAATGACATTACCAGTTTCATGTCCTCTTTTGAATCTTGTTTGTATTGCTGGCATTTCCTTATTGATGTAAAGTTGCAAATGATTTTAATTCTTGAGGAAAACATTGTTCAATAATTTCCTCATTCCACTGGGTCACCTCTCATTGAGAAGAGCATAAATATGGATCTATTCCAATCAGTGTTACAGATAGCGGTCTTCCAAATTTCCTGGCATAGATGAATGAGTGTCTCCAGTGCTACATCTGCTTGTTGAAATATTTCAGTTTGTATTCCATCAATTCCTGGAGCCTTTTTCTCCCAATGCCTTCAGAGATGCTGGACTTCTTCCCTTAGTACCATCTGTTTTTGACTAACTACTACCTTTTGAAATGGTTGAATATTGACCATTTCTTTTTGGTACAGGAACATGTGGGACTCTGTGAATTCCTTATATTGTCTTTGAATGCTTTCTGTGCATCATGTAATATTTTGCCCATAGAATTCTTCAATATTGCAACCTGAAGATTGAAAATTTTTTTAATCTTCAGAAATGCTGAGTGTGCTCTTCCCTTTTGTTTTTTCAATTCAGGTGCTTACATATTTCATTATATTACTTGACTTTTTCTTCTTGAGCTACCTTCTGAAATTTTCTTTTTAGCTCTTACACATCTTCATTTCTTCCATTGGTGTTAACTTCTCTATGGTCCTGGTATGGCGCTATAACATAAACAGTGGACTGTCAACCATAAGCTTGATAGTTCAAACCCACCAGTCACTCCATAGAAACCCTATACAGCGTCACTCTGAGTTAGAATTTACTCGACAGCACTTAACAATAAGAAAACTAGAAAGTAAGTTTCAGAAACTGTTCTGACATTCATTTTGACCTTTGCTTTCTTTCATGTGTTTTTAATGTACTTTTACTGTCTTCCTGTATGATATTCTAGATATCATCCCACAACTCTTCTGCTCTTTGGTTATTAGTATCTAATGCATCAAATCTGTTCTTGAGATGGCTTCTAAACTCAGGTTGGATATATGTGAAATCATACTTTGGCTCTTGAGAACTTGATTTCATTTTCCTTACCTTCAGCCTGAACTTGTATATTAACAATTGGCGATCTGTTCCACAATACACCTGGTCTTATTTTTTGCTCTGATATTGAGTTTTCTACCATCTCTTCTAGTAACTATAGTTCATTTGATTCCTGTGCATTCCTTCTGGTGAAATCTAGGTGTATATTTGCCTTTTATGCTACTGGAAAAGGTATGTCTAATCAATAAGTCTTTGGTCTTGAAAAATTCTATCATGGCCTCCCCAGCATTTCTATCACCAACGTCTTATTTTCCAACTGATCCTTCCTCTGTGTTTCCAACCTTTGCATTCCAATTACCAGTAATTATCAATACATCTTGCTTGCATGTTTGACCAATTTCAAACTGATAAGTAAGTAGAATTCTTCAATTTCATCATCACAAGCTTTAGTGTTTGGTGTATAAATATGAGCAATAGTGGTATTAACTGGTCTTCTTTGTAGGTATATAGATATTATCTTGTCAAAAGCAGCATTGTACTTAAAGGTAGATCTTGAAATATTCTTTTTGATGATGAAATGCATTGCCCTTTGTCCCCCCAGCATAGCACACTATATGACTATCTGATTCAAAATAGGTAATAACAATCCATTTCAATATTTTTGGGTTCCATTTAATTTTTTGACAAATTCAAATTTTCTTACATTCAAACTCCATACATTCCATGTTCTGATTATTAATGGTTGCCTGCAGTTTTTTCCTTCTCATTTTGAATTGTGCCCAATCAGCAAATAAAATCCCAAATCTTTCCTGCATTCACATCATTATGATCAACTTTACTTTGAGGATGCATCTCTTCCCTAGGCATTTTTGGGATGTCTTCCAGCCTGAGGGACTCCTCTTCTGGCATTATATCTGGCAATATTTGGCTGCTATCCTTAATGTTTTCCTTTTCAGACACTATATCTGACTGTGTCTGTTAATAGTTCTGCTGCTATTCAAAAAGTTTTCAGTGGCTAAAATTCAATAGTAATCTGTCTCTCCTTCTTTTTAGTAAGTCTTATTTTGGAAGCTGTGCTGAAACCTGTATACCATGGGTGGTCCTGCGGGTATTTTGTATATCACTGGACTAGCCTCCACTATCACTGCGACACACAAGCTATCACATAAAAACAAACTGGTAAATGAGTCGTTGTATTGCTGTTATATGCTGCTAAGTTGATTCCGACCCATAGTGACCCTGTATAGGGTTTCCAAGGAGCGGCTGGTGAGCCTCAACCATTGACCGTGAGCTTCAGACCAACTTTGCAGTCCAGTGCATAAATAATGACTGGCAGCATGCCACTGTATATGTGTGTGTGTGTGTGTGTGTGTGTGTGTGTGTGTGTGTGTGTGTGTGTAATCCTGTATAGGGTTACCAGCCACTCCCTGGAATCACTATATACATATACGCTGTTAAGTGCCATCAAGTCAGTTCCAAATTATAGTGACCCTGTATAGAGATTCTAAGGAGAGGCTGGTGGATTTGAACTACCAACTTTGCAGTTCAAACTAACCTTACATTCCAGTGATTTATCCCACAACACCACACCAGGCTCTCTATCTCGATGACCTCTGTGTTTATGCACTTAACTACAACATCAGCAATACACTGTACAGTATAATCTCTGGATGGTGGTCATTAATATTACAAGGAATTACATTACCCTTTAACAACAATTGCACATAATAAAAAGAGCTGAACTTTTTTTTCTCTTTGCAATTTAGATCCTTTATGGAGGTTTTCTTTCAAAGTTTATGTGGGTCCTTCAGTATTCACTATAGCATTCTATAGAATTCCTTGATAATCACTTGGACCAAACACTAATGCCTGCATTCCTGATCTTGCCTGAAGTAGATATATTTGTAATTTCTTGCCAAGAGATACTGGCACAGAGTGTCTGCAAATTGTGGGCATCCTTCAAACTGGTTGGAATGCAGACATGGTGGGGAATCCTCTTGATCCCTACAGGTGAAGTCAACCCACTTGTCATGATAAAGAAGACAGAATTGTCTTGAATCCCTGAAGACTTGTGGGCAAACAACTCATGAAATTACAGAGATAAACCCTTCCCACATGTTGGTCTTTCTGTTGCTGGCTGATGTTGAGCTAGCCCCAGAATCAGGGTGACATCATGCACACGGGTACCCTTAGGGTTAGTGTGGCTGCTCAGTACATTACTTCATTGTGTTACACACGTACCAGCCCTGTGGACCTCCTAACATACTAGACTGCACAGAATTATTTCTAATGCTTACTCTCTGTTTTAGCATAGAAAAATATGTGATAAATGTAATTATAAATAGTTTAAATATATATTTTAAATGATACGAATACTAACAACCATATTCATAAAATCTTTCTAAATTGAATGACATTATTAGTCATAACATTATTAGTAACTGAGTGAAAGTTTTTTCTCTCCTACTTTTCATTTAATTACTACTTCATTCTCTAAGAAATGATTGGTATCAGTTCACAGGTAGTAACATTGTACCTACATTTGATAGCTAAGTACCTGTAAATGCACTGCCAGCAATGGAAACAGTGGCAAATACTTGTACCACAGACAGATACAACCACAAGGTATGAAACATCATTGCAGTTGAGTAATAATGACAGCTCAGACCAGAGATCATTATAAGGTTCCAAATTTAAATTAGCATACAGTTTTTGCCTTATAGGCATACATGTAAACAGGGATTATGAAAAATTTCCTTGCAGTTAAAACTAACCGTAGGGATATTAATGTTTTTAAAAATAAGTACAGTTCTGCTTGTGAGTTGGTCTTCAGCCTACAACTGAATGGCATACCTAAAATGGGAGTAAAATTTGCTCAGTGAAGGAGGCTTCCTGTGGACCCTCAGCGTTGCATAAGACCATATGTGGAATCCTGATCCTCATCCAGAACATTTGAGGTGGGAAATTTCCACTGAAAGGACAAGCAGACCAGTCTGGAGCTGCTAGAAGAACAAAAGATACTTCTTGAAAGAAAGATGAGCAGGAAAAATAAAAAACAATAATGGCAGTCTGACTGACTACTACAAGAACAAACAAGTCCTTCGCCTCGGAGCCATCAAGGCAAGTGGTCAGGTCCCTCAGGGTAAACTCCCTTCTAAAACTAAGACTCAAAGGGAAAACATGAGCAGGCTTGTGGTCTGACTGATGACCAAGTTGGTCACCGATAAGGGGAAGAGGGGGGAAAACAGCAATGAAGTTGGGAGCTAAGTCTGACCACGTTCAATAGATTCCTGTCAACCTGGGTTGAGACATAGTTGGCCAGCAGTATGACGAGACCTGGGGACTCCTGGGCCCAGGGACAGGGACATGGCCACAGAGGACTAGAAAGGAGAGTGAAGGGTCTGGCTGATGTGATGGGAGATGCACAAGAACACCCATACTTACAGATAGCACCCATTTGACCTGGCTTCAATGGCTGGATGATAAGAACTCGAGTAGAGGAAGAAAGAAGAGGAAAGAAAGTAATCTGCTACAATTTACTGAACTTCACCTATACTTGTGGATGTAATAGCTCAAAAGAGGGAACACATTTTTACAGTGAGAATCATTCCCACTTCCTCGGTACACAGGGTTGATAGGGATGGGCAACTTAGACACTGGATACCCAAAATGGGGGGTGCTACAAAGACACGAATTGACATTGGATACCCAAAAAGGGGGGGAGAGTGCTACAAAAGCATGAATTGACTGGCGTACAAGCTTTCAAGAGGGAGCCTAGTTTCACAGGGTACAGGAAAGGTATAATCTCCATTGAGTGGTTTCCAACCTGTCTGCATGGGGCTGTTGAAAGGAGATGGGAATAAGACTCTTGTGGTTCAGTAGTGAATAATTGCTATCAGGACTGACTGCGAATGTTGCAAATGTAAATGTATTGCAACAAAAGGAGGCGAGCGGCTGATCTTGTAGTCCAGGAGTGGAGGTCCCTGGGACTATAAAGGGAGAAGAACAGAGTGTGGGACCCCATCCAGAGAAGCAGTGACACCAGAGATGGAGGCAGAGAGGATGACGTGGAAAGATGGAGCGGCTGTTGACTCTGGACTCTGGGAGGGAGAGGGGCTGTGTGTTGATGGCCAGAGGGCAGGCTTGAGCAGTGTATCCTTTTGTTGCTTCATGATGCATGCAGGGAATTGTAATCATTGCAATGAAACAAAATAAGATAGAATGAATGTAAAGTTAATGTTCTCCCATGTAAACTATCACATAATTCACAATAAAAACTTAAAAAAAACAAAAGTACATTCTACTGAAACACTGCAAAAAGTTTTATGGACAGTCACTTTGGTGTCACCCCCTCTGAGAGTTCCTATACCTCCAGAATCCCTCTGGTGATACTATTATCCAATCACAAGAGAAACAAATTCTGCCCATTCCTGTGCAATCCCCTGATTTATTGGAGATACAACTATTTTGATACATGATCAAGTTTCATTGATACATTTTTGAAAGTACACTATTAGGCCTTTTGTCCTAGTCCATCCTAGTCCTGGAAGCTTCAGTGAAACACGTTCAAAAGCTTAACAACACGCAGGTCTCCACTGAGCAAGGAATGGTCTTTTTTATGTAAGCACCTGTTATTTCTGGTTTCTCTTTCATACCAACACTGTAATAAAAATGAAAGACCAATTTCTTGTTTATTTCCAAAGGTTTTCATGTGGCAAATTTACATTACATTCCCATTCTAATGAGGTGATTTGTCTCTGCCAATACTTCTCATTTTGTTGATCAAGTGATTTGTTTAGTCATGCTCTTTTTACCTCTATATCCAATTTCATTTCCCATGTCAGAATCAGTTTCTAAGTTATGAATTCATATTTAATTTAAAACATCAAGTAATGCTATGGTTCTGAAGTTTAAAATTCACAATACTTTATCACTGCATTTCTTAGAAGTCTCTAGATATAAAACTGATGATATATTTAATATTTAAAAAATTTTTGTGAATTGAGAGAAGGTTTACAGACAAGATCATCAGTTTTTAATTTGACAAATAAAATTTTGATTCATCTCAATAACTGTAATCCCCTCCATGTAAGTAGCGTTGTCCCATTTCCTCCCTGTGGTTCCTATTTCCATTTCACCCACCTTCTCATGGTTGCATCTCAATGTGAAGATTGCAAAACTCCTCATCAATGGACCAATAAACAATATCCATAAAAATGGAGAAAACACTGAAGTTGTCAGTGACTTCATTATGTTGGCTTGACCATCAACACTCAAGGAATCAGACAGTGTATTGCATTAGGCAAATTGGATGAATAAGACCTCTTTAAAATGTTCAAGACCACAGATATCCATTTGAGGTCTAAGGCGGCCTTGATCAAAGCCATGGTATTTTCCATAACCTCATATGCACGCAAAAGCTGGACAGTGAAAAACGAAAACCATAGAATTGATGCATTTGAGTTATGGTTTTGGAGGAGAATACTGAAAGTAACATGGACTGCCAAAAGAACAAATATATCTGTATTGGGCTAAGTATAGCCAAAGCGATCCTTGGAATTTGGGATGGACAGACTTCATCTCATACTTCAGACATATTATCAGGAAAGACCCATCCTTGAAGAAGGGTATCATTTTGGTTAAGTGAAGGATTAGAGAAAAAGAGGAAGACCCCCCATGAGATGGATTGGCACAGTGGCAGCAGCAATTTGCTCAGGTATAGCAATGGTTGTGAGGTTTGGTGCAGGACTGGGCAGTGTTTTCTTGTGTTGTGCATAGGATCACTGAGTCTGTACTGACTTGATGGCACCCAACTACAACACCTTCCCATCCCTTCTCACTTTTGTCCTTAGGTACATGTTGCTCCTTTGGTTTTGAATGACTGACCATTCCATCATTCATAGTGAACATGCCTTTCTAGTGTGGTTGTTCCCCTATACACCTATCTAACTGCTTGGCTGAACATTGGGTCATAAAGGTAAACTCCTTTCCAGACCTGAAGTGTGGATGAGGTTCATAGTCTCAGGTTCCTCCAATCTCTTTCTTTCCAGTAAGCTCAGTCTTTGTTTTTTTAAAATAAATTTTAGTTTTTTTCCCCAATTATAAGGCCACTCTTTCCAGGGCCCTCTAATGTGAGCCGTTTCAGAGCAGTTGGTCATATCAGCTGAGCACCATCTAGTTCTGGTCATGCAGACTGCTGTTAACATGTTCCATTATTCCATTGGACTAACTGATTGCAAGCGTCTTCAGTTCTCATCACTCTTCTTTCTTCTGCACACAGAGAGACCAATAGCTACACCCTAGATAGTTCTCACGAACTTTTAATATCCCAGACTCTACTCACCAAAGAAGGACCTAGAACATTGTCTTTGAGGATTATGTTATGCCAATTTACCATGGGGTCCCCTGAGACTATGGTCCTGAACCCCTAGACTCAGCTAACTACCAAATGCCTTAGTATGTTTGTTTTGTCTAAGAAATTGTCATCATTTTGCCAGCTGTGTTCTCCACCACATTCATAGGTGAGTTTACAGGAAAGGTAATATGCATGTGCCAATATCCTCTTTTAAATTCTCATATATCTATGGGAGATATAAATATATATGTCCTCTTCATCACCCGAGCTGACATGTATCTACTCTCTAGCCAGTGAATAACTCTCTACTCCGTCTTGCCCATCGAAACTACCAGCAGTTCCAAGGGAGAAAGATGAGGCTTTCTGCTGTGTAAATATTTAGAGCCACGGAAACACTATGCAAGGCCACTATGAGTTGGAATTGACTCCACGGCACATAACCACCACCACTACCACCACCACGTTCCCACCCATGACAGTCGTCAAAGAATGTTTCTTTTAGCCTGGAAACCTTTTTTTAAGCTTTGACAATAATGGTATCATACAAGATTTTTCCTTTTTTGGTTGACTAATTTCACTCAGCATACTGTCTTTCAGGTTCATCCAAGTTATGAAGTGTTTCACAGCTTCACCATTCTTCTTTAGTGTGGCATTGTATTCCTTTGTGTGAGTGTTCAAAAGTTTGTTTATCCTTTCTCCCACTGTGGGGACTTTGATTGTTTCCATCATTTTGCTATTGTGAATAGTGCTGCGATAAACACTGGTTTACATATATTTACTTCCATCCTGGCTCATATTTCTTATGGCTATAAACTAACTAGAGAGATTGCTGGGTCATAAGGCATTTCTATTTTCAAATTTCTGAGGAATCACTAAACCGTTCTCCAAAGTGGTTGAAACATTTTACAATCCCAGCAGCAATGCAGGAGGGTCCCAGACTCTCCACACCCCCGCCAGCATTTGTTGTTTTCTAACTTCTCTTTTAATGTTGGTCTAAGATCATATCTCACTGTTTTGATTTGCACCTCTCTATTCATTCTTCTTGGATCAACTATCAACATTCGTGGAAGCAGCAGTCAAGAGATCAGATGACTTATTGCATTAGGCAAATCTGCTGCACAGTAACTTTTTAAAGTGTTGAAGAGCAAAGATATCACCTTGAGGACTAAGGTACACCTGACCCTAGTCATGGCATTTTTAAGAAACTCATGTAGATGCGAAAGCTAGACAGTGAATAAGGAAGATCATAGAAGCATTGATGCCTTTGAATTGTGGTGTTGGGGGAGAATACTAAAAGTGCCATGGACTGCCAAAAGAACCAATAGATCTGTTTTGGAAGAGGTGCAGCCAGAGTGCTTCTTGGAGGCTAGGATGGCTAAGCTTTGTCTCTCACACTTTGGACATATTGTAAGGAGGGAACAGTCGCTGGAAAAGGATGTCATACTGGGTAAGATGGAGGGTCAGAGAAAATGAGGAAGATCTCCAATGAGATGGATCAGCCAGGTGGCATCATTGATGGCATCGAGTGTGGCGGCAGTAGTAAGGTTGGCCCAGGATCGGACATTGTTTCGTTCTGCTGTGCATGGGGTTGCTATGAGTTGGTTCTGACTCGATGGCACCTGACAACAATAACAACAACAATGGCTGATGATTCTTAACATTTCTTCATATATTGGATGGCTGCTTGGATGTCTTCCTTGGTGAAGTGTCTGTTCATGTATTGTGCTTTTTTTTTTAAAGCCGGATGTTTTTCTTTTTCTTGTAGAGGTGTTTCAGTTTTCTATAAATTTTAGACATTATTTCCTTGTCTGATATGACATTGTAAAACATTTGTTCCCAGTCTGTGGGCTCCCTTTTTATTCTTTCAGTGAAATTTTTTGATGCACATGAATTTCTAATTCTGAAGAGACTCCAGTCGTCTATTTTGTCTTCTACTGCTTGTGTGATTTTTGTAACATTTGGTAGTGTATGTGTACAATGGATTAGAGCCCCTAAGTTTGTCCCTAGTTTTTCATCAATGATCTTTATATTTCTAGGTTTTACATTTAGGTCTTTAATCCATGTTGAGTGTGTTTCTGTATATGGATATATTGCTCCGCGAGAGAAAGATGAGGCTTTCTGCTCCCATAAAGATTTACAGCCTTGGAAACCCTGTTCAGGGTCGCTATGGGTTGGAACTGACTCGACGGCACTTAACAACAACAACAACAACAACAACATATTTTTAATAATATTGAGAAATCTCAATATCTCTTTCTTTACATATTTTCACTCAAAGAAATGATGTTGGACTGTAAAAACTCAACAAAATAAATGAGAAAAAACAATACAAACAGAACTACACCTTATATATTAGCTCTTCACTATGAGGGAAGGTCAAACATTTTACTATAGTAACCCAGCTTATAGATGCACAGATTTATCCTAAAAACAACACATTTAAACATGTATCTACAATCTGTGGATGCCTGCAGACAAATTCTCTCAGTAATACAATTACCTTATTCTCATTATGGCTCCTTGGAAAACTAGATACTTTTTGTGATAGGGAAGAAATAAGAATTACTTTGAGGTCAGGGCTAATAACAGTATTTTAACAAAATTCAGGTGAACACTTTTCCTAAATCACGGAAACTTTGTAATATATTTATAGGAATGGTACCCCACACAAAATAAAAATTTTTAGATGGATTGAGTGTTTTAAGGAAGGTCCCGAAGACCTCAAACATGAACCAATTCTGACTGAATTCCAGAATCTGGTGCAAGAAGACCTTAAAATTACCATTGATGTGACAGCTAGTGAATTAGGATCTCATAGGGTTAAGCATTTCCAATTAAAAATCACTTTGTAAATTAGGTGAAGGTTGACAGAGCAGATCAGTTTTTCATTCAACAATGTGAACACATCTCGTTTCAAGTAATTCATTACAATCCACATAACACCACTAATCCTCCTTCCTTCATAGGATTCCACTTTCCATTCCCCTTTTTCTAACTATTCTGAGCTTTTTTCTTGGTGAAATTCTACTGCCCTTTTTTCTTACTTTCTTTTATGTTTTTATTGTGATTTAAGTGATAGTTCACATGGGAGAACACTGGTTTTACACTCAAAGTTCATTGCAGTGATTATAATCTCCTCCATGCATCAACATCTAACAGTATTTGTTTCTATGCCCTCTAGGTTGTTTTTTATTTGTTTGCTTGTTTGTTTTGGGAGGCTGTACATAAAAACACTCATAATCATTTAAACAACCAAGCACACAACATTTCTCTTTCCATTAGTCTACCATCCTCAGCAGCTATATCTTTTTAGCTCTTGTGTCCCTGCTTTTCTGGATAAAGTCCTACATTACACTCATGCTGCTTTCCATTGATAGTCCTAGGCTCCTCTGTCTGTGGAATGTAACAGTAACTATTCCCCCCTTTATGTTACACAACTTCTACCATTACAGTTGTGACAATCACAATTAGTCATGATAACATTTAATTGTTATTATGACTTACTATTGAACCATTCAATATTCAACTCATTATTGAATCGTAAGAATCTTATCTCCCTCTCCTTACACCAGACCCATCTAGACAAGATGAAATCTATTCCGAGGGGATTTTACCTTCCCCTATCTCACTCTGAAACTAAACTCCCTCTTGAAAACTTGTAAGCCAGTCACTTCATGCCTTTAAAGCCTCCTCATTTTAGGTAGCCAATGTCTAAGAAACCCATCCCCATCAACTCTGTGTATAGAAGGGATAGAATGTAAAGACTCATTCCTTCTCAGTTGGTATTTTAAGCTACTATATCCATAAGTATAGGTCAACATCATCAAATTGTAGAAATTTACACTTGTTTCATTTATTAATTGTATTTTATCTTCCTCTGGTCAAGTTCTCCACCACTCATCTGTCAGTTTGTCATACTTATGAGTAGCAGAGAAACACTTGCAGAAATAGTGCCGGAAAATCAGTCCCTCAGGATGGAAGGTACTCAAAATGCAACTGGGGAAGAGCTGCCTCCTCAAAATAGGGTTGACTGTGATGACGTGAATGGATTAAAGCCCATGGAACCTTCATTTGCTAATGGGGCACAACACAAAATGAAGAGAAATAACTGTAAACATCCATTAATAATGGGAACATAAAATGTACAAAGTATGAATCTAGGAAAATTGGAGGTTGCCAAAAATGAAATGGAATGTATAAACATTGATATCTTAGGCATTA
>NW_006408546.1:24243768-24263930 GCF_000296735.1 Chrysochloris asiatica | reverse complement strand
GTAGCATATGATCAAAAGTCAATGGTACTGAAGGAAGAAGTCCAAGGTGCTTTAAAGGAATTGGCAAAGAACAAGGCACCAGGAACTGATGGAATAAAAATTGAAATCTTTCAAGAAAGTGAGGCTGCACTGGAGGCACTCAGTCATCTATGCCAAGAAATTTGGAAGACAACTATATGGCCAACTGATTGGAAGAGATCCATATTTGTGTCCATCTCAAAGAGAGGTGACCCAATGGAATGCAGAAATCATTGAACAATATTTATGATGTCCCTTGTGAGTAAAGTTTTACTAAAGTAATACAGAAACGTCTACAATCATACATTGACAGAGAACTTCCAGAGGTTCAATCCAGAGTCAGAAGAGGACATAGAACAAGGGATATCACTGCTGATGTCCAATGGATCTTGGCTGAAAGCACAGAATACCAGAAAGAAGTTTACCTGTGCTTTCTTGACTATGCAAAGGCTTTCAATAGTGTGGATCATGACAAGCTATGGACAACATTGAGAAGTATGAGCATTCCGGAACAGTTAATTGTGCTTATGAGGAATCTGTAAATGAACCAAACAGAAGATGGGAACACTGAATGGTTTGAAATTAAGAAAGGTGTGTGACAGGTTTGTATTCTTTCACCATACTTATTCAACCTGTATGCTGAGCAAATAATCTGAGAAGCTGGGTTATATGAAGAAAAACGTGGCATCAGGATTGGAATAAGATTAATAACCTACGATATGCAGATGATACAACCTTGCTTGCTGAAAGTGAAAAGGACTTAAAATATTTACTGATGAAGATCAAAGAACACAGCCTTCAGAATGGATTACATCTCAATATAAAGAAAACAAAAATCCTTACCACTGGACCAATAAACAACATTCTTATCAACAGAGAAAAGATTGAAGTTGTCAAGGACTTCATTCTTCTTGAATCAGCTATCAACACTCATGGAAGCAGCAGTCAAGAAATCAAATGACATATTGCATTAGGCAAATCTGCTGCACAAGACCTTTTTAAAGCGTGAAGAGCAAAGATGTCAGCTTGAGGCCTGAGGTGCGCCTGACCCAAGCTATGGTATTTTCAATAACCTCATATGCATGCAAAATCTGGACAGTGAATAAGGAAGACCATAGAAGAATTGATGCTTCTGTGTTATGGCGTTGGAGGAGAATATTGAAAGTGCCATGGACTGCCAAAAGAACCAATAGATCTGTATTGGAAGAAGCACAGCCAGAGTGCCCCTTAGAGGCCAGGTTGGTCAAACTTCATCTCTCATAGTTCGGACATGTTGTCAGGAGAGACCAGTCACTAGAGAACGATATCATGTTTGGTAGGGTGGAGGGTCAGAGAAAAAGAGGAAAACTTCCAGTGAGATGGATAGGCAAAGTGGCAGCATCAATGGGATCAAGCACGGCAACAATTATGAGGTGGCCCAGGACCGGGCAGTGTTCTGTTGTGCAAAGGGTTGCTATGACTTTGTACTGACTCCACGCCACCTAACAACAACAACAAGTCAAGTTCTGACCATCAAGTCAACAAAGCTAGATCAAATGGGTACTATCTGCAAGTTCAGGGGTTCTTGTATATCTCTCACTTCATAGCAGCTGGATGCTTCATTTTCAGTTCTAGCTCTCTGTGGCTATGTCCTTGTCCATGGGCTCAGGAGTCCCCAAGTCTCACCATACTTCAATCCAACCAGCCCTTCCTCTTCCCTCTCTCATCTCCAGTTCGACTGGAGTCTATGGAACATGGTCAAACTTAGCCCATTGAGCTTACTTGTTGCCTTTCCTCCACTTCCACTCACCAGTAGAACAATGTGGTCACCAGTAACTTTACATGACTGCTATCCTTTGGATCTCAGTTAATTTATTATTCTAATGGATGTGTACCTCCCTATTGTTATTTTTCCCCTTATAAGGCTACGGTTTTGCTGAATATTGACCACAGGAGTGAGCACATTTGTAGAACTGAAGGATGACTAAGGGTCATAGGCTCAGGTGTTGCACCATTATCTGTTCAACCAATATGTGTGGTCTTCTTAAGATTTTCAGTTTTGTTCTATATTTTTTCTACCACTCTATGCAGGGCATTTTCAGAGAAGTTGGTAGATGTATCCAGCACTACCTAAGTCTTGTGGTCTCAATCTCTTAAAAACGGATGTTTGTGTGGTTCATTGATTCTCTGGACCTTGTTGCATGTGTCTTTGGTATTATTCACTCTTCTTTTCTCTGAACAGAGAGAGACTAACAGATGCACTTTAGATGTATATCTCTTTTGAAGACCTCACTTACTATAGTGATGGTTAGCAAGCATGGGAGGGCAATGGAGGGTAAATTACTTGCTAGAGAGTACTGTTAACATGGGTGAAGGAAAGACAATATGTCATAAGAGGTAGGTTAGTAAACAGTGATGTAGAAGGGGAATGCACTGAGAGGAGTTCAAGAGTTAAAGACAACAAAGGTAAATATTGTTACACACAAATCTGTAATAATATTGATCCCGGTATGGCACCGTGGGATAAAGCACTAGACCTCAAGGTCAGTTTCAGCCTCAAAGTCGGTGGTTCAAATTCACCAGCTGCTCCTTAGAAATCCTATACAGGTTCTCTATGAGTCAGAACTGACTTGAACTACTTAATAACAACATCTAGTAGATGCATGGATAGGCAGGCAAACCTAACAAGTACGGAAGGGATAAAAGGATGGTATCCACGAACGTCTGTCTGTCTGTCTATCTATCTATGTTTAACAGATGATATTTTCACATATGTATTTGCCTTTGCTAGAGATATATTCATGAATGCAATACAGCATACAAGGAGAAAAGTTATGGAAATGTGTTACATATAACCAACCATACACTCTGAGGGAATGAGCATCTGGGGCTGGGGGTTATGGACCATGGTCTCAAAGGACACCTAAACCAACAAGTGTAACAGTCAGCATTTCAGACTTTGAGGGAACATCTTGGCCTCAGCAACTTTTCGGCTTCATGGGTACCAAAAGAACTGCAAGATCATTTGGCTCAAAGAGCAGATCTTTGCATCCATTTTTTAATCAAGATCAAAGTTAACAAAGCTAATGTCATGGCAACAGGGAACAAGTCTTATATTTATCAATAGGATCTAAAGAGCAAGGTTCAGTCAAAACAGTGACTTTCAAGAGGATCTGCTGAGCCTGTTAAATTAAAGGCAGAGATGAGCTCAGAAGGTTATAGTGTTTATTTTGGGAGGATTCCAAAGGGGTAATCTTGATAGATTTTCTCAAAGGATACAGGACAATCACAGAACTGTTATGAAGATTCAAGAAAACTGAAAACTACATTGGTGAAAAAAAAGACAGGAAAGTTATGCTGACGGATTTTTTTTCCCATCACAATGCAAAGTAAGCTGCTCATTCTTCAATGATAGAAAAGGTTGTCCTATTAGAATTTCTCTTGGAAAACTGACTTCATCCACCCGACAGCCCTGATCTTGCCCCTCCAAACTACTTATTGTCCCTTAAACTCATTTAAAAGTAACATGATTTGAACCCTTTGAGTATGCCAAAA
The DNA here is from genome assembly GCF_000296735.1 of Chrysochloris asiatica. NCBI lineage: Eukaryota > Metazoa > Chordata > Mammalia > Afrosoricida > Chrysochloridae > Chrysochloris > Chrysochloris asiatica. The sequence goes on along the minus strand of NW_006408546.1, from coordinate 24,260,378 downwards.
CTGTCATTTGACGTGGTATAAAGAAGACATAATTCTTTATGGAAAAGTTAGAGAGATGGAAACATCATCATATTCAGAAATGTATAGACTTAGGAGTACTGGTGTGGTCTGTGGAGTAGCTAATGCACCAGACTGCAAAGCAGTTTGAACTGCAAGGTTGGTGATTCAAGTTCACCAGCTGCTCCTCGGAAACCCTATACAGGGTCTCTATGGGTCGGAACTGACTCCACAGCACTTAACGACAACAACAGTGACTATAGGATATGTCAAGGAATAATAGCTTCCTGTCTTGATATTTTTGTTTGAAAAATGTTTCTATGATTTTGTAGCAATACTTTCTAACTTATACTTGATTAAACTCTAAATTCCTTTTGTCTTTATTTTTAAAACTTCAGTAACTATTAAGAATAAAAGTCAGTTATGAGAAAACTCTTTAGTTACTATAATCAATTGTTAAAGACAACAACTCTAAATCTTTAAGCGTCTTAAGAAATCTATGAAAGTTTTGGCATAAGGCATATACAAATAAAAATACATATATACTTAACTTACCATTCAATTGGGCCACCTAGATTGCTAGAGGACTGTCTATGAATTCCAGTTTAATAACCTAGTTGTGAGACTGATAAATGTATGTCAATATCTTTAGCTATAGCTGCATCTATATTTAGCTATTGATTTATCTAGCTACTTTAAAATGTTTATGAAAAAAATTCCATTATCTTTGAATTCCATCTTGCACTTTAATTCCAATATACTTTGAAGCCCCCATGTTTTTCTATTCTTTCATTATTTTAATATGTTTAGTGGAGCTAAAGGATAAACTCTGAACTGCTATTGACAAGGCCAGTGGTTCAAACTCACTAGTCATTCCTCAGGTGACAGATAATGGCTGTCTTCTCTCATGCAGATTTATACTCTCAGAAACCTTATAGAGGATTGTTATCAGTCAGAATCAACTTGATAGCAGATGGTAGGTAGGTATTTGCATATGTACATATCCACACATGGATGTTGTTGTTAAGTGCAGCCCAGTCTATTCCAACCCCTAGGGTTTCTGAGGAGCAACTAGTGGGTTTGAACTTCTGATCTTGTGGTTTGAAGTGCAGTGCTGATCGTACAGTGGCATACCAGGTATAGATGTAAACATATATGTCTGCTGAGCAGAATGTTTAATTGTTACAAATTCCAGGTTATAAAATTTATCTTCTATAGTTAGTTCCTTTTGGATCCTAAGGAATCTTTGCCTATACCAAAGTCATCAATATATATGCTTACGGTTGTTTAATTTTGTTTCAAGAAAGTTGATAATGTTAACTTTTACTTTTAAATTTATGGCCCAAAATTCTTTTTCTGTATATGCAGTGGTAAGTTTGAAGTTCATTTTAAAATATGAATATAGAGTTGTTCAAGTAACAGAAATTCACAATCATTTTGTAACCTTATTGCAATACCTTGGTGACTTTGCAGAAAATCAGTTGATAAGTGTGGATCCATTCCCGGGTGCTACTCTGTTCCACTCATCTATTTTTCTAACCTCATGTCAGCTCTACTCTCTGGATCACTGCGACATTAGAGTCCGTATGAAAACCTGGTATTGCAATTTCTCCAACACTGTTCTTTTCTCTTTTTTCCCCAAAGACTGTTTGGGCTATTGGCTATTCTGGGTCATTTGCATTTTTACAAGCATTTTAAATGTAAAAGAGGAGTCAATCAATATTTCATTTTAAATCACTCTAAAATATAGCTTCCTAGTCTTTTGCACAAGCTATGTCATTGTAATTGTATAAGAATCATCTTACTAAGGGAGCTCAAGTAAGGCATCCCACCAGAAATGTATAGCATTTCCCAGACAGATAAAAAGGACTAATCTGGCATCACTTTAGCCATATATAATATTATCTACTTAAACAGGGGACAGTTTACCTTGTTTTTGTTTTGTTTTTTTACTTTTGCTTTTCCAGTTGTCAATTAGACAACTTTGTAAAATTCTAATAATATTTTGTTTTCTAACAAAATTTCTTGAGAGCTAAAATTTGTTTGAAGTACTAACAAATTAGTAATATAATTTCAAATATTAGACATATTATTTCAAGATCTATTTATACCATTATTTACATTTTTCTTGATATCAGTAATTCAGAAAACACTTCAGGTAAAAATCTATGCCAATATTTTGATTAATTTTATATGATTCTTATTACCAGTTGGTTCTGACTCATAGTGACCCTGTGCATAACAAAACAAAACTTGCCTAGTCAGTCCAGTGCCAGCCTCACAATTGTTGTTATATTTGAGCCATCACTGTTGAAACTGTGTAAATCCATCTCACTGGTGGTCTTCCTCTTTTTCGCTGACCCTCCTCTTTTCCAGGAATGATGTTCTTCTCCGGGAACTACTTTCTTTTGGCAATGAGTCCAAAAGCATGAAAGACAAAGTTTCACCCTCCTCGCTTCTAAGGATCATCTGGCTGTCCATCCAAGACAGATTTGTTTGTTTTTCTGGCAGTCCCTGGTACTTTCAAAGTCTACTTCAACATCATAACTCAAATGCATCAATTCTTCTGCAGTCTTCCTTATTCACTGTCCAACTTTTATATGTAGATGAAGTGACTGAATTATTATATCTTGGGTAAGACACACCCTAGTCCTCAAAATGACACTTTAAAAATATATTTTGCAGCAAACTTGCCCATTGCTTTTTGTCTTTTGATTTTTTTCGACTGCTGCTTATGTGAATGTTGACTGTGGATCCTAATAAAATGAAGACTTTGACAATTTCAATCTTTTCTCCATTTATCATGATATTATTTATTGGTACAGATGTGAAGAGTTTTGTTTTATTTACATTGGGATACAATCAAAGCCTGCAGTCTTTGATCTTCTTCAGTATTCTAAGACCTCTTCACTTATGATGTTGGAGGAGAATATTGAAAGTGCCATGGGCTACCAAAAGAACCAACAAATCTTTGTTGGAAGAAGTGTAGCCTTGCAGGCCAGGATGGCCAAACCTCATCTCTCATACTTCAGATGTATTGTCAGGGATCAGTTGCTGGAGAAGGATATCATGTTTGGTAAGGATGGAGGGTCAGAGATATAGAGGAAGACCCCAGTGGTATGGATTGGCCAAGTGGCAGCATCATTGGCCTCATACATGAGGTTAGCCCAGGACTGTGTAGCATTTCATTCTGCTGTGCATAAGGTTGCTGTAAGTTGGTACTGACTCGATGGCACCTAATAACAACAACTTCACTTTCAGCAAGCAAGGTAGTATCATCTGCGTACCGCCAGTTACAAATGACTTCTTCCTATCCTGATGCCACATTCTTTATATAATCTAGTTTCTCAGATTATCTAATCAGCATAAAGATTGAGTAAGTATAGCAAAAGGCTACAAGTCTCAAATTAACTGATTTTAAACCATTCTCTATCCCTTTAAGGAGCCCTAGTAGTGTAGCGAATTACAACTCATTGGGCTGAAAACTGCAAGATTAGGAGTTCAAATTCACCAGTTGCTACACAGAAGAAATATAATGCTGTCTGTTTCCATAAAGATTTACAGCCTCATAAACTCTATATAGTTTCACAATGAGTTGGAAGTGACTCAACAGTATATAATCACTACAAACACCACCAGTATCCCCTACTACTACTGTTTCAAATAATCTTCAGCAAAACTTTACCTGCATATGATATTAATGGTACAGTTTGATGATTTCTGCATTCTTTTGGGTTACATGCCTTTGGAATGGTCACAGATATCGCTTTATTTCAATCATCTGTCCAGGTAGTAGTTTTCCAAGTTTCTTGGCATACAGGGTAATTGATGACCTGTTCCATAGTCTGCCCCTGACTTTGTTTTGGCAGATGATAATGTTCTTCTCTATTGTTTCTCCCAACAGATGTAGTTAATTTGATTCCAGTGTATTGCATTTGGTAACATCCAGGTATATGGTAGCCTTTTATGTTGTTGAAAAAAGTTATTTGCAATGAATACGTTATTGGTCTTGCAAAATTCTATCACATAATCTCCTACTTTATTTCTACCAGTAAGACCATATTTTCCAATTACTGATCCTTCCTCTTTGTTTCCAACTTTTCAATTCCAATCACCAGAAAGAAATCAATGCATCTTGATTATATATTTGATCAATTTCAAACTAAAAAAGTTGGTAGAATTCTTCAATTTCATCATCACTGGCTTTATTGGTTGATGTATAAATATGAATAATAGTGTTAATAACTGGTCTTCCTTGTTGGTGTGTAGATATTATTCTATCACAGACAGCATTGTATCTCCAGATATATTTTGAAATGCTCTTTTTGACAATGAATGCAATTACATTCCTTTTCAAAATATTGTTCCCAGCATAGCAAACCATATGATTGTCTGGTTCACTTTTGCCAATATCAATTCATTTCAGCTTACTAATGCTTAGAATATCAATCTTTACATGTTCCATTTCATTGTTTATGACTTCCAATGTTTCTAGATTCAAGCTTTGTACATTCTAGATTCCAATTATTAATGGATACTTGCTGCAGTTTCTCCTCATTTTGAGTTTTGCCTCATGAGAAAATGAAAGCCCTGAAAGTTTGGCTCATCCATTTCATTAAATTCAACTCCACTTTGAGGAAGCAACTCTTCCATAGTCATAATAAACATGTCTTCCAACCTAAGAGGCCTGTTTTCTGACATTATATCTGACAATGCTCAGCTTTTTTTCATAAGATTTGCAGTGACTATCCAAATCTGTCTTGGAATAAGCAGAGAGAGAGAAAATATTCCTTAGAAGGTAGGACAAGCAAGACACTAGATAATGCTTGATAGAGGTTCAGTACAAAACAGGAAGAATACAAAGAGAAAGGTTGATACAGTGGCTTAAACAATGGGATTAAACAGAGCAACAAATGTGAGAACTGCACAGGACTGGGCAAGGTTTCATTCTGTTGTAAATAGGGTCACTAAGATTTGGAACTTACGTGATGGCACCTAACATCACAAAATATCAGGGTTTTTTTACATCTTGAAATCCCATAGTCATGCTATAAACATTCTAAAATAGATGTAGGAATTGAGCCCAAAGATCCTATCAGCGAGTCTCAGTTAGCTAGTGTAACTAAGTATCACAATTGAATGGTTTTAAGAGAAATGAATTCTTTCACAATTTAGGAAGCTAGAAGTCCATATTCTGAGGGACAGCATTCTGGTAGCCCCAGCATTCATTTGACAGCTCTGTATATCTTCTACAGATCTAGGAGCTTGACAGTGCAGGGACCTCACATCCAAAGGATGAGCTGCATTCCTTACTCTTTATTCTTTTATCTTTTAAGATAAACCACACCACTGAGAAACCCCCTTACATATATAATCATTGTTGTGATGCAACACATATTGGTTTACCACATTAGGTGGCATCACAGGGATCATCATATAACTGCCAAATTACATCATTCATTACTACATAACTGCCAATCCACTTGGAATCACGACATATATTTTTGGGGAAAAAAATTCAATCCATACACAACATTAAGGTCTCCCTTATGTGATGGATACCCCATAACTTTCTTTAAACTTTCACATGTGCAACACAATTTTCAGAAGTCACACACACACACAAAATTAGTGTCATTGAAACAATCTTTGTACATAAGAAAGACCTAGTTTGGATGTTCTTCTAGTTGTTGAGTACTATTGATAAGTTGTTAAGTACTAATGACTCAAAACTATGGAGTTTCCAAGGAGCAGTTAGTGGGTTTGAATCCCTGTAGTTACAGTTAGTAACTGGGTGCTTATTCCACAATACCACAGCAGAACACCAGTTTGAATGTGTTGGTGATGTTAGGTACCTTCAACTCAGTACTAACTCATAGTGATGCTGTGCACAACAGAGTGAAACACTGCCTGATCCTGCACCAACCTCAAAATCGTCACTGAAATCATTACTGCTGTCACTGTGTCAATCCTTCTCACTTAGGGTCTTCATCTTTTTTACTGACATTTCCCACTTTACCAAGCATGCTGTCCTTCCCTTGGACTGGGGCCTCCTGATAATATGTCTGCAGTATGAGAGACGAAGTCTAGTCATTGTGGTGTCTAAGGAGCAGTCTGGCTGTACTTCTGCCATTATGTAGGCATGTCCCACATGAAGACATGCCCAATTCTGCATAGCAAATGCACTACATTATGTTGGAAGTGATCTCAAACATCCTATGCTTCAGCTCTTTCACTGTGAAAATGAGAAAGACCATTCCAAACCTGATCATTTTTGATGAGCCAAATCGGCATATTTCTCACATTGCTCTCAACCATGGAAATCTAATTTAAGGTGCATACCCGGTAAAAGATCCCATATTATGAAACCACTGGCTCCCTGGGAAGTAAACAGCATGTGCTATTTCTCTAGTCCATTTATCTCTAGCCAGTCAGAGAATCATTATTTAAGTTGACATTTTTGTTTAATCTTCTTCTGATGCTAAGATACATCCTGCAGGGAATCCGATATAAAGATCTGGCACAAAGAGGGGTTATAAGTTAGCAGCTCAGAGGGTGGTACCAGTGACTATTCAGTTACCTCAGAGAGAAAGAGATTTTTTCTATCCCATTTTATTGGAAATATGGAAAAAATCCATATATAAAAACCAAGGATTTCAACAGGGCATACAAGAAAAACAGGTGCAGTAATTGTAACTATGTGTTGTCTTGTTGGAACTTAACGCCAGGGGTGGAGGGGAAGAGCAGGTTAACCTCTGAACCATTCTAACAACAAGCACACACATCTGGGCAGTAATGGAATTCTGGAGTGTGACCTAAAAACAGGGCGAGAGGAATCATATGTCTTATGTAGTTGGTGAACCTGAAGTTCCCACTAGTTTCCTAAGTCTCCCACTTTTCCTACTGACAGGCTGATTTTGGAACTTCATGTCAGACTCATTATCTTATTCAAGTATGTAGCCTGGTGTTTAGCAAAGTACTTTGCCTAGAGTGAAAAGCCACAATATCTTGATGAAATTTATTAAATGCAGTAGAGAATGATCCTACTCTCGCAATGTAAAAAAATACCTAATTTAAATGTTAAAATGCAAGCTATTCATTCTCTATGGATAATAAGCAATCAAATAAGTTCTAGTATCAAATGACTTAATATGTGAAACACTCGGAAGAGTGTTTGGTACATGCATTAACATTAACTATTACAACAACTACTAATATTACTACTTCTACAAGTCCTATTATTTAGCTTTTTGTTATGTTGTGTTGTTGTTAGGTGCTGTCCAGTAAGTTTCAACTTATGGCGACTCTATATACAACAGAACAAAACACTGCCTGACCCTGTGTCCCACTCCACAGTTGTAGGTACATTTGAGCCTACTATTGCTGTCTCTGTGTTAGTCCTTCCTGTTGGGAATCTTTCTCTTTTTGCTGACCCTCCATTTTACAAAACATAATATCCTTTTCCAGGGACTGGTCCCTCTCAACAACATGCCTGAAGTATGAGAGACGTAATCTTGTCATCTTAGCTTCTAAGGAGCATTGTGGCGATACTTCATCCAAGACACATTTGTTTGTACTTTTGGAAGTCCAAGTTACTTTTAATATTCTTCTCTAATACCATAACACAAATGCATCAGTTCTTCTATGGTTTCCCTTATTCATTGTCCAACTTTCACATGACTGAAAATATTACAGCTTGGATCAGTTGCATCTTAGTCTTCAATTTGATATCTTGCTCATGAACACTTCTTTGTTGTCAATTCCAATTCACAGATACCTTGTTTAAGGTTTCCAAGGAGAGGCTCAGGGGTTTGAACAGTTAATCTTGCAGTTAGAATTCCAGTTCTTATCTTACAACATCACATCAGGAATCCTTTAAAGAGATTTTATGCAGCAAATTTCCCTAATGCTATACGGTTTTGATTTCTTGACTACTGCTTACTTGAGTGTTGAAGATCTAAGCAAAATCAAGTCTGACAACTTCAATCTTTTCTCTATTTATCATAATGTTATTTATTACTCCAGTTGTGAGGATTTTTGTTTCTTTACATTGAGGTGCAATCTATACCGAAGGCTATAGTCTTTGATCTTCCTTCACCAGTAAGTATTATAAATTCTCTTAACTTATAGAAAACAAGGTTTTGTCAGGTGGCTATCACAAGTTAATGAGTCTTCTTCCAATCTGTATGCCATGTTCTTCATATTATCCAGTTCAGATTATTTGCACAGCATTCAAACTGAGTAAGTGTGGTGACAAATCAAACCCTGGCAAATACTTTTCCTGATTTTCAACCATTCAGTATCCCTTAGTTCCGTTATAACGACTGCATCTTAGTTCTTCATGAGCACAAATAAATGTTCTGGAATACCATTCTTCACACTGTTAGCCATAGTTTGGCAAGATCTATATAGTGGAAAGCCTTTTCACAGTCAATAATGTGCAGTAAACATCTTCCTAGTATTCTCTGCTTTCAGTCAAGATCTGTCTTGACATAAGCAATGGCATCCCTAGTTCACGTCCTCTTCTGAATCTGGATCGAATCTCTGGCATTTCCCTTTGGATGTACTATTACAATAATTTAAAAATTATATTCAGAAAAAAATTACTTGCATGTGATATTACTGATGTTGTTCAGTAATTTCCATAGTCCATTTTGTCACCTTTCTTTGGAATGAGCACAAATACAGATCTCTTCCAATGACTTCACCAGGGAGCTGTCTTCCAAACTTTTTAGCATAGATGAGTGAGCACCTCCAGTGCTGCACCAGTTTACTAAAATATTTCGATTTTTATTCCCATAATTCATGTAGCCTTTTTTTTTTTTAAACTCACCAATGTCATCAGTTAAAATTGCACTTCTGCCTTCAATACAATTGGTTCTTGACCATATGCTACCACTTCAAATGGCTGGGGACATCTACTAAAACATTTCTTAAAGTGACTTTGTGTATTCCTTCAATTTATTTATTTATTTTTAATACTTTCTGTATCATTCAACATTTTGCCCATAGAAACATTCAACATTGCAAGGAGAGGCTGAAATTTATTCTTCAGTTCTTTCAATTTGTGAAATGCTGAGCTTACTCTTTCCTTTTACCTTTATAGCTCCAGATATTTGCACATTTCATTATAACACTTTACTTTGTCTTCTTGAGCTCCTCTTTGAATTTTTGTTTAGCTCTTGTACTTTATCATTGCTTCCATTAGCTTTGGCTTCTGTATGCTCAAGAACAAATTTCAGAGTCTCTTCTCACACCCATTTTGATCTTTTTAATGACCTTTTCTTTCTCATGTCTGATGATCTTGATGTCATCCCACAACTCTTCTGGTCTTCAGTCATTAGCTCCTAATTCATCAAATGTGTTCTTTGTTCTTGAGATGGTTCTAAATTCAGATGGAATATACTCAAGTACAGATTTTGGCTACTGTTGACTTGTTTCATTTTCTTCAACATCAGCCTGAATTTGCCTGTGAGCAATTTATAGTCTGTTCCACAGTTGGCCTTGGACTTTGTTTGGGATGATGATGTAGAGTTTCTCCATGGTCTTCCCATAGATGTAGTCAATTTGATTTCTGTGTATTTCATTTCTTGAGGACTAGTTGTTTAGTCATCTTTTATGGTGTTTAAAGAAGTCATTTGCAATGAATAAATTGGTATTGCTAAATTCTGTTCTATTATATTCAGTATTATTCCGATCATAAAGGTTACATTTTGCTTCTATTGATCCTTCCTCTTTTGTTTCCAACTGTTGCATTCTAATTACAAGTAATTATCAGTGCATCTTTATTACACGTTCAGTCAATTTCAAACTGAAGAAGATATTAGAAATCTTCGATTTCATTATCAACTATTATGGCTTTAATAGTTGGTGTGTATATTTGAATCATAGAAGGATAACATGTTTGGTAGGGAAGAGGGTCAGAGAAAAAGAGGAAGACCCCCAGTGAGATGGATTAGCCAAGTGGCAGCATCGATGGACTCAAGCGTGGCAACAATAGTGAGGTTGGGCCAGGATCGGACAGTGTTTCGTTTGGCTGTGCATAAGGTCGATATGGGTCGGTACTGACTTGATGCACCTAACAACAGCAGTGTTATTAACTGGTCTTCCTTTTAGTTGTATAGGTATTATGCTATCAGAAATAGCATTGTACTTCACGGTAGATCTTGAATTTTTGTGTGTTTTTCTTTTTTTGCACACTGAATGAAATACCATTCTTCTAAAAGTTTTCATTCACAGCATAACAGACCATATAAGTATGTGATTTAAAATAGCTAATACCAGTTCATTTCATTTCCCTAATGCCTACCTAGCATGTAGATCTTTATGCTTTCTATTTCAGTTTTGAAAACTTGCAAATTTCTTTACTTTATACTTCATAAAGGCTCTGTTTATTAAAGGCTATTTTTAAAGAGTTTTTTCTAATATAGAGTTGTGCTCCATCAACAAATGAAGGTTTCAAAAGCTTTGATTCATTCAGGTCATTATAATCAACTCTACTTAAGGAGGCAGCTCTTACTCAGTCGTATTTTGAGTTTCTATCTACCTGAGGTGCTCAATTTTAATGGTATATTCTGACACTGTTGCACTCTATTCATAAGGTTTTCAATGACTAGCCATTCCGAAATGGTCAGCCTTTCCTTATTTCTATTCTGTCTTAGTATGCACGCTCTGCTGAATTCTGTCCATCATGGGTGTCCATACTGGTATTTGAAATTCTGATGGCATAGCTTCCAGCATCACAGCAACACACTAGACACTACAGTTATACAAACTGACCAGTGTGTGGTGGCTTAATCCATTGCTGTTGTAGGTAACTGTCAATAAGTCAGTTTTGACCCATAGCAACCCTGCATAGGGTTTCCAAGCAGCAGTTGGTAGATTTGAACCACCAACTTTGTATTTAATAGTTCAGTGTTTATCCTACAGTGCCATATCAAGATTCCATATAAATATATTTAAAAGTCATATGGAAATCAAATTACGTTAATCAAATGAAGACGTGCTCAGTTGTTCATTGAATAACACATCCATCAACTTGAGATTAAGTAGGGAAAAAACTCTGAAGTAAAATTTGACTAAATCATATTTTACTTAAGTCAACTGTTGTTGTTTTGTTGTTAAGTACTGTGGAGTTGGTTCCCACTCATAGTGACCCTACACAGGGTTTCTGAGGCTGTAAATCTTTATGGGAGCAGACCCCCTGATCTTTCTCCCATGGAACCGCTGGTAGTTTTGAACTGCTGGCCTTGAGGTTAGCAGCCCAATTTGAACCCACTACACTACCAGAGATCCTTTAAGTCAACTAGCCATACAGATTTGTTGTCATTGTTTTGAAGCTCAGACACACATACTAATTGTTTGCTTACGTGAGCGGCATCTTGTTAAGAACCACACTGACTTTATGGGTAAAAGAGTGGGTAGGAGCAAAACAGTCAAGAGAAGGGTTACTATGTTTGTTCCTCATAAGCAATAGAAAAAGCAAATGTTAGACACTTGTATCAATGTTTAAAATGGGAGATTTAGGGAGCTGGTAGTTATTGTGGATTTCAGGGTTGAATAAATCATAGGAAGAGGGTTTAAAATATCTTGGAAAAAATGATATGAACATATCACTGAATTATCCTTCAAACTCTTTCAAGTCCCTCTCTTACAGTTCTTCAAAGCACCCAGCTCTCCAATATAGGTTACTCGTATCTATTCTTGTTTTTAGTCGTCACCAAGTTGGCTCCTACTTATGTTGACAAGTTTTACAACATAACACAATGTTGTCCAGGTCTGTGCCATCCTCATGATCACCAGCATGTTTGAGACCACACAGTTGCCTTCCAACCTAGGGGGCTCACCTTCCAACACTGTATCTGAAATGTTCTGTGGTGATTGGCTAATTTTTGGAAACAAGCAACCAGCTCTTTCTTCCTATCTATCTTAGTCTGGAAATCTGCTGAAATCTCTTCACCATGGGTGACCCTCTTGGTTTTTGAAATACCTGCAGCATAGCTTCCAGTGTCAGATCAACACACATGATACCACAGCACAACAACTGGGTGGCAGAACCAACATAAATATGCACAGAACCCCCTCATTTGTATTACAAAATGGTTTGCACATCTTGTAAGCTTACGACCACTTTCTAAGTCTATAAGCCATTAGGCTGAGAGCCTATAAGCCATAAGGCTAACTTTATTCCTAACAAATATGCTTACTGAATGCATTTTAAAACTGCGTGGTTTCAGATGAAAAATAAAAATCCATATGTATAGATGCTTTAACAAAAGGTAGTGATGCTGGAGCCTACTTCCTACCTGGCCACATTCAGCTGCTCCCATCTCCTGACCTCACTTCACTTACATTACTTTCCCAGTCACTCTGGATGTGGGCATTTGTAACTTCAGTTGAGTCAGTTCTGACTCATAGCGACCCTGTATAGGTTTCCAGGGCGGCAAACCTTTGGGGAAGAAGAAAGCTTTACGTTTCTCTCTCGTGTAACCATGCACGTCAACTCTAGTTCTAATTTAAAGAATCTGGACTGTATAATGGTTAAGCTCTCAGTTGCTAACCAAAAGATAGGCAGTTCAAACCACCGAGGGCCTCTGCCAGAGAAAGATCTGGTGATCCCTTACCATAAAGATTGTTGTTGCTGTTTTTAAGTGCCTTCTAGTCAGTTCCAAATCACAGTGACCCTGTAAAGGGTTTTCTGAGGAGCATCTGGCGAACTTGAAACACCAATGTTGCCGTTCAAACCAACTTTGCAGTCCAGCACATTAGCCCGCAGAGCCACACCAGGACTTCAACCTAGAAAAGTCTATAGGGCAGGTCTACTCAGTCACATGTGTGAGAAACATTGTCTATACTGACAAAAGTTCAAGTAATCCAATCTGTACTCATTTTAGCGAGAGTGAGTTTTTCATTCTTTATTTGATTTTGCAATATAGGGCACCCAACCCAAAAAACATGGGCAGACACGCCTCATGGCCCACCACAAATGGTTTTCATTCTTGTATCCAAAAAGCCCCTCCTTCAGTTCCAGTTCCCCATATACAATTCCAGTTCCCCAGAGAAGCCAAAATGGCTTTCCCATTGTCTTAATGACTGTATTCTTATTCAAATGTCCTAGCTCTAGAGTAGCCAGGTAACATCTCCCTCCCTGTATGTAAATCAACAATCTGTTTGTTCACGGATTTCTGAAGATGGACCATGCCCACAAGAGTTATTTCTCACACATGGGATCACTAGGAGTCAAAATCAACTCAAGGGAACCCAACAACAACTACATCCCTAGATGATTAAGATGCCCTGCAAAGCCTAAAGTTAGCACAGCACCTTGGATGGTCCTAACCCCACTTTCATTTATATATATATATATATTTTTTTTTTTTTTTTAAGTTTTTATTGTGAAACATGGGGGGGGGGACATTATCTTTACATTCATCATCCTATCTTATTTCATTTCATTGCAATGATTACAATCCCCTCCATGCAATGATTACAATCTCCTCCAAACAATCAAAGGGTACACCCCCACAAGCCTGCCCGGTGGCCTCCAGCACACAGCCCCTCTCCCTTCCTGATTCCTGAGTCCCCAGACACTTCATCTCTCCATGTCATCATTTCTGCCTCCATCTCTGGCATCACTATATCTCTGATACACTGATATCACTGTATCACACTCCGCTCCTCTCCCTTGATGGTCCCAGGGACCTCTACTCCTGGAATGCAAATTCAACCACTCCCCTCCTTTTGTTACAAAAGGTCTACCTTTACATTTCCAACCCTCACAGGCAGTAATTATTCACTATAGTACTACAAGAGTCTTATCCCCATCTCCTTTCTTCAGCCCCATCCAGGCAGATTGGAAATCACTCAGGGGAGATTCGAGATTCTACCTTCCCCCGCACCTCCAGGAACTAGGCGCCCTCTTGAAAGCTTGTAAGCCAGTCACTTCTTCCCTTTGTTTTGGGTAGCCAATGTCTAAGTTGTCCATTTCTGTAAACCCTGTGTACTGAGGGGGTGGGAATGATCCTCACTGTAAAGATTCGTTCACTCTTTTGAGATGCTACATCCATAAGTATAGGTCAAGTTCATCAAGTTGTAGCTGTTGTTGTTGTTGCCAGGTGTCATCGAGTCAGAACCGACTCATAGAGACCCCATGCACAGCAGAATGAAACAATGTCCAATTCTGGGCCAACCTCACTACCGCTGCCTCATTTGAGTCCATCAATGCTGCCACCTGGCCAATCCATCTCGTTGGGGGTCTTCCTCTTTTTCTCCGACCCTCCATCTTACCAAGCATGATCTCCTTCTCCAGTGACTGTTCCCTCCTGACAATGTGTCCAAAGTATGAGAGATGAAGTTTAGCCATCTTAGCCTCTAAGGAACACTCTGGCTGCACTTCTTCCAAAACAGATCTATTGGTTCATTTGACAGCCCAAGTTGTAGTAGATTACTCTTTTTTCCCTTTTCTTTCTTCTTCTAGTTGACTTCTGATTATCCAGGCATTGAAGCCAGGTCAAGTGGGTACTATCTGCAAGTATGGGTGTTCCTGTGTAAGTCTCCTCACTTCATATCGGCGGGATGCTTCACTCTCTGCTCTAGTCCTCTGTGGCCGTGTCACTGTCTCTGGATCCAGGAGTCCCCAGGTCTTGCCATACTGCTGGCCAACCAGGTCTCAACTTGGGTTTACAGGAGTCTATTGAACATGGTCGGACTTAGCTCACAACTCCATTGCTGGTTTTCCCCCACTTCCCCTTATTGATGACCAGTGTGGTTACCAGCCAGACCACCTGCCTGCTCATGTTTTCCCTTTGAGTCTCAGTCTTGGAAGGGGGTTTGCCCTGAGGGAATCCAACCACTTGCCTCAATGGCTCCCAGGAGAACAACTTGCTGTTCTTGTAGTAGTCAATTAGACTGCCATTATTGTTTTTTATTTTACCTGCCAGTCTTTCTTTCAAGAAATATCTTCTGTTCTTATAGCCACTCCAGGATGGTCTGCTTGTCCTTTCAAGTGGACATTTCTCCCCTCAGAAGATTCTGGGTGAGGTTCAGGATTTCACCTATGGTTTTATGCAATGCAAAGACTCCACAGGAAGCCTCCTTCACTGGGCACGTTGTAGCCCCATTTTATGTATTCCAATCAGTTATAGGCAGAAGACGGACTCACAAGCTTTCTATGGTGATGTTTCAGGCTATTCCTCTCTCTCCCCCTCAAGTGTCTAATTTACAATGGTATGCAAGGGAAACCAATATTCAAAAGACAGCCAAGCATTTTAACATTATTTCCCCTCTTTTATCCACTCAAAGCATGCCTCAGTCATTGTACCCCAGAGCCCTGTTGTTCCAAGGTTGTGTATACATCATCATTTACCTCTGTCCCACTTAGCCCATGGAAAACTGCCTAACTGTTCTCCCATGTGCCTTGTTCTTCCATGTTACAATCTTTTTTTAAAAAGATGTCTCCCATTGCCACCATGTGTAAATTTTGATCTCACACCACCTAGCTCTGCCTCTGTTGTTTGCTACAGATGTTCCCATCAGAAAAAAATCAAACCACCAGAAAAAAGAAAGCAGGATAGAAGATGAATGCTACTCATAACTCATGGAGACTTTGAGTTGCACTGAGGAGAGTAGATACCTCCTACTGATGTACCTTGTCTCTAACAGGGTATGGAGAATTAACTGATGGAATGATAGAACACCTTTAGTTTTAGGATGCCTGTTAAAATCTGAGGGAAATGTTTGCAGCCAAAGTAATTGAAAATATGATCAAAAGTTACAGTCAGACCCTTGGTACAGTTTGTGATGCTCTGATTTCAGAGGAGAGAGAGAAACTAAAATGTGCATTAAATTTGGGACAGAAAAAACCTGATACCAAAAGCAGCACAAAGTCTTAACCCCTATGTTGCTTGCTCCCAGATAATCTGCTTTCAGAATACCAATTAAAGAGACAATATCTCAGGAACAATATTTCAGGAACTTTACTCAGACTAAAACGGACTTCCTCTATCCATAGTGCCATTTGAACTGCAAGGTCGGCAGTTCAACCTCATTAACTGCTCCTTGGAAACCCTATAAAGGGTCAATGTGGGTTGGATATGACTCGATGGCACTTAACAACAACACCCATCGTGCCTAGCCCAAGAAATCATATCCTGAGACTTGATATGGGGAAGGGGGTGGTGGTTAGGGAACCAAAGGGCAGTCTTTAGAGAATCTGTTAGAGCAAGAAGAGAGAGCCAACCTAAACTTAGAAAACAGTTAAGATTCTGGAAGGCTCTGTCCATGTATACAGTGAACAAATGAGGAAGAAGCCAGAGTAAAGGAAAATTGATAGGAATCCAAAGGTAAGAAAGTTGGACTCTATACTAGTGTTTAGTAAACTATGACACTCAAGTCAGTGGTTTGTTTTTGTAAATAAAGTTTTATTAGACCACAGTCATACTCATTCTTTAATGATTATGGATGTTTTTAATTACACAGGAGAGTGGAAATGTTGTAACAGCCGATGACGATCCTTAAGAAAAAGTTTGCCTATGATTAGCATTAATACTTATTCTAAATAACTGTTTGGCTTGGACAGAACAATGATAGGAAAGAACTTATTTTATCAAGAACCT
>NW_006408546.1:24240804-24243410 GCF_000296735.1 Chrysochloris asiatica | reverse complement strand
CCTCTTCTGACACTTTGTCATTGCTGCCTCTCTTTTTAACGTCTTTTTGTACTCTTCATGTAAAGAATGTTGGATATCAACCTACAACTTCTCTAGTCTTTGGCATTATTATTCAATGTGTCAAATCTATTCTTAAATTTGTTTCTAAATTCAGGTGGGACATACTCAAGGTCATATTTTGTACCTTGGTTTCATTTTATTCATCTGGAAACTACACTTGCAGAGAGTGATTGCTTCACAATGGGCCCCTGGTCTTGTTCTCACTGATAACTGAGCTTTTCCACTGTATCTTTCCACCGATGCAAACAATTTGACATCCACATTATTGTTGACAGTGGTGGTGATATGCGTTGGAGTCAATTCTGACTCTTAGCTACCCTGTATAGGGCTCCCCCAAGGCTGTAAATATTTACAAGAGCAGAAAGTGTAATCTTTATCCTGTGGCAGAGTGATAAGTTTAAACTGCTGATTTTATGGCTCACAGCCAAACTCATAACCAACACAATACCAGAGCTCCTTATCCACATGAATACTCACTGTTCATGTTGCTGAAAATGGCATTTGCAGTGAATAAGTCTTTGGGTTTACAATCTGAGGTGTAATTTCCATGACTGAGGACTTATTTTGAAACTGTTCATCTTTCATTGGGGAAAGACTCTCAACAAGATTTCATGATATAGTGTTTGCATCACTGGGCTCAAACATAACAAATATAGTGGTGTCTTAGTTACCCAGAGCAGCTACAACACAAATACCACAAGTGGATGGCTTTAACAAACAGAAGTCCATTCTCTCTCACTTTAGATGGCTAGAAGTCTGACTGCAGAGCCCCAGTTCTGAGCAATGGTCCCTGTCTAATTTCCACATCTGTAGATGCAGTGTTCATTGGAAATCTCCTCCTGGATCTATCTTTCCTGAATCTAGGAACTTCTCAATGCAGTGAACATAGATCCAAAGGACACAATCCACTCCAAGTTCTTCTTTCTTAGTAGTAGTTGTTGTTGTTGTTGTTAAGTGCCGTCGAGTCGGTTCCGACCCATAGCGACCCTGTACAGGGTTTCCGAGGGTGTAAATCCTTACAGGAGTAGAAAGCCTCATCTTTCTCCCGCGGAGCGGCTGGTAGTTTCGAACCGCTGACCTTAAGGTTCGCAGCCCGATTCGTAGTCACTACGCTACCAGAGCTCCTTAGTAGTAGTAGTTCCCTTTTTTTTTCTCCCTGCTCACTTTCCCCTCCTTTTATCTCTTGTAAGATAAATGATGATGTAGTCCCCACCCCTGGAAAATCCACCTACATCACATCAGAGTTGTGATGGGACTGAGAGAATTTCAGCCACCTATAAAACCTTATTGGTTTATTACATCAAATACAACATCATGGGGAATCATCACATAACTGTCATATTACATCAGTGCATAACTACCACTGAAAATCATGACCCAGCCAAGTGGACACATTGGGGGGAGAAGGGGAGGCAGACAATTTAATCTATGACAGCGAGGACTGCAAAAGTCTTGATAGTGTTTTTGTTCTGTGCCACACAGGGTCACTATTAGTGAGAACATCCCTGCAGCACCAAACAAAAAGAACAGTGGATAAGATATCTTCAAGCATTCCACTTTATTTATGACAACTACCAATGTTCCTAAGGAGCTCTGGTAGCGGAGTGGTTACGAATCGGGCTGCAAACCGCAAGGTCAGCAGTTCAAAACTACCAGTTGCTCCACGGGAGAAAGATGAGGCTTTCTGCTCCCGTAAAGATTTACAGCCTCGGAAACCCTGTGCAGGGTCGCTATGAGTCGGAACCAACTCGACGGAACTTAACAACAACAACAACACCAATGTTCCTAATCTCATATTTTTCGATCGCACATTCCAATTATTAATGGATGTTAAAGTTGGTTTTCCCATTTTGAGTGATGCAACAGCAGCCAATGAAGTTCCTGAAAGCTTTACTTCACCCAAATCACTAAGGTCCGGTCTACTTTGAGAAGGAATTTCTTTCCCAGTCATATCTTGAGTGCTTTCCAAACTGAGAGGCTCATCTTACGCCATTATGATAAGCTATATTAAGTTTGGTCTTTCTCCAAGTCCAAGGTGTTTTACTATACCACATCATTTTTCTGCATTCGAATCAGAAATTGATATACATTATTTATATACATTTTTTCTGCATATGCTGGGAAAGGCTTACAAGAAAGGGAAAATGTAAGTGGTACTGAGAGAAATCGCACATTGCCATCAAATACAGAAAACTGCTTTAAAAAGAACTCTTTCTGTGAATATTTACTGAGCTTCTTCTGTGTGCCAGAGCCTGTATCAAGCAATAAGAAACAGCAGTGAAGAAAGCAGAGCAAGCCCACACCCTGATGCAGTTGGCATTTTACTGTCAGAAGACAAAGAATAAACAAATAAATTCATTAAATAATGACAAATGGTGATAACTGAACTGGAAAAAATGAAATAGTGGAGAGTAACAGTGAAGATCAAAGAGCAAAGCCTTCGATATGGATTACATCTCAATGTCAAGAAAACAAAAATCCTCACCACTGGACCAAAAAACAACATTCTTATCAACAGAGAAAAGATTGAAGTTGTCAAGGACTTC
>NW_006408546.1:24238300-24240246 GCF_000296735.1 Chrysochloris asiatica | reverse complement strand
GACACATAACAACAACAAGAATAGTGAAGGAGCTCTGGTAGCACAGAAGATGTTGACCTCAGCTATTCACCAAAGTGGTTTAAATCTAAGAGACCTTCCGCAAGAGAAAGATGAGGCTTTCTGTTCCCATAAAGATTTACAGCCTTGGAAACACTTTGCAGGGTTTGTTGTTTTTGTTGTTGTTAAGTACCATCGAGTCGATTGCGACCCATAACGACCCTGTTCAGGGGTTCTGAGGAGCAGCTGGTGAGCTTGAAGTTCTCATGGCTTTGCAGTCTGGTGCATTAACCCTCAGCGTCATACCAGGATTCCACAGCACACAACGACCATAGTTAGAGTGAGTCCATTTTAATTAAGAAAAGTTTCTTTGAGAAAGTAGATTACACACTGAATGATGAGACGCCTCAGTCCCACAAAGATCTGAGAGATGAGAATTTGATGCAGAGGAACAGTGAATGTGATCAAGCTGAAGAAGAACAGATGGGGGAACAAAGAAAAAGTCAGTTATGATCAGAGCATGGTGGACCAGAGAATGAAGAGCAGGAAGTAACGTTGGGGCAGATGACAAAGGAATTTTGATATGTTTTAAGTCAACTCAAATCATTAGTTATTTAAAATGAGTGGGACATAGTTTTGAAGAGCAGTTCAGATTCGCCAACCACTCCAATGAAACGCTAGCCACAGTCATTATAAGTCAGAACTGACTCAGTGAAGGCACTTAACAACAATAGCTGGCATTCTTTAAATCAAATTCTATAGTGCATGAAATATTTCCCTTAATGAGATCTGACTTTCTAAGGAATCGATGGGGTTGGTGTTTTCCCCAGCACTTTGGAAAAGTTTGAAGGCAAGCTAAAAAAAAATTAATAATACCAGATATTATGAGGAATTATCCTGAACATCTAACAACACAAACTGATTACTGTTAAGGGGTTGCTCAGGGTAACTGCTAAATGTCAGCATCTGAAAGGGAGGGAAGGCAAGAAACGGACGAGTAAAAGGGAAAGACCCTAGGCTTCTGGCTTCTGTTTAGATTGTGTTCAAGTAAGTCACTTCATGTAGGACTTGGTGAAAGGATTGTATTGTGTCCTCTAAAAGTGTATTTTGGAATCTAATTCCTATACCTGTGGATGTAATTCTATTTGAAAATAGGATTTTTCCTTATGTTCATGGGTCATATAAGTTTCTTAAACCTTATCACTTCTGAGTTATAAAAAGAGCAGATTAGACATAGCAGGAATAACAAATTGAGTGAAGAATGGAAGCTGAGTCAGAATTACCAAGGAATCAAGGAACAGGAAGAATCTATAGAACCTGAAAGAGATAAGGATCTTCCTTTAGAGCCAAAGAGAGAGAGAGCTTTCCCCTAATGCTATTGCCCTGAATATGAAAAATGAATTCCTGTTTTTTGAAGTCTTTCACTGTAGTATTACTGTTACAGCAGTTCTGGAGAATTAAGACAGTGCTCTTTGAGTTTCTGCATCCTCATCTGTGAAATGGAGACAAAATGTTTCCCCTGAAATTCATTAAAGATCAAATGGTTAGCCATCAAGGCAAGCAATCCAGTTCTTTCAAGACAAACCTCCCTCTAAGACTGAAATTCAAAGAGAACACATGAGCAGGCATGTAAGCTTGCTGGTGCGCATGTTGGACTTCTAGTGAGTGGAAGTAAGGGAAAGGCATCAGTGAAAAAAATGGGCTGAGTTTAACAACATTCCACAGACTGCCCCAGTGACCTGGAGATGAGAGAGAAAAGAGGAAGGGCTGATTGGTCCAAAGTGTGGTGAGACCTGGGGACACCTGAAGCTATGGACAAGGACATAGCCACAGGGGGCTCAAGCTGAGAGTGAAGCATCCAAATTTGAAGTGAGAGGAGGTGCACAAGAACACCCAAATTTACAGATAGTACTCATTTGACCTATCCTTGATAGCTTGATAATCAGAAC
>NW_006408546.1:24226927-24236930 GCF_000296735.1 Chrysochloris asiatica | reverse complement strand
AGGATTAAATAATAATTAAAACAACCAAAGGGCACATTCTGCAAGCCTGCCTCCTGGCCGCCAGCACTCAGTTTTTCTCTTTCCATGAGTCCAAAGTCTTCAGCTGCTCTCTCTCTCTCCAAGTTCTCATCTCTGCCTCCATCTCTGGTGTCACTGCTTCTCTGGATAGGGTACCACATTCCTCTCATACTTTTCTCGTTTAATGATCCTAGGGTCATCTGTTTCTGGACTGTGAGATTAACTACTTCCTCCATTTTGTTACAAAAATTCTACCTTTACAGTTGTGACAACGACAATGAGTCATGATATAAATTACTTACTGTTGAATCATAAGAAACTTAATCTGATCTGTTTTCACCAGACCCATCTAGGCAAGACGAAAACTATTCAGTAGGGACTTTATCTTACTCCACACACTCTTAAATTCCTTCTTAAAAACTTGTAAGGCAGTCGCTTCGAGCCTTTATCAAACCCTCCGCTATGAGTCAGAACTGACTCCACAGCACATAATCACCACCACCACCAAGATGAGCGAGAAGTCTCTCATCTTTCTTCCTCAGTTTGGTTGGTGGATTTTGAACTACTGACCTGGTGGTCAGCTGTCCAATGCTTATCCTACAGTACCACTGTACCTAGTCAATATTAGTTTCTTTGCTGTATTGATCTAATTTATGATCTAAATTATGAACTAATATTTACTCAAACATTGTCTCCACAGGTTGATTTTTTTCAAATTCTTTTTCATAGAATAAGTGACATAAATTCTGGGTGAATAACAAATCATATGTATGTTATAAGGAGTTCTGGTAGCATAGCGGTTACTAGTAGGGCTGCTGACTTCAAGATCAGCAGTTCGAAACTATCAGCCATCCCATGGGATGAAAATGAGGCTGTCTGCTCCTGTAAAGATTTACAGCCTCGGAAACCTTATGCAGAGTCACTATGAGTTGGAACCGACTTCACAGCATATGGCCACCATGTGTGTTATATTCTTCATTTCTACTTAGGAAATGATGACTACTATTTAGGCAACTCAATACAGGATGTGTTTCTTTTATGATATGAAGTCATTTAAATTTTTCTGAGATGTGCTAAGTAGAGAAGAAGCATGTAACTACTAACACTTTCTGTGAATAATCATTTAGTGGCATAGGTCAAATTTGCAGGCCCAATCTTGTGCCAACCTCACTATTGTTGCCATACTTGAGTCCACTTGGCCAATCCATCTCGATTGGGGGTAGATCTCTTCAAAAAAGCTTAAATGTAGCAGACTGCACCCACCCATGTACAGAAGATGTTGTTTCAAATCTGAGTGACTTGACGTAAGTACTAAACGTTTAGGGGAAAAGTACTTTTTACAGAAGCAGAGAACTGCAGAGTCACAATGCATACACTGGCATATGAAAAAACCCAGGACATTTTCAGGTAAATACAAAGGAAGGGAAGGTCTGAGTCTTCCTGCTGTTTATTGTTTGTTTGATTATGGATAAAGAATAGGATAACCTCATATTCTGACCTCAAGACTAAGTTTTATTCTTCATTTGATGAGGAAAGTGCTTAGATAATAATTCAATAATAAAATCAATATGTACTGACATCAGCACTCAACTCTCAGTTTGTCAAGCTGTGGTAGTTTGCATGTTGCTGTGATTCTGGAAGCTTTGTCAACAGTATTTTAAATACCAAAAGGATCACCCATGATGGATAGGTTTCAGCTAAGCTTCCCAACTAAGACAGACTAGGAAGGAGGAGAAAGAGGATGCTTCCAAATATTTACTCAATGAAAACATTATGAATTACATTGGAACACTCAGATAGTGAAAACTGAAATACAAAGAATGCTCAACAAGAATGATTCAACAGTGAGTAATTGATATCATGACTAACTGCAAATGTCACAACTGTAAAGGTAGACATTTTGTAACAAAAACAGGGGAGTAGTTAATCATATAGTCCAGAAACAAAGAATCCTAGGACCATCAAGGGAAAAGAGAACAAGCGGAATGCGAGACCCTATCCAGAGAAGCAGCGACACCAGAGATGGAGGCAGAAATGGGGACATGGAGAGAGGGAGCAGCTGAAGACTCTAGATTCAGGGGAAGAGAGGGACCAGGAAGCAGACTTGCAGAATGTGTCCTTTGTTGGTGTAAATTATTATAGATGCCTGAGTGTTAAAATAAAATAAAAAAAGAGGTAAAGTGAATAGCGATAAAGAGAAATACTGTTAACTGATGGTACATGGAGGGGATTATAATTATTGTAATGAAACAAGGTGCAAGGTGTATTACTTGTTGAATATAAACCTGATGATCTTCCCTGTAAGCTTTCACTAAATCCATAATAAAAACCTTAAAGAAAAAAAAAAAAAAAGAAATATGAAGAAGTACAAAGGAATGCTATTTTGGAAGAAGTACAAAGGAATGCTATTTTGAAAGCAGGATGAGCAGACTGCATCTCTCATACTTCAGGCATATTATCAGGCGGGACCAGTCCCTGGTAAAGGGCATCATGCTTGGTAAAGTGGAAGGTCATAGGGAAAGAAGAAGACCACCAACAAGATGGATTAGCACAGTGGTAGCAACAATGGGCTCTAACACAGCAACAATGGTGAGGTTGGTGCAGGACTGGGCAGTGTTTCATTCTGTTTTCTGCACAGGGTTGCTGTGAGTCCATACTGACTAGAAGGACTGTAACATCAACAAATGTACTGACACATAGTGATAAGAGTAAGTACGGTAAAGAGCTGTCTAATTGTCAGTGAAAAAGAGAGTTGCACACCATGTAGCAATACTCCCTTCAAAACACCAGAGAAGAAAATAAGAGAAAAATTATTGGGTAAATGAAGAAAACACTGAACTGGAAACTAAAACAAAACACCATCATGTCAAACATGTTTTCCTTATCTTGAGTATTAAGTTAACATATTTTGCTTCAATAACTGTATTTTGCCATAAATAACTGTATATAATCATAAACTTAAGGCTACTACTCTCTAAGAATAGAATTGTTTTCTTTTGTGTTGCTGGAAAAATAGGTGGAAAACTACAACTTTTTCTCTTTTTTGGGGGTGGGGTGAAATTTTATTTTTGCAGTGTATCAATGGAATCACTACTTTATGAAGATACCTGACACGAATGTCACAATAGACATTTGATGAAGATTGTTTTGCAAGTGTTTTATATACTACACTCCTTTCTTTATAACCAACATCTCATTACATCCCCACAACAACCCGATGAGGCAGATTCTACTGGAATTATTAGCTCCATTTTACTAATTACACAACACAGGATGATAGAGGTAAATAACTGTCAAAGATGGTGCTTCTAATAAGTACTAGAGATGAAAATTCACACCAGGCAATTTCAATTCACATGTGGAGATTAATCACTATCCTCTTTAGCTTAATTGAAGGTAATTCAAATATCAACAAACGCACACCAAACCCATCACCATCACCAGGATTCTGACTCACAGTGACCTTATGCAGAGTTTCTGAAACTGTTCATCTGTACAGGAGCAGACAACCTAATCTTTCTCCCATAGAACAGCTGGTGGGTCTGAACTGTCTATTTTACAGTTAGTAGCCAAATGCCTAACCCACAGCACCACAAGGCAGGGACATATTTTCTAACTTCTGAATCCAAATCAAATTTGGCTTTCGTTTATGGAACTTAATTTTTTTTTTTTTTTACTATTTCATTGAAGCATTATTTCTGAATAATATATAGAGAACACAATTTCATTTTCTTAAAGCCCATGGTAAGTCTGTAGGTTTGCTTAAGGATTCTGATTTCTTTAGCATTGCAAAGGTTTATATTTTAAGCATCTGCAACTGTATTGTAAACATCAAAATATAGAACACCTAAAATTAGGACTAATTGGTAGAAATTACATGAAGAAAAATTGTAATGTTATAAACTATTTGAAAATATTATGGATTGCTTTGTTGTTGTTGTTGTATGCTTTTGAGTCAGTTCAGACTCACAGTGTCTCTGTATAGGAATCCTGGTGTGGCACTGTAGGATAAAGTACTGGACCACAATTTCAGCAGTTCAAACCCACCAGCCGCTTCTTAGAAATACTGTAAAATGTTGCAATGAACCTTAATGGCACTTATCAATGGCACTTATCAACAACATCACAGGATTTCCAAGGAGCAGCTGATATGTTTGAACCGCTGATCTTGGGGATCTAAAAAAAACTGCTCATAGTGGTAAATATTCAAGAAGAGTCTACATTGTTGTTTTTGTTAGGCGCCATCAAGTTGGTAGTGACTCATAGTGACCCTATACACAACAGAAGGAAACACTGCAGGATCACAATAATTGCTACATTTGAGCTCACTGATACTGCCACTGTGTCAATCCATCTCGATGGGGGACTTCCTCTTTCTCTGACCCCCACTCTACCAAACATGATACTTCTCCAGTGACTGGTCCCTTCTGATAAAATGTCAGAAGTATGAAAGATGAAGTCTGCCCATACTGGCTTCCAAGGAGCACTCTGGATGTACTTCTTCCAACAAATCTCTTCTTTTGGCAGTCCATGGTACTTTCAATACTTTCCTCCAACACTATAACTCAAATGCATCAATTCTTTTTCTTTCTTCCTCATTCACTATCCAACTTTCTCATGCAGATAGTCCTTAAACTGACAGCTTTGCTCTTCAACACTTCAAAAAGGTCTTGTGCAGTAGATTTTCCCAAAGCAATGCATCATTTGATTTCTTGACTGTTGCTCCCATGAGTGTTGATGGTTGATCCAAGCAAAACGAAGTCATTGGCAACTTCAAACTTTTATCCATTTACATGGATGTTATTTATTGGTCCAGTGGTAAGGCTTTTTGTTTTCTTTACATTGAGGTGCAACCCATACAGAAGGTTGTGGCCTTTGATCTTCATCAATAAGTATTTTAAGTCCTTTCCACTTTCACTAAGTAAGTTTGTGTCATTTGCATATCATAAGTTGGTAATGAGCCATCCTCTAATTCTGATGCAACGTTTTTCTTCATATAATTCAGCTTCACAGATTATATGCTCAACATACAGAATGAATACGCATGGTGAAATAATACAACCCTGGAGCACACCTTTACTCATTTTAAACCATTTGGTATTCCCATCTTCTGTTTGAACAACTGCCTCTAGGTCTACGTACAGGTTCCTCATGAATACAATGAAGTGTTCCTCATATACAGGTTCCTCATGAATACCATGAAGTGTTCCAGAATACTCATACTTTGCACTGTTGTCCTTAGCTTATTATGATCCACATAATCAAAAGCTTTTGCACAGTCAATAAAGCACAAGTAAACATCCTTCTGATATTCTCTGCTTTCAGTGAAGATCCATCTGACATCAGCAATGATATCCCTTCATTCCCTGTTCTCTTATGAATCCAGCTTGAGCCTCTGAAAGTTCCCTGTCAAGGCATGCTTGCAACCATTTCTGTATTAACTCTGCTAAAACTTTACTCACATGGGCTATCAATGATATTGTCTCATTATTTCTGAACTCCATTGGGTCACCTCTCTTTGAAATATACAAAAATACAGATCTCTTCCAATCAGTTGGCCAGGTAATTGACTTCCAGATTACTTGGCATGTATGAGTGCTGCTTCACTTTGTTGAATTTGTATTCAATCAATTCCCAGTGCCTTGTTCTTTGCCAATGACTTCAATGCACCTTGGAATTCTTCCTTAAGACTAGGTAGCCATTCAAATTTCAACCCATGTCAATTCTTTATATTATAGAATAGAACTGCTCCATGGGGTTTTCTTGAACTTAATCTTTATGGAAAATTTCCAGGAATTCCTTCCATGGAGCTGATGGATGAGTTCATGATTAACCTTTTTGTTAGCAGTTGCTCATAAACTACAAGTGCCATCAGGAACCTTATACTATAGATCAGAAAGAAGGTACCAAAGTGACACTTACAAAGGTTATGGAATAGACAGCTTCCCTTGCAGCTCTGGGATACCATTTGAATCCAAGCATTGGCTTTATTCAAGGCAGTTACAAAATCATTTGGAAAAAGAGATCGTACATTTCCAAAAATCATATTCTGTGCACAAAGTATAAATAGACATTCTAAGCACCTGATCCTCTTTTTCCCTCTGGCATATTCTAACATAGTGGGTATTCAATAAATGCTTATCACTCACAGCTGGTACAATTACAAAAAAGACCGTACAGTCTTTCAAAATAACTGTTAACAATTTGTGCTTTCCAGGTAAAGATTAAGTAAACTGTAAGGCTTTAAGAAACCTTGAAGTTACAATAATGGGAATAATCTGATACCATAATCATAACATTAGATTATTCATAACCCTTTCAGCATCCTTATGCCTATATTTACCAACAATTACAGCAGTAATCACTTCCTACTATAGGAATATTAGAGGATTAGGCAGTGATACTTAATCAGCGAAAACATCATAATTAATCAAAATGCCTATTTAGAAGAATTTGCCAGTAACTGAGACAACTTATTAGTTTTCTGAAAAACCTGAACTTGGAAAAGCTGCAATAAGCAGATTAAATTGGGCTTCCTGTATTCAAAAAGTAATTCTGTAACTTCACTGATAAAAAGTAATTCTGTAAAGTGTGTCAGAATTCTAAACTGAACTATGAATAGTTAGTTGGTGGAAAAAAATCACATTATCTTTTCATTCCGTTTTTTCCACAAACTTTTTGAAGCACCCTCCGATATCTTATTTTCTATTTCAAAAACATAATCAGTTCTTGAAGTTTTAAAAGAAAATATTTTGCGATAATAATCCAAACTAAATCTTAGTGGCAGCTTGAAATCTTTTCAAGATGAAGAACTGTCTTAAAATTGTTTTTCATTTGGTAGTGCAAAAAACACCACCACCTGTATTCATACAGACATGCCCATCAGGGTGTTCAGAGGAATTCATACATCATTAGCATCTGTCCACTCACAAATGGAAACCACCCAGAAGAGATCATAAGGATCTTTTGTTGTTGTTGATATTGGCAATAGTCTCTGACTCATGATGACCACAAGTATACAACTGAACAAAACGTCAACATATCCTGCCATGTCTTCATTATCATTGGTATTCTGGCTACATTGTGTAATTTTAGTGCAGATGATAAAAATGAAAGCAAAGAAGACTAAAAACACTTACTGACGAAGATCAAAGACTAATGTCATCAGTATGGATTGGACGCCAATATAAGGAAAATGAAAAGCTCAAACTAGTCTAATAAATAACACCATGGTAAATGGAGAAAGCTTTTAAATTGTCAAAGACTTCATTTTGCTTGGATCAACAATAAACATTCACAGAAGCAGTAGTCAAGAAGCCAAATGACATAGTGTATTAGGTAAATCTGCTGCAAAATACCTCTTTGAAGTGTTCAAGAACAAAGAGATCAGTTTGAGGACTAAGGTGTGCCTGACCCAAGTCATGGTATTTTCAACTGTTTTATACGCATGTGAAAGTTGGACAATGAATAAGGAAGATTGTAGAAGAATTGGTATAATTGAGTTATTGTGTTATAGAAGAATATTGAAAGTACCATGGACTGCCAGAAAAACAAGTAAACCTGTGTTGGAAGAAGTACAGCCAGAATGCTCTTTAGAAGCCAGCATGATGAGTTTTTGCCTCATAATTTGGATAAATTATCTGGAAGGACCAGTCCCTGAAGAAGACATTATACTTGGTAAAGTGGAGAGTCAGTGAAAAACAGGAAGACCCCAAATGAGATGGATTGGCTCATCAGCAACAGCAACTGGCTCAAATGTAACAATTGTGAGGTTGGTGCAAGATCAGGAAGCGTGTTATTCTGTTGTGCATAGGATAGCTGAGTCAGAACTGACTAACAGCAACGAGGTGCTCATCTTCCCTCTCCATAGGAGGCACAGGGTTTTGATTGGCAAATTTTCAAAACTGATCGTCAAGCCATTTCTCAGCTGTCTTAGTCTGGAAACTCTGCTGAAACCTGCCTACCATGAGTGACCCTACTTGTACTGGAAATACAAGTATCCATGGGAGTACAATGAGACTTTCTGCTCCCTCTAATATTTAAAAAGGCCTAGAAACCCTATAAAGGGTCACTATGAATAGGAACCAACTCAATGGCACATAACAACAATAACTTCCAGTTATTATTATAACAAGCGACCACAATACAACAAATTGATAAGACAGGTGACAGAAGATTAGGTTAGGAAGTCAGGAAGTTCATTTAATGCAACCTTCACTTGAGTCTTAAGGCCTAAGTTGTAGTCCTGTTACTTACCAGTTCAGTTCCTTAGCCTTCATTTGTAAAGTGGTCCTAATAAAAATAGCCACCTCATCAGACTTCTGTAAAGCAGCAGGCTCAGTACCTTGCACATAGAAACTGTCCCAAAATACTAAATAGTATTTCATCAAATACTGCATGAATCCTTCATGTATCTCTGAGGAGTTACAAGGACATATAGTTGTTGAAAGACTTATATCCCTGCCATACAAACTGACCTTGAAAAAGATCCTCCATTTGATGGTTCTTCACCTATGAGTCCACCACAAGCTCTGTGTGTGTGTGTGTGGGGGGGGGGTGGAAATGAGACTTTCTGCCCCACAAAAATATAAAGCCTTGGAAATCCTAAACAGGGTTGCTATGTCTGAAAGGCACTTATCAACAACAACTATCTTCTGGTACTTTTGCTTATTTTCTCCTAATTCCATCTTGATTTTCTTCTCCTGGATGAAAACTGATCCAGAAGAGAATCTATGGAGAGTAGAAGGGCAAATAAACATTCATCTTAGTCTTCTCTCCTGCATTTTGTCATATCCCTAATTCATTCCCCTTAATCAAAATCTTAGTCCAACTTCATGAAGTTGATCTATACTTTGTTAAAAAGATTTTAGTGAAGACCCATAACTGATGTAACAAAAACTGAAATCTTTAAACAAACTGATGAAGCACTGAAGGTGCTTACTCATCTATGTGAGCAAATTTGGAAAATGGCAACTTGGCCAACCGATTGGAGAAATCCCATATTTGGGTTCATTCTAAATAGAGATAACCTAGTTGAATGCAGAAATCATCCAACAATAATCATTAATAACACACACAAGTAAAATTAAGCTGAAGATAATTCAAAATCAGTTTCAAAAGTACAATAATATGGAACTGCCAGAAAATCAAGGCAGATTCAGGAAAAGATGTGGGACTAGGAACATCATTGCTGGCATCAAATGGATCTTGGCTGAAAGAAGACAATACCAGAAAGATGTTTACTTGCGTTTTAGTGACTGGGCAAAGGCTTCCAACTGTGGGGATTACAACAAACATTGCAAAGAATGTGCATTCCTAAATTGCGCACCTGAGGAAAGTGTCTTTGTTCATCCACACCTTTTTACTTTTGTTTCATAGTCTATGCTAACAATTAGATTCCTTAAAAATTGGACTGCTAACCTTAAGGTTCACAATTCGAAAGTACCAGGTGATTTATGGGAGAAAGATGAGGCTTTCCGCTCTTGCAAAGATTTACAGTCTCGGAAACCCTGTATAGGGTCTCTGAATCAGAACTGACTCCACGGCATATAACCACCACATCACCACCAGTACCACCAGCATCTTCCGGGAAATTTTTGTTTTTAGCTTTAAACTTTAGGTGTTTGATCCATTTTGAGTTAGTTATTGTGCTTGGTGTGAGGTATATTTCCTCATTCATTTTTCTACATAGCTTTCTTCAGTTTTTCCAGTGCCATTAGTTAAAGAAATAGTTCCTGCTTCATTAAATAGAGATTGATAGGTTCATGAAGACCAGCTGTCTGTAGATGGATTTGTTTACTTCTGGGTTCGCAGTTCTATTTTATTGGCCTATGGCTCTGTCATTGTACCTATACAAAGGAATTTTAATTACTGTGGCTATATAGTAAACAACCACTTGTCTGTCAGTCTGTCATACTGAGGTGGCTTGTGAGTTCCTGTGACACTGGAAGCTATGCCACTGGTATTTTAAATACCAAGAGACTCA
>NW_006408546.1:24214306-24222322 GCF_000296735.1 Chrysochloris asiatica | reverse complement strand
ATGGAATTTTTAATAACCTCATATGCATGTGCAAGCTGGACAGTAAATAAGGAAGACAGTAGAATTGATGCATTTGAGCTATGGTGTTGGAGGAGATTACTGAAAGTGCCATGGGCTGCCAAAAGAACTAACAGATCTGTGTTGGAAAAAGAGCAGCCAGAGTGCTCCTTGGAGGTCAGGATGGCCAATCTTCATCTCTCATATTTCGGACATATTGTGAGGAGGGACCAGTTGCTGGAGAAGCATATCATGTTTGGTAAGATGGACCATCAGAGAAAAAGAGGAAGACCCCCAGTGAGATGGACTGCCCAAGTGGCGGCATCGATGAACTCAAGAGTGGCAACGGTAGTGAGGTTGGCCCAGGATCGGGCATTGTTTCGTTCTGCTGTGCACAGGGTCACTATGAGTTGTTATGGACTGGATGGCACCTAACAACAACAACAACAACTGAAACCTTGGCCAACTGGATGCAGTGCAGGGCCATAATTACAGGAGGAGTTTTGTAATGAATTGCTAGGGGTTAATGGAACTCTGCCTTTCTTCAATTGTGGATTGAATTGTCTCCCAAAAATATGTATTGTAATGCCTAACCTCTATGCCAATGGTTAAAAAGGCATTTTAGAATGGATTCTCTTTGTTATGTTAATGAGACAGACTTACTGTAAGGTGTTCTTGAGTCAATATCTCTTGAGATGTAAATGAGATTAAACAAGTGGACTGAAACTGAACTTATTCCCATGTTTAGATTTTCACCCAAGCAATACATAGATAAAGGAGCTCTGGGAGCGTAGTGGTTAGGAACTGGGAGGTCAGCAGTTCGAAACTACCAGCTGCTCCGTGGTAGAAAGATGAGGCTTTCTGCTCCCGTAAATATGTACAGCCTCGGAAACCCTGTTCAGGGTTGCTATAGGTCAGAACCAACTTGATGGCACTTAACAACAACAACAATACATAGATAAAGGTTGTTGTTCAGTGCTGTTATAGCAACCCTGTAGAGGGTTTCTGATTAGTGGGTGGTGGGTACGAACTGCCAACTTTCCACTTAGCAGTTCAGCGCTTATCCAAAAGAATCACAGCAGTGAGTATCTACATCATAGTATAGTCAAGCATTCGAGATCAAAATGGCAGCATTTACTTAGGGGAATAATTCAGAAGCATAAAAAATAAGGAGAAATGGAAACAATTTACAATAAGAAGTTAGGAAAAAGAAAAGCAAGAAAGATGAAATACAGAGAGATTAGGCAAGGAAGCTAAGAATTAGAAATGAGAGACAAGAGATGACAAGACACATGACATTCAACGATGAGCATTAACTTAAAAGATACAAGATTTTTTTCCAGAATCCACAGAGAAAGAAAGGTTTCCCCTAGAGTGATATACTGTATTCAGACATCTAGCATCCTAAACTGTGAGGGAGGAAATGAATTTCTGTTTATTAATGACACTTACCTATGGTGTTTCTGTAATAGCAGCACTGGATAACTAAGACAGGGACACCTTGGTAATTAAACTTTAAATGCCTTAGTTTTCTCCTCACAGATCAGTGGACAAGCATGTCTATATCACAGAGGTATTGTGAGAATTATATGAGTCAGTGCATGAAAAGTCCTTAGGCTAATACTTATGGCTCAGTAAGTGTTTAGTAAAAGTCAGCTGTTAAGATTCTTCATACTATTGTTGCTATAGTTGTTTGCCTCTATAGAACTGATGAATCAGCGTTAGGACATAACAAAAGAGATGTTTTTAATGGTTGTTGTTGTTGTTATGTGCAGTGGAGTCTGTTTCAACTCACAGCGACCCCTTTACAGGGTTTCCAAGGCTATAAATCTTTACGGGAGCAGACTCATCTTTTTTCCAAAGAACAGCTGGTAGTTTCAAACTGCTGGCCTTGAGATTAGCAGAGAAACCACTATGCTACCAGATCATTGACTAATTTATGCTTAATTTATGCTATGTGTATGGAGAAAAAAAATGTCAAAATTAAGCAAAAATGATATCAAATAGAAATATTTAAGAATGCCATCTGCTCATATGTTGGAGATGACTGATTTAGCTAAGGTCTAAAAAACATATTTCAGTGCTGTTTTGTGCCGTCAGACACCTCTGGATTGCAGACTGGGTTCATTCATAAAAATTTTGTAGAGGATAAGTAGTTCAGATGTATTACAAGCACAGTTAGAAAACGGACTGGAATCCAAGAATCACCAGCTTCATATCAAATTCCTGTTTTACTACCCAAAGCTCTTTCCACAGCTTTCTATGGCTAGGAAAGGTGACGCCAAGGCTTTATTTTGTTTTGTTTTCTCATAGCACTGACAAAATCTCCCTTCTTCTTATAGTTGCCGCCAACTCCTCCACCTTACTCCTCATAAAGCTTGAATGTATAAGTGTATACACACACATATAGGCTCATATGCACACCCACCCACTCACGGACATGCACAAACACACTATTTTTAACAGCTATGAGTAAATAGTATTGGGTGGGTGGCTTTCCAATGCTCCTGTGAATAAGAGAATGGTTGGGTGTTTGGGTGGGTGTGAATTCTGTTTCTGTGATTCAATTGAGGAGGTAATGGCCTATATCGCTACTCCCCCCTACAAGATTCATAAATATCCCCAAAGGGTCTTATGCAATAGTTGTTTTCCCAGATATACGCCTACACTCACAACCCTGGATCACTCCATTATAGCTTCCCTGCAGCATATCTAATGCTGTTTGCAAAAATTTCTTAACACATCAGATTTTGAGCTTTTCCAGATGCTATTCAGCAAAAAAAAAAGTAGTCTTATACAAACAAAACCTCTTTGAAAGCTTCTTCAAGCTACTGGCCCATATCCAAGTTCTAGTTTACACCTAAGCTTCTACTTGCCCTCTACACTGTTCTGATGGATATCAGAGGAATCTGGGAAATTTGCAAGACAGGAATCAAAGTTCTACAAAATCACTCTTTTATTAAAGAATAAACCTCAACAACAGTTGCTATACATACTTAAGCAGATGACTAGAATTCAAAGAAGTTTCTATATAACAGCAGCCCATTGTCTCAGAATATATATTATCCATCACTCTGTGACTTTGGTTGATGTTGAGATACATATTCCCTCAAAATGATAAATGTCTTCATGATGCCTCTGGTATTAGAGGGTTAAACTCCTTCCAAATGCTGGAGGATACAGTATGGGTATAAAATCTTGTTAGTTTCTATTCCAGGATGTTTCTGAAAATATCATTTTTTATTTCAAATGGATTTAATAAATTTGAGTATCTGATTTCTTTCCTTCATAAGAGTTCAAGTAGAAGACCAGAAATCTAGTCTAGAAACATAGATCAAGTCTAGAAACATAGAGAAGCATTAAACACTTGTGAACATGAAACAATGTATGTGTAGGGTGAGCAGAGGAACTCTGGTAGAGTAGTGGTTACAAATCAGGCTGCAATCGGCAGGGTCAGCTGTTCGAAACTACCAGCTGTTCTGAGGGAGAAAAATGAGGCCTTCTGCTCCTGTAAAGATTTGCAGCCTCGGAAGCCCTGTACAGGGTCACTATGAGTCAGAACCGACTCCACGGCACATAACAACAACAGGGTAAGCAGAGTTGGTAAAGTGAAGAAGCACACTTGTTTTCTTGGTGTCTTCCTATAGTCTTTCTTCCTCCCCAGTGAATATTGCCCATTTCATTTGTCTACTCATTTTTCCTGCACAATATCCACACTACCTTAATATTTTTTAATCTCTTATTGAGTTTGTTTGCAGAATAACAGACAAATAGCTAGTATCTTCATCTACTGATGAGAAGTGGTAGCTGAATCTGATGATCAAACTGTATGTCTTTGAGTCCCATTCAGGCCTGCCACTTCTAGATGCAAGACATTGACTGAAGCAATTGTCTGTGACTCATTTTCCTCACCTGCAATAAGGTGGTAAAAAACCCTTCAGTGGTCATTGTGTGGATTAAATGAGTTGGTAATACATGGTCCTGGTGTGGCACTGTGGGTTAATGTGCCAGACTGCAAAGCCATTTCAACTGAAAGGTTGGCAGTTCAAGCTCACCAGCCGCTCCTTGGAAACCCTATACAGGGTCATTATGGGTCAGAATCAGCCTGATGGCACATAACAACAACAATACATCATAAGGACTTAGAATGGTATATGTTATACAGTAAACGTACCAGAAGATATATAATGATAAAAAATATATCTGTAAAGTAGCCATTTGTCACTTTCCTTTGCTTGTTTCATTATCATGGATGCTTACCTAGGATTCACAAGATCTCTTAATTTAACTCTTCACACCTCTCAGCTTAAAAATACCTCCAGGAAGATTAAGTGACCTCTTGGAAGTAGTAACAAAGTCAATCACAGCAGGGATCAGAACAAATATTTCAGTCTCTCTTTTTTCATTATATGATTCTTTCCACTGCCTGTTATAAGTATATGAAAGATGAGTAAGGGTTTACTATTTAGTGTAAAAAAATCATACATATTTCTATGTCAACATTTCTCAAATAACCTAATAGTACTATTAATGCTTCATCTTATCAAAGGATGGCTGAATATACCTTTATCTTACCATTATCAATCCTGTTACCAACTCTAGATGTCTCAAGTTTAGAAATCATGATCATTAACAATGAGATAGTGATGCCTAGCAACACTCACCTATTAGTAGAGCAGAGGAAAGTCTTGACAACTTAATTCCAAAATGAGCCAATGAAAACCCAATGTATCACAATATTATGATAAACCATCTATCAGAAAAATGACACAGGAATGGCCGGTGATTTATTTCATTGTGCATGGGATCACCATGGGTGTTTAGGATGACTAATGACAGTTAACATCAACATTAGTCATAGATCCATAATTGGAACCCAGAACACTTGACTCCAATATACATGAATCTCATGGAAATGACCCTACCTGGAGAATAGGGAACACAGCTACAGAGTCTGCTACCATTCTTCCCAGTGCATTAGTCATTTCCGTTCTTTAGAGAAGTTAAATCTCTCCCACTAGAAACAGCACAAGTAGAATTTACAAATAAGTTTTTCCACTGCTTCTCTCCACCCCTGTATAAAGGAATAAAGCCATGATTCAACCTAGGCTAGTCATTCACGCCCTACAATTTCATTCTTCATTTAAATAATACAAAATTAGGGCAAATTAATTTTCTCTGAGGTTCCCTAAACAAGGGCTGAGAGTCTATCTTTCTTGGATTCTCAATATTCAGTGTGCTGAAACTCCATATCATGTTTCTCCACATGTTTTCTTGGATTTCATTTTCTGTCATTTACTGGAATCCTGAGATGCTCTCATAGTATAGTGGTTATGAATCAGGCTGCTAACTTCAAGGTCAGCAGTTCAAAACTACCAGCTGTTTTGCAGGAGAAAGATGCAGATTTCTGCTCCTGTAAAGATTTGCAGCATCGTAAAGCCTATACAGGGTTGCTGTGAGTCGGAAGTGACTCCACGGCACATCACCACCACCAACACATTGTAGTCCTGGTGTGGTGCTGTAGGATAAGCATGATCAGCTGTTCAAATCTACCACCTACTCCTCAGAAACCCTATACCACGTCGCAATGAGTCAGAACTGAGTAGACAACACTAAACAATTCATGTAGCACTGAAGGCAATGGTGGGAAAAAAGACTCCAGAAATTGATGAAATTAAAATAGAAATGTTTCAATAAACTGATACAGCAATGGAGGCATTCACTCATCTTTGTCAAGAAATTAGAAAGGCAGCTACCTGGTCAACTAGTTGGAAAGACAGCTACCTGGACCAATTGGTTGTATATGTGCCAATTATAAAGAAAGGTGACTCAACAGAATGGCCAAATCATCAAACAGTATAATTATATCACGTGCAAGTGAAATTTTGCTGAAGATAGTTTTTACATGGTTACAGCTGTACCTCAACACAGAGCTGTCAGAAATTAAAGCCAGATTCTAAGAGAATGTGTAACTAGGGATATCACTGTGAACAGGAGATGGAAGTTGGCTGAAAGTAGACAATACTAAGAAGATATTTACTTGTACTTTATTAACTATGCAAAGCATTCAATTCTGTGGACCATAACAGAATGGTATTCCAAAACACTTAATTGTGCTCATGAGGAGACTGTAAACAGACCAAGAAACAGTAGCTCAAAAAGAACAAGGGGATACTGAATGGTTTAAATGAGGTAACATGTGTACCAAGGTTGTGTCCTTCCACCATAGTTATTTAACATGCATTCTGAGCAAATAATACAGGAAAATGGGTTCTATAAAGAACATGCATCAGGATTGGAGCAAGACTCATTAACAATATGCAATAAGTAGTTGAAACTACCTTGATAGGTGGAAGTGAAGAGTATTTGTAATACCTACTGATGAAGATCAAAAAATCAAAAACTAGTCTTTAGTACTGATTGAACCTCAGTACAAAGAAAACAAAAACAATGGAAGAAGAAATAACATCATGATAAACAGAAAAGATTGACATTGTCAAAGTCTTAATTTTGATTGGAAGCAGCAGTAAAAAAAAACTGAATGACGTACTACAGTAGGCAGAACTGCTGTAAAAGACCTCTTTAAAGAATTAAAAAGAAAAGATGCCACTTTAGGAGTAAGATGTACTGAAACAAGTCATGGTATTTTCATGTGCCTCCTATGCAAGTCAAAGTTGAGCAATAAATAGTAAACACCACAGAAGAATTGATGCATTTGAATTATGGTGTTGTACAATGATATTGAAAGTACCATGGACTGCCAGAAGAACAAACAAATCTGTGTTGGACAAAGGACAGCCATAATGCTCCTTAAAAACCAGAATAACAAGGCTTCATCTTGCATAGTTTGGATGTGTTCACAGAAGGGACAAGTCCCTGGAGAAGGAAATCATGCTTGGTAAAGGGTCATTAAAGGAGAGAAAGACACCCAAGGCTAAGACACACTGACAGCAGCAATGCACTAAATCATAGCAACAATTGTGAGGATGCTATAGGAAAGGTAAATGTTTCATTCTGTTCGGGATAAGATTGACATGAGTTGAAACCAACTCAACAACACATGACAACAACAATAAATCTCATCCTAGCAATAATAACAGCTGCATGAGATAAGCAATGTTTTTATTCTCATATTCCAGGTGGGAAAATTGAAGGAGGAAATGGTTATGTATTTTGTTGAGAGTTATCTAGCAAGAGGTAACAGGAGGAGTCAGCGTTCCATATCTATGTATTCACTACTTATACTTTCCATGGAAAAATATGATGGATGAACTGAAAAAAAATAAAGAAAAAGAATAATATATAACGATTTAGTAAGCTAGGTGTTCCAGATACAATTACTATCCCATCTGGTGTAACCGTAATAATAACCATGTTATACAGGGATGCCGAATTATTCTAGAACAAATAGATTGTGCTTTATGTCTGAACTACATCCATTTTCCATTTTTTATAGCATCGTAATAAATGCTACCATTACAAATGGCTTAAAGTAATGAAAAATAAACTATATCTAGATAGAAAATGATTATCAAAAGGCACTAAAGTAAGACTTCTATAGTTAGATTTTTTCAAGAATAGCACCTTACTTAATATTAAAATTACTTAAATAAAAATGACAACCACAAAATACAGGTGAACTGTATTTTCTTCCAGTCTCTAGGTGATTCTTTCAAATCTGCTGTGTCTTAGCTAAATCACAATGCCCTTGAGAGTGTGCTTTGAATGCTAAGGAAGTTTATTTATGGGAACAAATTAGAGCAATGCCACTCTTAGGCTTTGTAGGATTTGATCCTCAAACAAATGTTTGTGACGAAATAATAAAAACCCTTAAAATAGCATTTTATTCTCATGCAAATTGCCCATGAGTATAACATAGCACTAGGACTTTCATAATAGCTAAGTGTATAAAAGGAATCAGAAATTGAGTATAAGGAAGAACAGGGTAGAAAGTTTGTTTTAAACAATTTCAAATACAAAATTCAGGCTGTGATAACCTTTTTTATTTTTTAACTGTTT
>NW_006408546.1:24210434-24211246 GCF_000296735.1 Chrysochloris asiatica | reverse complement strand
AAAAGGTCAAAATGGATGTCAGAAGAGACTCTGAAACTTGTTCTCTGACACAGATATGTTAAAGCAAATGGAAGAAATGAGGAGATACAGAGTGGAACACAAAACTTCAAAGGTTAATTCCAGAAGACAGAGTTAAATATTATATCAAATTTTGTAAAGATCTGGACTTAGAAAACCCAAAGGGAAGAACATGCTCAGCATTTCTCAAGCTGAGAGAACTGAAGAAAAATTTCAAACGTCGACTTGTGATACAGAACGATTGTATCGGAATCCTGGTGTGGCATTGTGGTTTAATGCACAGGTCTGCAAAGTTGGTTTGGATGCCAAGTTTGGTGGTTCAACCTTCCCAACCACTCCTCGGAAACCCTACAATGGGCTTCATGGATCAGAACCAATCAAATGACACTTAATAACAACAATGGACAAAATATTGAATGATGCAGAAAGCATCAAAACAAGATGGAAGAAATACACAGTAACTGTACCAAACAGAAGTGATATTTGTTCAAACATTTTCAGAGGTAGCATATGATCAAGAACGAATGATCCTAAAAGAAGAAACCCAAGATGCATTGAAGGCACTGCCCAAGAAAAAGACACTAGGAATAGGTGGAGTACAATCTGAAATCTTTCAACAAACTGATGCAGCATTGGCAGAACTCCTTCATCTCTGCCAGGATCTTTTTAAGAAAACTACTGAGCCAAATGATTGGAAGAGATTCATATTTATGCCCATTCCAAAGAAAGGTGACCCAATGGAATGTGGAATTCATCAGACACTATCACTGCTATCCCATGTGAGTAAAGTTTTA
>NW_006408546.1:24208596-24209734 GCF_000296735.1 Chrysochloris asiatica | reverse complement strand
GGACCAACAAACAACATTCATATAAATGGAGAAAAGACTGAAGTTGTCAAAGACTTTACTGTGTTTGGATTAAACGTCAACATTCAAGGAGGCAGCAGTTGAAAAATCAAACAATGCATTAGGCAAA
This sequence comes from Chrysochloris asiatica, assembly GCF_000296735.1. NCBI lineage: Eukaryota > Metazoa > Chordata > Mammalia > Afrosoricida > Chrysochloridae > Chrysochloris > Chrysochloris asiatica. The sequence goes on along the minus strand of NW_006408546.1, from coordinate 24,209,607 downwards.
TGTGCTGCACAAGACCTCTTTAAAGTGTTGAACAGCAAAGATGTCAATTTGAGAACTAATGTGCCACTGACTCAAGCCACGGTATTTTCAAGAACCTCATATGCAGGTGCAAGTGGGGCAGTGATTTAGGAAGACTGTAGAAGAATTGATGCATTTGAGTTATGGTTTTGGAGGAGAGTATTGAAAGTACCATGGACTGACAAAAGAACAAACACATGTATATTGGAAGAAGTACAGCCGGAGTGCTCCTTGGAAGCCAGGATGGCCAAACTTCTCATACTTTGGACATATTGTCAGGAGGGACCAGTCCCTGGAGAAGGACATCGTATTTGGTAAAGCGAAGGGTCAGAGAAAAAAGACACCCAACCAGGAAGACACCCAACCAGATGGACTGGCACAGTGGCAGCAGAAATGGGCTCTGGTGAAGCAATGCTTGTAAGGTTGGCCAGAACCAGGCAGTGTTTTGTTCCGTTGTATATAGGTGGCTATGTGCTGGTACCCACTGAATAGCAACTAACAACAACCATAACACTACAAAGACAAAGCCGATATTCTGTGGCACATTAGTCTCATTCCTAGAAATTATATGAATATAAAATTCAAAAGAAACATGAAAAAAAATATTTATATATTCTAATTTATTCTTTAACAGTAAAAGGCTAGACCAAAATGTGAGGCATTGAGGAAGTAGTTTAGTATATGATGGTGCACATTAAATTGGACCTAATGGGAGAAATCCATGGGTGGCAGAAATGGTTATGCATTTGGACTACAGAGGTGCCTCAGGAGTAAACTCTACAGAGTGTAGTTCTAGTCTATGCACATGGAGATGCCATAAGTAGGAACTGAATCAATGACAACTGAAAGTAAAATTACAGAAGAAAAATGTGAGAAAAAAATGTCATATACAATATGAAATATACAAGTCACAACACAAGGCCACAAACAAAATGAGCAAAGCTACCTAACACGTTCATCATAACTATTCAGTCTGTATGCTGAACAAATAAT
>NW_006408546.1:24205392-24206726 GCF_000296735.1 Chrysochloris asiatica | reverse complement strand
AACAACAACAACAACAACAATTTATTCTAAGCGCAAAAGTTACAAATATGATATCAATAGACAAAGAATAATGAGGAAAAAATTTCAGTGCATATGAAAAATCAATGCAATATTAAAAGAAAACTAAAACAATGAAATGAGAAGGCAACAAAATAGTAATTTAAACAGGGAATAAAAATAAGCAATTAATAGAATAACAACTTTAAATGGTCAAACATCTGAAAAAGATGTTAAGCCGCTACAAGTAATCAGAGAAATAAAATATGATGATAAATCACTTCTGAGTCTGAAAGACAGAAACTGAAATATTGATATAGTACCTTAGCATGTTGAAATTTTGCTTAATTTCTACTTTCTTTCTTAAACTTGTGTATATCCTTTCATTCTCTGCCACAATGAATATTTACATGATTAAAAAAGTCTATTTTTGTTTCAAAAGCTAGTAATAAAAAGAAAACATGGGCACAGGCAACTGACAAATGAAGAAAGAAAACTGAAAACAAGAATTTGAAACATTTTTCATTTCAGGATAAATCAAAGAAATGGCAATAGGATCATGTCCTGTGTTGTGTTGTTACGTGATGTTTGCATAGGACTTCTGAGGAATAGCTGGTGGGGTTGGCTCACCGAACTTGTAGTTAGCAGTCCAGTGCATATCCTACAGTGTCACACCAGGAATCCATATACCATCTAGGAAATTTTCAGTGCTGAAAAATATCAATGCTATTCAGTAATGTGTGGACTTTATAGTTAAGACTACAAACTGACTTAATTAAAAATATTTGTAGGGCTCTTTGTTTCTGAAAATGCATGTAAAATATTTAAATACAACTATACATTTGAGTGAACAACTGTACTTCTAAGAATTTACACTAAGAAATAAATCTAATATTTTCCAATTTTAGTAACAAGATTGTTGGCTACAGTGTTATTTATATCTCAGCCCCTCCAAGCACACAAAAATATAAAATCCTGCTGCTTGATAAAAGGTGACTGGACTGTGAGCCACAAGTTCAGCAGTTCAAACCTACCACCTCGCCTTGGAAACTATACAAGTTCTGAGTCAAAATCTCCTTACCATCACATAACAATAGTGAGTTTGTAGACTGCAAATCATAATCTTGAGAGACATCAAAGTCTTGAATCAGAAAGATATGAAAAGGGACTCAAAGTACTATCAATGATAAAAGAAAATTGCCAAATTGCATAATGGCTTTAATTAATTAAAGAAAAAAAAATCTAGTCTTTCTCTAACTCTTTTTTCTCTCTATGTAAATATGAATACTGGGCTGTTCAGTTAAAGGATTATAAAATATTTAAAAATACATTATTTT
>NW_006408546.1:24202244-24203107 GCF_000296735.1 Chrysochloris asiatica | reverse complement strand
TTGATTGTATTAGGATTGAGAGTATCAGGAGAGATTGTATCAGGATTGACATCGAAATTTAAAGTGAGAGTATCAACATAAAACCAAATGGCCACCACTCGTCTGTCTGTCCTGCTGTGGTGGATTGAGTTGCTGTGATTCTGAGGGCTCTGCCACCAGTATTTTAAATAACCGGCAGGGTCACCCATGGTTGACAGGCTTCAGATGAGCTTCCAGACAAAGACAGACTAGGAAGAAAGAGTGACAAACTACTTCAGAATCACTAGTCACTGAAAACTCTATGAATAGCAGAGAAACATTGTCAGATACAGGACCGGAAGGTGGGAAGGCACTCAGAATGCGACTTGGGGGAAAAAATGCCTCCTCAAAGTAGAGTTGACCACGATGACGGGAATACAGTTAAGCTTGGGGGAGAAAAGTGCACAGAACCTTCATTTACTGATGGGCCAAAACTCAAGATGAGAGAAACAGCTGTAAACATCCATTGAAAATCTGAACGTGGAATGTGCAAAGTATGAATCTGGGAAAATTGGAAGTTGTCAAAAATGGAATGGAACACATCAACATCAATATCTTAGGCATTAGTGAGCTGAAATGGACTGGTATTGGCCATTTGTAATCTGACAACCACATGGTTTACTAGCTGGGAACGACAAATTGAAAAGGAATGGTGTTGCATTCATCGTCAAAAAGAACATATCCAGATCAGTCATGAGGTTCAATGCTATAAGTAATAGGATAATATCCATGCGCCTACAGGGAAGCCCCGTTAATACCACTATTATTCAAATTTATGCACCAACCACTAAAGCCAGTGAAGATGAAATAGAAGAATTCTACCAACTTCTTCAATCTGAAATCGA
>NW_006408546.1:24196438-24200099 GCF_000296735.1 Chrysochloris asiatica | reverse complement strand
GGACAGTGAATAAGGAAGATCGTAGAAGAATTGATGCCTTTGAGTTGTGGTGTTGGAGGAGAATACTGAAAGTGCTGTGGACTGCCAAAAGAACCAATAGATCTGTTTTGGAAGAAGTGCAGCCAGGGTGCTCCTTGGAGGCCAGGATGGCTAAGCTTTGTCTCTCACACTTTGGACATGTTGTCAGGAGAGAACAGTCGCTGGAGATGGATGTCATGCTGGGTAAAATGGAGGGTCAGAGAAAAAGAGGAAGACCCCCAACGAGATGGATCAGCCAGGTGACATCATTGATGGCGTCAAGTATGGCAGCGGTGGTGCAGGTGGCCCAGGATCGGACATTGTTTTGTTCTGCTGTGCATGGGGTCACTATGAGTCGGTTCCAACTTGATGGCACCTGACAACAACAACATCATTATACTGACATGTTGATAATGCACAGACATGTTTTCTATGGACAATTTACATTCCTTGCTTTCTCCAGATTCTAGGTTCTAAAAATATAAACTTATAGGCCCCTGTTCAATCAAGCCTGTTCTCACTAAAGTGAGTGGATGAGCAGAAAGAGATAACTTTCCAAGTCATTGCCAGAATGATTCAAAAATAAAAACAGAATCAGAGCCAGAATATAAATTTACTGTATCATTTTTTAAAAATGAGAAATATCAAAATCTTTACATGGAGATATAGTTTATTAAATGATGAATATTTGACATTTCCTCATACTGGGGTCTGACTTGGGACATCTTTGCCAGGAGGGTTTTCAAAATGATTCAAGTGGGTGGGCATTCCTGGGAACAATAGGTCATTCAGTTGGTTCAGAAAGATAGCTTGGTCTCCAAAGACTGTATTAGACATAGTGGCCTAAAGGAAGTTCTGAATGTCTAATTCTTCAAGATTTCCTTCATAAGATATTTAGCTAAACTCTAAAGCTTCCATGATATTTTTTGCACGTTCCCTTCTTCATAAAAATTTAACAGTCCACTAAGAATAGAAAGGAAATGCATTCATTTATTTATATTGTTATAAGTGTGTGTGTATATGTCTACACAAAATGTCTGAGAACCGTTGTTGTTGTTAAGTATCTTTGAGTTGGCTCCAACTTATATCTTCCCTGTATAGAGTTTTCCAAGGAGTGGCTGGTGGTTGAGTGGCTTTTGGTTAGAAGCCCAGTGCTTCTCCTACAAGTCCATTAAATAATGGTGCTGGGACAGGCAAAAGAATGAAGCTGGACCCACACCTCACACCACGTGTAAAAATCAACTCAAAATGGTCATATGTTCAAGGACCTAAATGTAAGATCTCAATCTACCAGAATCTTAGAAGAAAGCATTGTTTCAGGGCCTAATGTTTGTTAACAGATTCTTAGATATGACACTTAAAGCTTAAATCACAAAAGAGAAAATCAAAACAGAACTTAATGAAAATAAACAAAAGTTTTGCTCACCAAAGGTCTTTATCAACAAAGGGGAGACCACTGGGAGAAAAATTCCAAACTTGGTCTCTCATATTTCAGACAGACTGCCAGGAGGGACCAGTCCCTGGAGAAGGATATCATGTTTGGTAAGGTGCAGGGTCAGAGAAAAAGAGGAAGACCCCCAACGAGATGGACTGGCCAAGTAGCAGCATCGATGGACTCAAGCATGGCAACAATAGTGAGGTTGGCCCAGCTCAGGCAGTGTTTCGTTCTGCTGTGCTTAAGGTCTCTACCGACTAGATGGCACCTAACAACAATAACAATGGATCTAATAAAAGCCTAACAGCCAGAATACATAAGTTCACTGATGGCTTGATGGTGGTTATGTGCTATGGAGGTGGTTCCAACTCACAGCAACCCTGTACAGGGTTTCCGAGGCTGTAAATCTTTATGCGAGCAGAAAGCTTCATCTTTCTCCTGTGGAACAGCTGGTAGTTTCAAACTGCTGACCTTGTAGTTCGCAGCCTAATTCGTAACCACTACGCTACCAGAGGTGGCTTGTTGTTGTTAAGTGCTGTCGAGTCGGTTCCGACCCATAGCGACCCTGTACAGGGTTCCGAGGGTGTAAATCCTTACGGGAGCAGAAAGCCTCGTCTTTCTCCCGCGGAGCGGCTGGTAGTTTCGAACCGCTGACCTTAAAGTTCGCAGCCCGATTCGTAACCACTATGCTACCAGAGCTCCTTAGAGGTGGCTTACTGGTTTACAAATTGGGCTGCCAATCACAGAGTCAGCTGTTCAAATCCACCAACAACTCCATGGAGAAAGATGAATCTTTCCACTCCTTTAGAGATTTAAAGCATCAGAAATCTTTCACAAGGTCATTATAAGTCCCAGTGGGCTCATTATAAGTCCCCATGGGCACACAAGAACAATGTCACCAAACCAGAATATATATAAAGAACTCTTAACCACAAAAAAGGACAAGCAATCCAATCAAAAAATGTGTAAAGGACTTGAAGAGGAAATTGAATTTGAATAGCCTTTCAAACATATGAGGAAGCAAAGGAGCTGATAAACTAAGGAATGCAGTAAACACCAAAACAGGTCGAGAATATAAATTTGTCTATTGACTGCAACTTCTGTTGTTTGAATAAAGTAAGCAAATTTGAATACTTGGAAATTTTAGATAAACTGAGTCTGATTTTCTAAATCAGAGTTTCAATGGAAAAGTATAAGAGAAATGTATTTTATTAGCAAACTCTCAATGTGATTTTTGTTTGCAGTTAAGTATACTTTATCATTCACCGTTTTATGGAGGGCATTTCTGAATCCAACTGTCCAAGAAATTTTTAGGGTGACTGCTTTTCTCATTCTTTTGTTTGTGTGTTTCTATAATCTCTACATTCATGCTACTAGTTCATAGATGACTTAAAAACATGATTTACAACTATCTGTAATGCTGATGCAAATGGTTTGAAAGTCACTATTATCCATGTGCTATAGTTTTGTTTCATCTGTAACATTCAGACTTTGAAGTGGATTATCTTCAAGAGCCTTCCAGACTGTAAAAAAAATGATATCACTACTCAATAACACTATTATCAGATAAATGAGGGGAGACTACTACAGATCTTTGAAAGAAAGAAAAACACGATAATTATCAATTTTGAAAAGAGGATTTGGATAATACTGTTTAAATCCAATTTTCTTATCTAGATGACACAATAAATAACTCTTTGTTTATCTTCTGGAAGAGGAACCACTAAGACTTTTGTTGAACAGGTATCTAAAGGAACCATCATTGCCTTGAGCAGGGATTGACAGAACTATCTAAAGAATATTTTACTTGGAGCTCCATAAATACAAGAAGTGAACATATAAAAATAGAACAGAATCAAATTGGTGAAAAACTAAAGCTTCTATGAGCAAATGATCATATATGAGTTCTGCGGTTATAATACTACTAATATTCTTCCCCAAACCATTATGTGCTAGGCATTGTATTTAGAAGTGTTTCATATGAACGATAACCACATTATCATCCCATTATTGTTGCTGTTGTTAGGTGCCATCGAGTCAGTATGAACTCATAGTGCCCCTATGTACAACAGAACAAAACATTGCCTGTTCCTGTCAAACCTCAAAACTGTTGCTATGCTTGAGCCCACTGATGCGGCCACTTTGACAGTCCCTCTCGCTGGGGGTCTTCCTCTTTTTCTCTGACCCTCCACCTTACCAAACATGATA
>NW_006408546.1:24191096-24192473 GCF_000296735.1 Chrysochloris asiatica | reverse complement strand
TTTGCCTTAAAATGTCAATAAGACTATAATAAGTGTACGCTATGTCTTTGATCTAACCAAAGTTTGAGATATAAAACAAGTAGATGAGACACAAAGAGACTCAAACACAAATACGCAGAATCATAGATAGATACTCACTGGAGATCATGAGGAACAAAGAAACGCATGGGTAACAGTGACTGCTACAAGGTCCAACCCCTAGAGCTAACAGACATACAGCCTTTAAGCTGATGTGAATGTGACCTTCTGTAGCACTAGAGGATAAGCACTGGACAGCAAAGTTGGTTTGAATCGCAAGACTGGTGGTTCAAACTCACCAACCGCTCCTCGGAAACCCTATCTATACAGCATTACTATGAGTCAGAACCGACTCTATGGCATTTAACAACAGCTTCCTAAATTAAGAAAAATACATTCTATTCTCTAAAACCACCCACTGTGGTATTTCTGTTATACCAGCACTAGGAAATGAGACAAGTGGGATAGATACAAAAGCACAATGACAAAGATCATATATAGATTGATTCACTTAATGGAAGAAGAAATATTTGAATTTAAATAGTTAAATATAGTATGAATGGAGTAGCCCAAGAAAGCTCTGAGATATCCCATGGAAGTTCTGTAAGGTCTTCATTGGAGCAAAGGTGTGTGTTTTAGCAGGGGTATACATGTGTACTTGAAACTCAGTATGCAGTACCTTGAGAGTGCATGACCAGGAATGGGTAACAGACAAATGGTTGTTAAATAGTGGAAACCAATGCTTGCTGCTGATTCTCTTATACTTTTGTTGCTGTCAACTGGCACTAAGTCAATTCAGACAAATAGTGATTTGTATAGTGTTTTCAAAGGAGCTCTGTTAGTGTAATGGTTACGAATTGGGCTGCTAACCTCAGGGCCAGCAGTTGGAAATTATCAGCTGTTCCACAGGAGAAAGAGGAGGATTACAGCCTCGGAAACCCTGTACAGGGTTCGCTATGATTCAGAACCAACTTCACGCACATAACTACTAACCACCATAGTGTTTCCTAGAGCAGCTTCGTCTTTGAGATGCTGCTTCACACGGTATGTGATTCTTGGATGGCCATTTATTCTTAAAGAGTTTTGTATATGTCATTCCATTGCCTTATTGTCTGCATGGTGTCTGCTGAGAAATCACAGCTTAGTGTAATTTGTTCAATTTTGTAGGTAACTTTTCATTTTTCCTATGCTGATCTCAGGATTCTCTCCTTGTGTTTGATTTTGGACAGTTTGATTAAGATATGTCTTGGTTGTTTTCTTTGGGAATCTATCTCATTTGTGGTTCATGATATTAGGGAAGTTTTCTTCAACAACTTTCTGACAATTGTCTCTATGCTTGTCTCTTCCTGTTCTGGAGGA
>NW_006408546.1:24188084-24190456 GCF_000296735.1 Chrysochloris asiatica | reverse complement strand
GTGGTTGTAGAAGGGATGTGACAGAAGAGTTCCTGGCCCTAGATTGAGTTCCGGTTGTAATCATTCTAGAAGTAATTCGATGGGGTCCTTGGGGGAGCTGGTTTCAGTGTCTGTTAACACCAAAGGGAACCTGGGAGCAGGGTGACTGGTTAATTACTGGTATGGTGGCTCTGTGAGTGCTGTGGGTCTAAAGCTGAGCCCACCTGAATCCAGGCACCTAAGTGGCACAGCTGGCTCCAAGCTCATGCTGACATGGCTCCCAACCACGCAGTTCCAAACCCCTGGAGAACAGGTTCTGGAATGGGGGAAGATGAATGTGGGAGTTGACCACAATTCTGGTCACCAGTGGAACATGGGGAAAAAGAAAAAAAAAGAAAACTCATACCTTTTCTGTTGCCCACATAAAACTGCTAAGCCAGGACACACTCTGCTGCCAAAGCTGCTCACAAGATTTGGGCCTTGTCTGGACAGCCATTCACCAGTCAGTCTCTTCACCAACATTTATGTCTCTTAACCTGTCTTCTGAAGTTCAAGGTCTCAGAATTTTCTTCTTTGTCTCTTTTATTTTGTTTTTCATATTTTGGGGGGAGAGGGTTCATGTAGTGAGTCTGCCTAGTCCGCCATCTTGGCAGAAGTCCCTTGTGTAGAATTTTAGACTTGCTGAAGTCAAAACTTGGGAGGCGGTTTAGGATGGGTTGTATTACTAAGCCTATGATAGCTTATTCTATTTAAAGTCAAGGTTGAGCCTAAGGAAATTGCATTGCTGAACTGAAAAGAAGAGGTAGCAGCAAAAAAAAAAAAAAGGCCAGCAAAAAAAATGGTCACACCACTGAGGGACCTGAAGATTCAGAGAAGCCAAGAGTGGACAAAAGTTCATGAAGGCAGTGTGATTAGTGGTGTCAGGAGTAGCAGAGAGATCAGGGAAAAGAGCTGGTGCCTTTACACTCCTCATTAATAATTTGTGTTAAATTCAAAGTGAAGATTAAATTGCAAAATGAATTTCTGATTGTACTTGCCTTTAAGAGCAATTCCTTGTTGGCATGAAGTTCTTTTCCTCTCTATGGAACACCATTTCTTTACTGGAGTAAAGAAAAATTAATATGGAAAGGCGGGAGGTTATTGGTTCTGTAAACATAGTCCTGAAAATACATCCTACCTGGTGCTATGCAATTATGTAATTCTACCTGGTAGGTATTAGAGCAGGGCTTTATCAAATAAGGCTGGACCCATGCTCATTCAGGACCCCTAAATGAACCACCACAACATCTAATTTTTTGCAATGTCTGGTTCTCTAACCAAATGTCTTGTTGTTGTTGTTGTTAAGTGCCATCGAGTCAATTCCAACCCATAGCAACCCTGTGTAGGGTTTCTGAGGAGCACCTGGTGGGCTTGAACCACCGATCTTGCAGTTCAAACAGCTTTATAGTCTTGCACATTAACCCACAGCACCACACCAGGCCTCCCCAATCTGCCTGTTGAACTTTCAATCAGGCACCTTATAAGTAAAGTACTCCAAGAATATGTACTTAAAGTAAACACCTTATGGGATCTGATGGAGTCCTGGGTAGCCCAATTAAGCACTCAGCTACTAACCTAATATTTCTATAAGATGGCAGATCAGGTAGACATGCAGCGAGGAGCTCCATCAGCAACAACACAGAATACCAGACCAAGGAGGCTCAGGGGATGGTGCTAGAACTCTGAGCCATATATAAAGGAATATTTAGAAGCTTGGAAGGCTTACAGAAAGGGGAATTGGTAGCAGAATCAAGAAATCCATTGCTTTCTAATTCAAGATACTCAGTTGCTCCCAGAGCCATCATCTTAGGAGAGATCTAGCGGGGGAGGATCAAAGCAGCCAAGAACGCCTGACAGAACCACGGAGATAGAGGTTCATTGGTCTCTTGCTGTCTGCACACCTCCATTCTAATGACTAGAAGGGATGCCTGAGCAAATGGATACCCCACCCCCACCCCTGGAGTGTTCTACTGTGCATCTGCACAGATCTCCTTGAAATTTAAAATGACTGTTTCCACCTAAAGCCAAACGGCCATCACTCATCTGTCAGTTTGTCATACTGTGGTGGCTTGTGAGTTGCTGTGATTCTGAAAGCTATGCCATCGGTATGTTAAATACCAGCAGGATAACCCATGGTGGACAGGTTTCAGATGATCTTCCAGACAAAGACAGACTAGGAAGAAAGAGTGATGAACTACTTCCAAATATTTAGTCACTGAAAACCTTATGAATAGCAGAGAAACACTGTCAAATATAGTGCCAGAAAATGAGCCCCTCAGGTTGGAAGGCACTCAAAATGCGACTGGGGAAAAGCTGCCTCCTCAAAGTAGAGTTGACCGTGATGACGCGAATGG
>NW_006408546.1:24178512-24185534 GCF_000296735.1 Chrysochloris asiatica | reverse complement strand
GTGTTCCTTGGAGGCCAAGATGACCAAACTTCGTCTCTCAGGATATCATGTTTGGTACAGTGGAAGGTCAGAGAAAAAGAGGAAGACCCCCAACAAGATGGATTGGCCAAGTGGCAGCTTCGATGGAACCCTAGGTGCTTTGGGTACATACTCTCATTTGCAAAACTATATTGTAGTTTCTGAAGAATCCATCTTTTGATAGTCTACTTTCTTTTTGTGTATTCATGCTAAATATCACACTGCCAAAGGGCCCGAGCACCCCAATCATAAACACAACAATAAATACCTAGTTGGTTACTTATTTATCTATTTATTTATAGGTGGAATTGACTTTTCACTTGGGAAAATAACTGGTGGATGATATTACTTTCCATGATTCAGCACTGCCAAGGGTAGAGACTTCTTTATTTAATAAGTACTTTCCATTTATAATGTTATGGAACCCCTATTTCATGAATTATTCATCCCACCAGCTTTCTTCCGAAGTAACATCAATTTAAAATTTACAAGGCAAAACCCAGAATATTGAAATTCCTCAAAAAGCTAATGTGCAACTCATATGTATTTCTCCTTATTGCTGTATCATTTTGTCTTGTCACATCACAAGCCTAGAGTGTGCGACGCGAGGGCAGAGCGGTCAAGGAAGACCTTTCTTGTGAGCATGGTCCTCACTTTCAACTGTGATACTGAGATGCTCAAATATTTCCTTTTATATAATACTTGTTGAGTATTTCTTTAATTTTCAGAGCGAGGATACTAAATTAGGAGAATTTCATCAAAATCCCATCTGTGGTGCTTCCGGCATTTCTCTTCTTGACTTGATTCTTTAAAAATCCATTCCTTCTGCCACACCTGGTCCTATCCCCCCACATCTCTGTACTCCCTAGAGTTTACCATAGGTGTTTTGTTTTGTTTTTCCTTTCTTGCTTGAAATAGTAATAAAAGGCATTTTGAAGATACGATGAGTCTCATTCATATGCTGAATGACACAGTCAGGTTTTATAAGAAAGTGTTGGGACAGGTTCGTAGGGTACATTTCTAATGTCTGTGAAGCCTCTGAAGCTAACAGATGGGAACTGAATAAATCCACCATTTGTTTAAGCTGATAATACTTTTGCCAGCTTTGTGTAGCAAAGTCTGTGTGAAGATCCTTAGCTCAGATTCCTCTACTCAGCATCCAAGCCATTACCAATTACCTTGCAGAATGTGGTTAACACTTGAATGCAAAGGAGGTGTTTTATGTGATCAGACTCTAAACAGCTGATGGAATGTAGACTCCTGTATAGACTAAATGGAAGCATTTAATTATCATGCTAGAAGCATCTTTTTTGCTAGGAAGGTAATGAGTTAGTACAGGTTGTAAGTCCATCTTGCTTAAAAGTTTTATCATCTGGTCTTTTTAGTACTTATTTTGACTTTTTTCTTCCCTGGGACCTGAGAGGTAAGGGGAAGTGAATATATATTCATCTATTTCTCCTACCAATTTCAAACCATTGCTTCTCAAGCTCATGAAAAAATAGAAACAAAAATAAAAATTATCTTTGGCACCCATGCTGGCCAGATATGTTTTCCTGTACCTCCATTCCACAACAAGGAGCTTTTGTAGCATAATGGTTGCAAATCAGGCTACTAACCTCAGGGTGAGCAGTTCAAAACTACCAACTGTTCTGTGCGAGAAAGATGAGGCTTGGTGCTCCCATAAAGATTTACAGCCTCAGAAACCCTGTACAGGGTCGCTGTGAGTCAGAACTGTCTCCAGAGCACATAACCACCACCACCACTTCACAACTCTCCCATTCCCAGTATGGCTTTTGACTAATTGCTTGCCCCTGTTCCATATTCTTCCTCTTCAATCTTTAGCCTTCACTCTTGGATAACTTTTATATACTTTAGAGTTTCATAGTCAACAAATGAGCTCCTTAATTTCATATTTCCCACCCTGTACACTCCACATTAGCTATATTTGTGCAAGGGCAGTCTCTACTTCTCTTGACATGTCCTAAATTGTATCATCTTTTAAGGCTTTAAAGCCAAGGCTTGGCCCCCTGGTATGACTTCTTTTGCTTTTGGTTCCCTCAGCACCTCAGAGCTAAGAGCACACTGTTTCCAGACGTTTAATATTTCTATATTTTTTTACTCCATAGATCTCCTGTTCTCTTATTATGTCTTTATATACTCAACTGAGACCTTTCACTGGATTAATGTTTTTCTTCATATATTCTCTAACTTCCCAGTGTTTGTCTAACATAACCAGTCCTTGGAATATAATAGTCAATATTATAGATAACAATATAGGCTTTGTGGAAAGTACAGCCAACTACTCTTGTCAATTCCTCAAATTACTTGATCTCGTATCTATTTCAACCTCCTTGAAAAATTATATTGTGGATTAAATGTCCACTACATTTCTTACTGGAGTCCTGGTGTGACCCTGTGGGCTAATGCGTCAGACTGCAAAGTCATTTGAACTGCCAGTTCCGTGGTTCAAGCTCACCAGCTGCTCCTTGGAAACACTATACAGCATCGCTATGGGTCGGAATCGACTCCACGGCATTTCACAACAACATTTAAAATACTGGTGACATAGCATCCAACATCACAGCAAAACACAGCCGTTACAGTATGACATACTGACAGATTGGTAGTGATGCTCAGTACACATGTGCTAATAAATCTGTATTTCACAGATGAAAAGCTAAATAATTTACTCAAGCTGACAGGCTATCATGTAGGGGGCACCATGTAAGCCTGTGGGCTGTAGTACTAACCCATCCCGACTTCAGCCTATTGTAGTGAGTTCACATTCTTTGTTTCTTTGTGTCAGTAACCATCACTAAGGAAGACATTAAGGAGCTCTGGTAGCGTAGTGGTTACGAATCAGACTGCGAACCTCAAGGTTGGCAGTTTGAAACTACCAGCTGTTCCATGGGAGAAAGATGAGGCTTTCTGCTTCTGTAAAGATTTACAGCCTCAGAAACCCTGTATGGGGTCGCTATGAGTCAGAACTGACTCCATGACACATAACCACCACCACCACTGAGGAAGACATTAGACCCAGTGAGCACAGGGGTCATGTCTGTCCTGAAGTGGCAATGTAGGGTCAGGGATGACCACAAAGTTGGTGGTTCAAACCCACCAGCCGCTTCTGGTGTGGTGCTGTGTGATAATGCACTGGACCTCAAAGTCAGTTTGAACTGCAACATCACTGGTTCAAAGTCGCCAGCCACTCCTAGGAAACCCTACATGGGGTCGCTATAAGTCAGAACCTACTCAAGGGCACTAAACTACAACAATATCCATGTGGCTCAAGAAAAACAGTTAAAGTAAATTTTTTAAAAAAGTGAATAAAGGAATGAAAAATGCACTGAATATCCCCAGAGAGGGATCAAAACAGGGGTGGAAATGTTTATCCACCCGGATTCTGAACAATAATAATGGCTGAATATGCTGTTTCCATGGGTATTCATGCCTTATTCTAAGTGCCTTCTCAATTTATCTTGCCACATTTGATTTTAAGGCAATGGTACTAAATATAGAAGGCCCAGTATATCTGAATGACCTATTTAATAGCAGTTCTGCTTTGTGCTTTAGACGTCCCTTTAAGAAAGAAACCGGTTTAAACAAATATATTCTCTTTTCATGATTATAATTGCAAAAGTATCTGAAAGATAAAATGTGCCATTTTCATCATTTTTAAAAACAAATTTAGTGGAGCCAGGACTATCTATGAAAATGCAACACATTCTGAAAATACATTTTCTCTTGTTTCTTAGAAACGTAAAATATCTATTATAGTTCTACTATTTCTAGTTACAGAATTGGACATCCAACTTCTTTAGTTTCCAAAGCTGAAATCAAGGAGAAAAGATCCTTAACTTAATAAAAATGTTTCCCTTTTTGGACATGCTGGTATGAAGAAAAGATGCATGCATGGTACAAACAGCTATGTACTGGACTACCAAAAGGTTAACAGTTTGAAGCTACTCAACAGCTCTGTGGAAGAAAGGTCTAGCCATCTATTTCTCTAAAGTTTAAAGTCAAGAACCTGAGAGACCTCAGTTCTACTCTGTGGTACATGGGTGGTCACTGTGATTTGGAATCAATTCAATGGCAATGGGTGTGGTATAAATGATTTTCTTTCAGAGCATGGGTGTCAGGCTATTTTATCAGTTTATTCATGTTTCTGTTGTGGCGACATGGTGTATATAGATAGGAAAAGGAGACAGGCATGACTATGAACTCTGAGCCAACAGACTGTAAAGATGGTGAGAGAAGACGACTCAATGAAATCCTCACAGTAGTTGTTAAGCTTGGCTGCATGTTAGAATTAACTGTTTTGAATCCTGATATACAAGACTTGCCTAAGATCATTTAATTAAGCCTGAATCTCTGGGAATGGGACTACGCATCCCTAACATTTGAAAAATCCCCAGGTGATTCTACGTAGGGTCAGAGTCAAGCACCACTGTTCCTGAGTTTCAAATGTAGGTGACTCTCACAAAGTGTACGTCATGGCTCATTTGGGCTGTAACTAGTATATTTCCTTTATCTCTTGCAGGTTATTGCTGTTGTTAGTTGTGGGAGAGTCAGGCCTGATCAAGCAATCCAATGATCAATAGAACAAACTCAGTCTGGGCCTACTACTGTAGGTTGGATTGTTGGGATCCATTGGATTTTCACTGGCTGACTTGTGGAAGTAGATCTTCAGGTCTTTCTTTCTAGCGTGTCTTAGTCTGGAAGCTCTGTTGAATATTATTCAGAATCCGAGCAACAAGCAAGTCTTCACTGACAGATGGGTTGTTGTCATTTTTAAGTACCATGGAGTCGGTTCCAACTCATAGTGACCCTGCAGAGGGTTTCCAAGGCTGTAAATCTGTATGTGAGCAGAACACCTCATCTTTCTCCCGCAGAACTGCTGGTAGTTTCGAATTGCTGACCTTGAGGTTGGCAGCCCGACTCTTAGTGACTGCATAAAATGTGGATTGACCAGAATCAAAATTGGGCCTCCTACCTGTTGTTGTGTGGCACTGTGGGTTAATGTGCCGGACTGCAAAGTCATTTGAACTGCAAGGTTGGTGGTTCAAGCTCACCAGCTGCTCCCTGGAAACACTATACAGGGTCACTATGGGTCAGAATCAACTCAATGGAACTCAACAACAACAACAACAACCTATTGTTGTTGTGGTTAAGTGGAATTGAGTTGGTTCCAACCCCTTTGTTGCTGTTAGGTGCCATAGAGTTGGTACTGACTCAGTGACCGTGTACAAAACAGAATGAAATACCAACCTCATAATCATTGCTACATCTGAACCCATCACTGCTGCCACTGTGTCATTTCACCTTGTTGGGAACCTTCTGCTTTTCTCCAACCCTCCACTTTACTAAACATGATAATCCTTTCTCCAGGGACTGGTCTCTCCTGATGATACGCCCGGAGTGTAAGAGATGAAATCTGGCCATCCTTGCTTCTGGGGAGCATAATAACCCTGTATACTGTTTCTGAGGAGCAGCTAGTGGGTTTGAACCACCAACCTTGATTGTTAGCAGTTCAGTGCTTATCCTATAGTGCCACACACCTGATCTCCTGCATAAAAGGCAACACTGCTGACAGTAAAGTATCACTGGTCTCATATCCCTTGCATAAAAACCTAACGTCCCTTGTCCTTAAGTCAATTCTGACACATGGTAACCCCACATGTCTCAGAGTAATACTGCTCCATAGGGCTTCAATTGCTTTCAATCTTCATGGAGGTAGATCACCAGGCCTTTCTTCCGTGGAACTTCTGTGCAATGTACAATACCAAACATTTTCATATTTTGTTGCTGGATGCCTTTCAGTGAATTCAGACTGACAATGACCCTGAGAGACAAAGAACAAGTGCCCCGTAGGGTGTTCTTGGATGAAATCTTTTCAAAAGTACATCGCCAGGAGTCTTTCTCCCACAGAGTTGCTGGGTAGAGTCAAACTGCCAATGTTTTTTTCACACCGGCTGAGTGTTTAATGGTTACAACCAGGGCTCCTTGATTATTAAGTCTGATGCAAACCATTTGTTTCACCCAAAGACCTTATACTTTGTATGTTGTTGTTGTTGTTGTTGTTGTTAAGTGCTTCTTAGTCAGGGCCTACTCATAACAACCCTATACAGGGTTTCAGACGCTTTTAAATCTTTGTGGCAGCAGAAAGCCTAATCTTTCACCCATAGAGCAGCTGGTGGACTCGAACCACTGATCTCGTGGTTGGAAGTCCAGTGTTTATCATATGAAGCCACTACGCTTCCTTGCATGCTCTCTATTGATGTTTTCCTTCTATTTTTACTGATTTATTTCTCTCTCTCTTGCTAGCTTTCTGACTTGATGCTAGTGTCTTTTTATCAAAAGAGGCCTTACACAAATTATCTTTAACCAAAATTCAGACCTTGTTTTGAATATCTATGTTTTCCATATTTTCAGCCAAAAACTTTCCTTGGCACTGATTTCACTAGAACCTGCCCCCAAGTCTGGGGCTTCTGATTCGACCATAAAGCCAGCTACTTAGAGGCAAGCATCATTGTATCACATTAGATGATAAGATAACACTGAAACAGCTTCATATTTTCTTCACATCACCTTTTACTTAAGATAATTACAGTCACAGGGTGATCAGCTGGCCCTAGAAGCTACCCACACCTCTACCTTCTCGCAAATACCATGTTTCCTTTTGCTCTTATAGCAAAGATTTAACAGATATAAACATAGACACCTCCCTCACCCCGTCTTGCATATGAGAAACAACAAGGTTATTTTTTCCTGGTCCAAGATGATTCAATATAGCTACTGTTAGCAGTGTTATATGTCCTAAGGGACAAAACAGGTTGGCTTTTCAGGTCATGGACCTTGCTTTATTAAATTTGAGCTTTATTAAATACATTATGTTCAATTTCTTTCCAGCAAACTTTTTGTTATTGTTGAACTTCAAAAAATAGCTGTGGGCAAAGGCTAGGTGAGTACATGCATATTTAACACAATCTAGGAGCTCTGGTAGC
>NW_006408546.1:24169032-24177362 GCF_000296735.1 Chrysochloris asiatica | reverse complement strand
GGAAACACTATACAGGATTGCTCTGAGTTTGGAAATGACTTGAAGGTACTTAACAAGAACAATCCATTAATAACATAAATATATTCCATAGATCATGAATAAACTTCATTTTAGCTGATAGTGATAAGCTTCTTCTCCTGCTGAAACTTTAACAGGAGCTACTAACAAGTTCCAAAATGGACAGATTTGAGTTTCATTACTTTTTGATTTCCCCATCCATCTTCTAATGAAAGAGCTAATAAGCAAGAAAGTGGCCAGGAGAAGGCAGTGAGAATGATAAAATGAAACAAAGACAAGCAAAAGACTATGGGCATTTCCATTCCCATTCAGTCACACCAATAACAGCCGTGTCAGAGGGCTCTTCATTATCAGATGACTTGGATGAACACCAGAGCACAGATACAACATCTTGAACAAAGAGATGCCTATATTCTATACCCTCTGCCATTTTTGAGTCGTTTCCAACTCATAGGCTTGAGAGCAACCCTGTAAGTCAGAGGGGCTTCCCAGGCAGTAATCTTTATCAAAGCAGACTTTACATCTTCTCTCCCTCAGAGCAACTGTGTGTCTGAACCACTGACCTTTGGATTAGCATCTCAGTGCTTAACTACTGTGCCACCAGTGCTTAAGATAAACAAAATGAATAACATCTAAATATGCTGGGATACCTGAGGGAAAGTTAAGAAACATTTAAAGACATATAGCACAATCTGAATCCCTATTTTAGCAACAGTGCTAAAGAGAGAAACAACCAACCAACCAACCAAACTGCAGCTGGCAAGTCAATTCTGAATCTTGTAAATGCTATGAATTTCAGAACAGACCCACATTATAGGGTTTTTTTTTGACAGTAATATTTACATAAGCAGATCCACAGACTTTCTTCTGTGGTGTCACTGGGTAGGATTAATGTTAACTGTTGTTAAGTGCTGTCCATTGGCCCTGACTCATAAGACCCTATGCAGGATTTCAGAGGATTGGCTAGTGGATTGGAACCATCGACATTGTGATTGGCAGTCCAGTGCTGATCCTACAGGACCACACCAGCACTTGGTCAAGTGAAAATGTTTCTACCACCCCAAGATAAAAACGTAAGTCCTTCACATGAGCCTTTTGCAATGTGGCTAAATTTTTTATTGTTGTTAAGTGCTGTGTAGTCCATTCTGACTCATAGCGACCCTGTAGATGGTTTCAAAGACTATAAACCTTTGCGGAGAAAGCAAGCCTCATCTTTCTTCTGCGCTGTAGCAGGATCCTGCGTGGCAGCAGGATACTTAGCCCATGAAACCAACTAGCTCCCTCATTAAAATGAGCAGACATCTGAAATTCTCTCATCTAGTTTATCTGTCACATGTGAAAATGAATTTATTACTCTTTTATCATATCTGAATTTTGCCTTCCCCGCTTCCCATCATGGGTCAATATATAATATACCTAACCAGACACTGTGTTGAATGACTATGCTGCATTTTCAAATACTGAATCCATCACCTAACAAAATAATATGGGCCAACTCTAATAATATTAAGTCACTGAGTCTAAGTAGAAAGCAATTTCAGAAGAAAATATAGTCTCAGTGTATTAAATAAAAGCATCACAGCTTAATAATCATACTGTGTATGTGGTTCTAGATGGATGATGTGCCTCTGAACTAAAGACAGCCCTTGAGGGCAGACTTTCTGTTCCCTGATCCTAGCAGGTGTATATGTTACTTGGCTGAGTGAACTGTGGAGTTAGAGCAAACAATACTATAGTCCTACCAAAAGCCCTTTCCCAAATTGTTCATTCAAAATTACAGGGTACTCAAGGTAATGGTGACAGTAAATATAGTCCACCATCTTTAATTCAGGGGACTCCTCAGATCTTTAGTTCTTTGGTATTATATTTTAATAAGTTTCTGGAAACTAAAACCATTTAATCCAGTTCATATTGTCATTATTGTTAACGTATAAAGATATTAAATGATGTTTGGGAATAGTTACAAACAACATGGATAAAGTAACATAATTCACAGTCTGAAATCCTCATCACAGTCTCAAGTTTCAATTTTAATGTGAAGAGCATACTTCGAAGAAGAAGACCCTCAAAACGATGGAATGATACAGTGGCTGTAACAATAAAAATGCAGCAATGACTGGGAAGCTAGTGAATGCAGGACAATGTGGGTTCTCACTTTGAATGTCTGGTGTGTGTTTAGAATAGGTCTGCAATGAAATTTTACCTACAATAGAGTTGAAAATCAGGAGCAAAGTAGCATAAAGAAATCGAATGTACACATTTGTTTTAATTGTCTTTGTGCTTGACTTGCAAGTAAGAAATTTGGAAAAAGTAATAGCGAAAAGGAATCCTGGTGTGATGCTCTAGGGTAAACACTGGACTGCTAACCATAAGGTCAGCAGTCCAAACCCATCAGATGCTCCTCAAAACTCCTTTATGGGGATGCTAGGAGTTGAAACGGACTCCAGGGCATATAACAACAACAATCATAAAAACGCTCCTAAATTTTTTCCTTAAATCAATTTAGAAGGTAATAAAAACCATGACAGAGAAAATATTTATTTTCAACGTATAGCAAATACATGCTGGAATGGAGAACAAGATTGGCATGAAAGTTACCTTTGATTTGAGACAAGAAAGGAGTTTTATGGTGATATAATGGTCAAGCACTGAGCTGTGAATGGAAAGGCCAATAGATGGAATCCACCAGCCTTTCTAAATTAGAACAGACCTAGTGTCCTGCTTTCTGCAACTACAGCCTAGGAAACATTATGGGGCCATTGGACTCTGTCCTACTGGGTCACTCTGAGTTGGAACCAGCTTAATGGTCCCAGGAGCTTGAATACTAATAAAAGCATAGGAAGAATATATTAAAGTGCCAGGGAGATGAAAAGAAAAATCTGGGACAATAAACAGAAAATAGTAAAAACTGTCAACCATAACCACTTTCTGCTGTGATTAAATCTTGTTGCCAAACATTTCGTCTAGCCATTTCATGGAAAGTTCATTCTGTTTGAACTATTGGTTTAAATAATAATTCATTTTAAAAACATATTCAAATATACTTGTCTATATTCTGTATCTGAGAAATCAGTTATCTACCAGTCTAGGTGAAAATACTAACTTTGATATTAACTAGCTCTTTATTCATGGGATATTGACTTAACTTAATTTGAAATGTCTTAATTTCTTCATCTCTGCATTGGAAATAACTGTACCTTCTTATCAGAGGGTCACAATGAGGCAAATTATGCATGTTGACAGTGTTTTTTTGTTTTGTTTTGTTTTGTTTTTCTTTGACTTTTTGTTTTCCCAGGGGATTACATATGGCAGTACATGAGATGGCATTCAAATAAAGGTGTGGCTTTCTGCTTCCCTAAAGATTTACAGACTTGGAAACACTATGCAGGGTCACTAGGAGTTGGAACCAACTCCATAGTACACACACAACACCCCCCAACCCCCAATCCCATTTGTTGTCGTCAAGGGCCTTCAAGTCAGTTCCGACTCATTGACTCTGCAAAGTTTTTCTAAGGAGTGACTGGTGAATTTGAACTGCCAATCTTGCAGTTCAAACTGACTTTTCAACAGCGCCACAGTGAATCAGAGCCTGTACTTTAAACATTATACCCAGATTATTTGTATGCACATTAACGTTTTGAGAAATATTAGGCTAGATCACTATGAGTTTATTTTCTTTATTTTCAAATTTTCAGGAAAGTAAAAATACTTCCTAAACCCCCCTTCCATTTAGATAGATGCCTATGACCTGTGATACATTTAAGAATCACTGTATTGTATTCAAACTAATTAATATTACTCACAGAGATTAGGAAACATGGCTCTATAGGATAAAAATCCTAGGCCCCACTTTAGTTTTAAATCACTATTTTATAGCAAGGTGTTTCAACCTTGACCTACTGGCATTTGGGGTGGGAAGATTCTTTACTGTTAAGATGCTGTCGGATGCAACTTGACTTCTATGCTATAGATTCTAGTAGCAACACCCTTGCTCCAGTGACAACTAAAATTATCTCCAGAGATTGTACAATGTTCACATGAAAGAGCAGCCAAAATTCCCTTTCCCTTCATTTTTCAAGTCACAGTTACAATTATCTATGGTTGTGCAACACATAATCCAAAACATTGTTGTTGTTCTTAAGTCCCATTCAGTCAATCTGACTCATAGTGACCCTGTCTAGGGTTTCCAAGGAGCAGCTGATTGCTTTGAACCACAGACCTTGTGGTTCACAGTCCAGCACTTATCCTACATGTCACACCAAGAGTCCTTAGAGGTTTGAAAAAAACAATAATGTGTTACTTCTCATGACTGTGTAGGTCAGGAATTCAGGGTAAGTTTGGCTGAGTGGATTGCCGGCTCACTGTGGCATCAGCTGAGACATTTACTCATTGACTGCCGTTGGTTAAAAAGGTCCAAGAAGACTTTGCTCACATGTCCAATGGCTCGATGTTCTCTGTGTGTGTGATGCCATAGCGTTCTTCAGTACAGCCCAGGATTCTAGACAGCATGGCAGCCGGCTTCCCAAGATAAAAAGTTGAAGCTTCCAAAATCCTCAGTGTCTAGGACTTTTCATATGTCACAGTGTCCCTTCATCGTATTCAAGGAAAGCTGTTAAGGGGAGGACACATTCAAAGGGAGGCCCAATGAGCAAGATGTATTCCCAGGTGAGGAGAGATTTCTGGTAGCCATGGTTGGGGATTTCTTACAGCAAAGTCCCTTTCAAACACAGTATACTTTTCTAACAGGAAAGGCCATATCTAGTTTCCATATCCAAAGAAATGTTTTTGAGAGTTACATTATTGAAAGTATTTTCTGTGGCTTTACAATTTCACATCCTCCATTCTAAGCCTGGAGTCCTGGTGTGGCACTGTGCATTAATGCGCTGGACTGTGAAGAGGGTTTGAACCTACAGATAGGCAGTTCAAGCTCATTAGCTGCTCCTCAGAAACCCTATACAGGATCGCTCTGGGTTGGAACCTGCCCAACAACACTGAACAACACCAACAATTCTAAGTCTACCTTCTTTCTGGGGGTATAAACTTTTTAAGCAATACCATACTTACTATAAGGTATAACACGTTTCTATATTGTGGAGTTCTGGTGTAGCACTGTATATAAACACACTACCTCAAGGCCAATTTGAACCACAAGTTTGACAGTTCAAACTCAACACGTCCTCCTCAGAAATCCTATACATGATCTCTAAGAGTCGGAACAAGTTCAGTGGCACAGAACAATAACTATATTGTAGAGTTATACATCCTAGATCAGGATGTATTAAGTTATTAGCTTCTCAGAAGCCTCCCAGTAATTATCTCCTTCCAAAAGCAACCATACTATATTCTAGCACCATGAATTCGGTTTGCTTGTTTTTAATTTCATATACATTGAATTATAGAACATTATCTCTTTGCATTTGGCTTAAGGAGACCTCATAGCACTATGGTTATTAAACACTCCATGTTACTTTTACACATCACATGGGCAAGATCCATCTTTATTGATGTGTATTGTTGTTGTTGTTGTTAAGTGCCGTCGAGTCGGTTCCGACCCATAGCGACCCAGTACAGGGTTTCCGAGGGTGTAAATCTCTACGGGAGTAGAAAGCCTCATCTTTCTCCCACGGAGCGGCTGGTAGTTTCGAACCGCTGACCTTAAGGTTCGCAGCCCGATTCGTAGCCACTACGCTACTGATGTGTATAGAGGTTGGCTATTTTTCTCTCTTATATGTACCACTTTACCTGTCCTTGTTCAGTCTTTTCTTCCAGTCAGTCCTTCATTCCTCCGCTATATGAATCTAAAATTAATTCCACAGATCTTCTGATTAAAACCTATCATTAGCTCTTAACTCTCCACTACTTACAAAATCTAATGTGAAAGTTCAGCCTTCATAATTTGAGAGTAATTTGGTTTTCAAATCTTATATTACTTACCTAACAGTATATCCAACTGTCTCTCATTTAACTTTCATCATATGTTCCTGATGCCTTAAATGACCCTAGAAATAGTGTCTGGTCTACCTAAGCTCCTAGTTGTTTTGTTTTGTTTTTGTAAATGTTGCTGTTGTTTTCTTTGCTCAAATGAATTTGTTGGGCTTTCAATTTTGAGTTTATACATACTATAGCAACTATAACGAGTCGGAACCAAATGGATGGAACTTCACAACAACAACATAGATCTAGGGAACTATAGATCTATAGTCTTTAGTAGGTTTCATAACACTGGAATGCTCAATTAATTACTGACTAATTAACTTAAAAAAACATTAAGGTAAGATGTGTTTACTCCTTGGATGTTACACCAATTAGAAACAAGTCTTTTGAAAAGAGAGTCTGAAAATGTAAAAACACAAACTGATTAAGAACTCTTAAGGTAGAGGAAGTTGAGAAAAACAATTAAACAGAAGTCTGCATGAATAGGGTTACATTACCTTGAAGAAATTATAATCTTTCTGTACTAAGAACCTGTCAGGAAAAAGAACATTGCTTGAGTTTAAGCACAGAGCTTTGCAGGGACCAAATAATAAAGAACTAAATGCATATGGGAAGGCTAATGGTCTAGAGGGCAGTAACTAACATGAAGAGAATTGGAAATCTTTATTTTTAACATAGGGACAGTATAAAGAAGAAAGATGGCTTTACATATTCAAAAGAACGTCTTTTGGATTTTGCCTTTATCTAGAACTGGGTTCAATCTGTAGATGTTGAGATGGTAAAATCAGTATCTGCAGACAGTAAGATTTCTGTCACCAGAGTGGGAAGTATGTATATAGGTTAAAATTGTGTCTAATAATTAAGGAGTTTCCAGCTGTTAGTTCAGGAACTACAATCATCACAGTGATTGGGGTATATTTTGAAAAACAAAATCCTTCAGTCTAACCCCTAGCCTAATGAATCACTTCTGGAACATGGGTGATCAACAATATGCTTGGCTACCTTCAAGAACAAGAAGGAAGCCGCAAGCCACCACATAACATGGATGAAACTTGAGGACATTATGCTGAGTGAAATTGTTGTTGTTGTTAAGTGCCGTTGAGTCAGTTCCGACTCATAGCGATCCTGAACAGGGTGTCTGAGGCTGTAAATCTTTACAGGAGCAGAAAACCTCATCTTTCTCCCACAGAACCGCTGGTAGTTTTGAACTGCTGACCTAGAGGTTCGCAGTCAGTCACAAAAGGAGAAATACCGCCTAAGACCATTATTGTAAAAGACTAAGAAAGAAAACCCACCCTAAAGGGGGCGTGGATTATATATCTATTTTCTGATCAGAGAGATATATGGGATGAGAGGAAGGGAGGGACAGAGGGAAAGATAGAGCACAGGGTAGGAAATGGACACAGGATAGCTTGGGTACTATCCTGTGGGAAAGGGAAATGGAAGAATAAAGCAGATGGAAGAACAATTAGGCAGGTTCTCATGGGCTAAGTGGGACAGAGGTAAATGATGTATGCACAATATTGGAACAACAGAGCTCGAGGATACAGGGATTCAGGCATGGTTTGAAGGGGTAAAAGAGGGGAATAATGTTAAGATACTTGGCTGTCATTTGAATCTTGGATTCCCTTGTCTACCATTGTAAAATAGACACTTGAGGGAGGAAAGAAAGGAATAGCCAGAAACATCACAATAGAAAGCTTGTAAGTCAGTCTTCAGCCTATAACTGATTGGAATACCTTATAGGGGCTAGAAGTTGCCCAGTGAAAGAGGCTTCCTGTGGAGCTTTTGCATTGCATAAGACCATAGGTGGAAACCAGAATCCCATCCAGAATTGTCTGAGGTGGGAAATTTTCACTGGAAAGGGCAAGTAGACCAGCCTGGAGCAGCTAGAAGAACAGAAGATATTTCATGAAAGAAAGACCAGCAGGAAAAATCAGAAATGATAATGGCAGTCTGATTAATTACTACAATAACAAGTAAGTTGTTTCCCGGGAAGCCATCAAGGCAAGTGGTCAGGTCCCCTCACAGCAAACTCCCTTCCAAGACTAAGACACAAAGGTAATACACAAGCAGGCATGTGGTCTGGCTGGTGACCACGTTGGTCACCGGTAAGGGGAAGGAAGAGGGGGGAAAATAGCAATGAAGTTGGGAGCTAAGTCTGACCACATCCTGTGAACCTGGGTGGAGACCTGGATGGCCAGCAGTATGGCAAGACCCGGAGACTCTTGAGCCCAGAGGCCGTGACATGGCCATAGAGGACTAGAGCGGAGAGTGAAGCATCCAGCTGATATGAAATGAGGGAGATGCACAAGAACACCATACTTGCAGACAGTACCCACTTAACCTGGCCTTCAATGGCTGGGTGATCAGAACTC
>NW_006408546.1:24166307-24168904 GCF_000296735.1 Chrysochloris asiatica | reverse complement strand
GGGGGGAGGCTATAAAGGCAAGATCTGGTGTGGCACTGTGGGTTAATGCACAAGACTGCAAAGCCATTTGAACGGCAAGGTCGGCAGTTCAAGCTCACCAGCTGCTCCGTGGAAACCCTATACAGGGTCGCTATGGGTCAGAATCGACTCAACAGCACTTAACAACAAATAAAGGCAAGAAATGACTGACTTACAAGCTTTCAAGAAGGAGCCTAGTTCCAGATGGGGCAGGGGAAGGTAGAATTGCCACTGAATGATTTCCAATCTGTTGGGACAGGGCTGGTAAAAGGAAATGGGGATAAGACTCTTGTGGTACAATAGTGAATAATTGCCATCAGGACTGACTGTGAGGATCAGAAATGTAGAGGTAGATGTTTTTTGACAAAAGGAGGGGAGTGAATGATTTTGCAGCCCAGGAGTGAAGGTCCTGCAACCATCAAGTGAGAAGAGCGGAGAGCGGGACCCTACCCAGAGAGGCAGTGATACCAGGGATGGAGACAGAGACAATGACGTGGACAGATGGAGTGGCTGGGGACATTGGACTCAGGAAAGGTGAGGGGCTGTGTGCTGGCGGCTGGGGTGGGGAGGCTGTGGGGTGTACCCTTTGGTTATTTGATTATGCATGGAGGGGATTATAATCATTTCAATGAAACAAAATACAATAGGATGAATGTAAAACTGATGTTCTCTCATATAAACCGACATAATTCACAATAAAAACTAAAAAAAAAAAAACACACCAATATGCTTTTTAAGCAAATGCATAATCAAACTTTAAGACCTCTTATTTTAATTCAATAAATGTCAACCCCTGATAGAAAATTGTATACTACAGTGCTTCGAATTGGCCCTGATACAAAGAATGTTTTGAATTTCGAAACTGAAAAAATAAAATAATACACACACACACACACAAATTTTTTTCAGATCTCTGATCTGAATCTGCTATAAATCTGGAAGCTGTGCAATTGATAATTCACATATCAGCAGGATCACGCATGGCAAACACATTTCAGGTGAGCCTCCAAACCAAGACACTCTAGGAAGGAAGGTCTAAAGATCTGCTTCCAAAGATTTGCTATAGTTGTTAAATGTCGGCAAGTAAGATCTGAATCTCATCCAACCTGTATAGGGTTTCCGAAGTACAGCATGAGTTTGAACGTCTGACCTTGTGGTTCAATGCTTGTCTTACAGCACCGCCCCAGGACTCCAAAGATTAGGCAATAAAATTCTTATGGATACCAACATGCTCTTATACTATAAAGTGCTGGAAGATGAGCTGGCTTAGTGTGCATGTCACTTAAAACACTCAGTGGCAACAACAGTGGACTTATACATACTAATAATGGCGAGGTTGTCACAGGACTGAACACTGTTTTGTTGTTGTTGTTAAGTGCCTTCGAGTCGGAGCCGACCCGTAGCGACCCTGTACAGGGTTTCCGAGGGTGTAAATCCTTACGGGAGTAGAAAGCCTCATCTTTCTCCCGCGGAGCGGCTGGTAGTTTCAAACCACTGACCTTAAGGTTCGCAGCCCGATTCGTAACCACTACGCTACGCTGCATATGGAATCACAATGAGTTGGAATTGACTTGGCAGCAAATAACGAACAACAATCATGCTTACTGGCATGGAGTGGCCAAAATAAGCTAAGTCCTTAACCTCATGAAACATTCAAACTAAAATGGAAGGCAGACATCATGAATACACAAAATAATTTTACCATTGCAAATAATCCAAGTCATGTAGTAAGTATGATAAATATCAGAAAAGAACCTATGGGACTTGAAGGAAGATGCTGATAAGGAAACCCTGATTGAAGTTATGGGGGAGGATCAGAACCAACTGCACCAAGGAAATGTAATTTAAGCTGAGAATGCAGGATGAGAGAAATGTTTTTCACCCCATGGATGGATGAAAAGGCATATCGGGATGATAAAATGTGGGTGAAGAGTCTCCAAACAGAAGGAAAAAAAAAATACTTGTGAGGAACTGAAAGAGCAGTGAAGTTGAGAGTTAGGCAGAGGCTAGATCGTGCCCAATGTTTCCCTGCAGTTCATAAGGTGTTCAGTAACTAACCATTCAGAAGTGGTCTCTCTCTCCTTCCTCTGAAGGTTGGACAATGAATAAAGAAGACCATAGAAGAATCAACACATTTGAATTATGATGTTGGTGAACAATACTGAAAGTGCAGCAGACTATGAGAAGACAAAACAAATGTGCCTTGAAAGAAGTACAACTAGAATGCTCCTTAAAAGTAAAAATGCTCCCAGGAGACAATAAGGCAAGTGGTAGGGTCCCCTCAGTGTAAGCCCCCTTCCAAGACTAATACTCAATGGGAATACACGCTCTGATTGGTGACTAGGTTCATCACTGATAAGGGGAAGTGAGGGGAAAACAGCAATGAAGCTGCAAGCTAAGCCCTACAAAGTTCAATAGACTTCTGTGAAACCGGGTGGAGAACTGGTTAGCCAGCAGTGTGGCAAGACCTGGGGACTCTTGGGCCCAGAGTCAGTGACATAGCCACAGAGGACTAGAGTAGAGAGTGAAGCGTCCAGCGGATAAGAAAAGAGGGCATCTGCACAAGAACACACACACTT
>NW_006408546.1:24160739-24165686 GCF_000296735.1 Chrysochloris asiatica | reverse complement strand
CTTTGGTTGGTTGATGATACATGGAGGGGATTAAAACCAAAGCAATGAAATGATATACAATAGAATGAATGTAAAACTAAGGTTCTCCCATGTAAACTATCACATAATTCACAATAAAACATTAAAAAAATAAAAGCGAAGATGGTGAGAATTAGTCTGGCATATTGTCAGGAGAGATCAATTTCTGGAGAAGGACATCATATTTGGTAAAGTCAAGGGTTATTAATAAAGAGGAAGCCCCCACTGAGATGGATTGACACAGTGGCAGTAACAATGGGGTCAACTGTAACAACCATTGTGAACATGGCACAGAGCCTGGGAATGTTTTGTTCATTTGTGCATAGGGTCGCTACAAGTTGAATCAACTTGATGCACCTAACAATAGCAACAACAGATCATGCCCAAACTTGGAAACCCTGTATGTTTTATTTTCTTCAGTGTTAGAACTGGAAACCATTGCAGACAAATGCATTTAGCAAATATTGGCATCGTGCATTTAGTTCTAACTTTTTTTCTTCCTAGAATCTCTGTACATGGACAGCTAGAATGGACTACTGAATTCATTTTTCCCTTCAGCTCCTTTATACCTTTAATATTCTCTGTAATGTATTTCAATATCTCCCCTCCACCCCATTCTTTAATCAAATCTATTCTCAAAAGTTATGCATATATCTGCTTTAAAGGTTTTACAGGGAAAATCAGTAAAATAAAGTACCTTTCAAAGCCAATTTAACATGTTTGCCATCAACCATCAAAATATATAGTCAAAAATTCCATTTTCTCTTTCTGTACAACTTAGCTTAGTATAGTGAAAGAGGAAACAACTTTTAGTTCCAGAGACAAAGAAAAACATTTTTGTGTTTAGTTGATTGACAAAAATGCAGTCTATGTTCCCAAGTTAAGAGGCATAACAATTTTTGTTCCTTTCCATTTCTAGAAATAAATCTGTGAACAGTGTTCTTTGAATTGGGGTGCATGGTAGGAGGTTTTCTCCTGATTTACTTCCATGGCTCCTATCCAAGGGAAACCACCCAACTAAATCAAGTAAAGCAGAGGCAGACTCGCTGGTTCCCTGATGCAAGGGGGGAAGTCAGAATTCTTCTCAAAGAATTCACAGGACTCCGAGCACAATTATAGGTCTCAATTTTCTCACTATGCAACGCCTGCTGTACTTTTATTAAAAATAAATCACAAACAATATTTGGATTTTATCAATGCCAAATATTTTTTGATATCCTGCTATGCACAATGCCCTAGGCCAGGCATTAGGGACGGAGTGGCTGATTGTATACATCACTCATTAATTCAACAAAAACATGATAGATGCCAAACCCTCTATCACGGGGATACTGCAGTGAATAAGGAAACAGAAAGCTCAATGGGGCTCTATAAGGTTAGCACTAGACTGCAGAGCACAGGGTCCAACATTTCAGCTCTCCAGCTGCTCTCAGGGAGACAGATGAGACTTTCCGCTCCTGTAAAGATCTATAAAGCCTAGGAAACCATGTACAGGGTCACTGAGTCAGAAAGCAACCCAAAGGCACTTAACAACAAGAAGGAAACAGAAAGGCTAGAACCTTCCCTCTCTGTGCTTCCATTCTGGAGGGGTAAGAGAGATGGCAATAAGATAAATAAACACAATAATTTCAGAAAATAATAAATGACATGGAATTCAAAGAGCAAACACCTACATATTGTGCCTCAAACTGCAAGCACCATTTTACACATATTCTCTATCATCACAACAGCCCAAGGAAAACAGATACTATTTTTGTCTTCATTTAATACATTAACACATAGAATCATCATGATGTTGAACAACTTGCAGATAACTGCAGAGAGCCAGGATTTGAATCTAAGCAGCTCCGCTCCTGGAGCTCCAACCTTTCCTGTTTTGTGGATTGCAGTGAGATAAACTGGTGCTGATTCCCAGTTCAGATAGGGTGTCAGAAAAGGCCTCTGGAGTCTAATGTAATCCTAATCCACATTCCAACCTCATTCTTTAAAGAGATGGAAAAACTAATCACCAACTTTATATGGAAAAGAAAGAGACCCCAGATAAGCAAAGCATTACTAAAGAAGAATAACAAAATTGGAGGCTTCTCATTTTCTGGTTCTAACACTTACAAGGTAGCCACAGTAGTCAAAACAGCCTGGTTGGTACAAGTACAATCGCAAACACCTATACCAATGGAACAGAACTGAGAACGCAGACATAAATCCATCCATGTATAAACAGATGATTTTTGACAAAGGACTGAAACACATCAAATTTGGAAGACATAGTCTCTCTGATAAATGGTTTTAGGGAACTGGATACCCATTTGCAGGAGAATGAAACAGGACCTTTATCTCACACCATAAGCATAAACAGACTCAAGATGGATCAATGACCTACACGTAAAACCTAGAAGAAAAAAAAAAAAAGATCTTCAGTGAAAATATAGGGAAAAGCTTAGGGGCTCTGATAGATTTCATAAAGACACAATAAATGAAAACACACAGTCAGCAAAAGTAAACTAGATGATGGAAACCTCCTTATAATGAGACACTATGTGCATAAAAAGATTTCACCAAAAAAGTAAACAGAGAACACGTAGACGAGGAAACAAAAAATTGGCAATTACATAGTAAAGGACTCATCTCTAAAAGTTGTAGAAAACCTGACCACTTCAACAAATAAAAGACAAATAATACAACGAAAAAATGGGCAAAGGACATAAACAGTCACTTCACCAAAAAAGACATTCAGGTAGCCAACAAATATATGAAGCAATGCTCATGATCATTAGTCATTGCTGTTGTTGTTGTGTGCCTTAGAATAGGTTCTGACACATAGCGAGCGACTCTATGTAATGTTTCCAAGGAGCGATGGGTGAGATTGAACTTCCCGACCTTGTGGTTCAAACTGACCTTGTAGTTCAGCACAATAACTCAGAGCAACACATCAAAATATCAGAGATGTTATCTCACCCTAGGATGAATCGCAACGTTCAGAAACCAACAAAGAGTGGTGGAAGTGTGGGGAGACTAGGACCTTCCAACACTGCTGGTTGGATAAACAGTGTGGCACTTCCTTAAAGAGTTAGAAATAGCACATGATCCAGCAATCCCTCTACTTGGTATATCTCCTAGAGAAATAAAAACGATGACATAAATAGATATATGCACACTAATGTTCATTGCAACACTGTTTATAATAACATAAAGACAGAAACATTCTAAATACCCAACAATGAATAAATGAATAAACACACTTTGGTACTTACACACAATAAAATATTCTGCAATATAGAAGAAGTCCTTCAAGTGGTTAAGGCTCCTAGCTAGCCAGTATAGGATTTCCAAGGAACAGCTGGTGTTTGAACCATCAACTTTGTGATTCAACCTACACTGGGGTCCACAGCTTATCCTACAGTGCCATACTAAGTAGACACTTAATAGCTGGGTGAAGGGAAAGGCAAATGTTAAAATAAAATGGTGTGGGTTTTTAAAAAGAAAAGCAAAGAAAGAACTTGTTTACAATTGTTGCTGTTGTTAGGTGCCATTGAGTCTACAAAGACTCATAGGGACGATATGCACAGCAGAATGATATACTGCCTGATCCTGGGCCAAACTTACAATCCTTGCTATGTTTGAGCCCATTGCTGCTGCCACTGTGCCAATCCATCTCGTTGGGGGTCTTCCTCTGCTTCTCCCACTCTCCATTTTACCAAACATGACATCCTTCTCCATGGACTGGTCCCTCCTGAAAATATGTCTTAAGTATGAGAGGCGAAGTCTGGCCATCTTGGCTTCCAGGGAGCAGGATGTACTTATTCCAACACAGATTGATTTGTTCTTTTGGCAGGCCATGGTACTTCCCATATTCTCCTCCAACACCATAACTTAAAAGTATCATTCTTCTGTGATCCTCCTTATTCACTGTCCTACTTTCACACGTCTATGAGATTATTAACAATATCAGGGCTTGAGTCGGGCTCTCCTTAGTCCTCAAACTGACATCTTTGCCCTTCAATGTTTTAAAGGTGTCTTGAGCAGCGGATTTGCCTAAATAAAGCAATATATCATTTCATTTCTTGACTGTTGCTTCCATGAGTATTGATGATTGATCCAAACAAAATGAAGTCTTTCACTTCATTTTTTTTCCTCCACTTATCATGATGTTATTTAATTGTCCAGTGGTGAGGATTTTGGTTTTCTTTATATTTAGGTGCAACCTAAATATAACGAAAATGGCACAAATATAAAGCAAATGGAATGGGCACAAATATAGATCTCTTCTAGTCAGTCTTCCAAATTTCTTGGCATAGATGAGTGAGTGCCTCCAGTGCTGTATGAGTTTGTTGAAATATTTCAACTTGTATTCCATCAATTCCCAGAGCCTTGTCCTTTGCTAGTACCTTCACTGCACCTTGGGCTTCTCCCTTCAGTACAACTGGCTCTTGATCATATCTCTCTCTCTCTCTCTCTCTTTTTTTTTTTTTTTCATATACTATCTCTTGAAATGAAACATCGGCCATTTCTTTTTTGTACAGTGACTCTTTGTATTCCTTCCATCTTCTTTTGATGCTTTCTGAATCATCCAATATTTTGCCCATAGAATTCTTCAATATTGCAAGCCTAAGTGAAAACAATTGTAAGACGATTTTAAAAGATTTTTCAGACATCAGTTTTGATCTTCTTCTTTCCTCTCTTTTAAATTACCTTTTGCTTTCTTCCTGTATGGTGGTCTCTATGTCATCCCACAACTCTTCTGGTCTTCTATCATTAGTCTCCAGTGCATCAAATGTATTCTTGAGATGCTCTCTAAATTCAGATGCCATATATTCAAGGTCACATTTAGGCCCTCAGAGATTTGTTTGACTATTTATCAGTTTCAACATGAATTTGCATAGGAAGAGTTGATAGTCTGTTCCACAATTGGCCCCCTGGACTTGTTTTGAC
>NW_006408546.1:24157926-24160467 GCF_000296735.1 Chrysochloris asiatica | reverse complement strand
ATTGTTAAGAGCCCATGAGTCAGTTCTGACTCATAGTGATCTTGAATGGGGTTTCTGAGGAGCACCTGATGAGTTGGAACTGTTGATCTTGTGATTCAAATGGACCTTTCAGTCCAGTGCATTATCCTACAGCACCACACCTGGACTTCAAGGAAGTTGGTAGAGTTCTTCAGTTTCATTATCATTAGCTTTATTGTTTGTTATGTAAATTATAATAACTAATCTACCTTGTAGGCATAAGGATATTATCCTATCACAGTTAGCATGAACTTCAAAACAGATCTTGAAATGTTCCTTTTGATGATGAATGAAAAGTCTTTCCTCTTCAATTTGTCACCCCTGGAATAGTTAACCAAATGATTGTTTGAGTCAAAATGGCCAATATCTGGCCATTTCATCTCTCTATGTTTCTATTACTGCTAAGTGTCATCAAGTCAATTCTGACTTCAACAGAGCCTGTATGGGGTTCTGGAGGTATAGCTTGTGAGTTTGAACATCTAACACTGAGGTTAGCAGTCTAGTACTTACCCTACAGCACCACAAACTAGTGACCTAAGGATTTCAATATTTATTCATTTCACTTCATTTTCGATGGCTACTTGTTTTTCTAGATTTATTTACAGTTCATATTCCTAATATTAATGGATGCTTGAAACATTGTCTTTTCATCTTCAGTTTTGTTCCATCAACAAATTAAGATCCCAAAAGATTTGTTTCATCCACATCATTAAGGTGAATTTGACTT
Organism: Chrysochloris asiatica; assembly: GCF_000296735.1. Lineage (NCBI taxonomy): Eukaryota > Metazoa > Chordata > Mammalia > Afrosoricida > Chrysochloridae > Chrysochloris > Chrysochloris asiatica. Next base: position 24,159,722 of record NW_006408546.1, on the reverse strand, counting down.
TGCAGTTCTTCCTAAGTTCTATTTTGAGTGCCTTCCAACCAGATGGGCTCACCTTCTGGCACTATATTCAGCAATTTTGCTGGTATTCACATGGTTTTCAATGGCTAAATGTCAAAAGTGGTCTGCCTCTTCTTCTGCCTAGTCTGGAATTACACTGAAACTTGTGCACCATGGGTAACCCTGATGGTATTCAAAATAGCAATGACATAGTTCTAGCATCACAGAAACACACAAGCTATCACAGTGTAACAAACTGACAGATGAGTAAGAGAGAAAACAAAGAAAGACCCAAATAGATGTCAGAACCTATTCTGAAACTTCCTTTTAAACATAGAGAAGATGAAGCAAATGAAAGAAGTGATGAAGTAAAAAAGCTGAACAGAGAATATCAAAGAGCAGTTTGAGAAAGTCAAGTATTATAGAGAAGTATGCAAAGACCTGGAGTTATAGAAGAAGAATCATAGAAGCCTAGAGTTGCAATATTGAAGGATTCTATGGGCAAAATATTGAATGATGCAGGAAGCATCAAAAGAACTTGGAAAGCAGAAATAGAATCAATGTACCTAAAAGAATTGATAGATGTTCATGTATCTTGAAAGATGTATATGATAAAGAACTGAGGCCTTGAAGAAAGAAAGAAGTTCAACATGGACTAAAGTCACTGGTGAAAAACAAACATCCAGTTTCTGACAGAATACAAACTGAAATGTTTCACTAAACTGATGGTACACTGGATATGCTTATTTATCTATGCCCAAAATTCTGGAGGAGATACATATTTGTGCCCATTCCAAAGAAAAGTGGTCTAGTGGAATATGGAAATCATAGAAAAATATCATTAATGTAATTGTTGTTGTTGTCAAGTGCCGTTGAGTCAATTCCGACCCATAGTGACCCTGTATCGGGTTCCCAAGGAACAGCGGGTGAGCTTGAACCACTGACCTTGCCATTCAAATGACTTTGTAGTCTAACGCATTAGCCCACAGCGCCACACCAGGACTCCTATTAATATAATATGCACATACAATTTTATAAAAGAAAATTGAAAAATTGTTACAGCATTATATCAACGTGGATCTGCCAGAAATTCAAGCTAGATTCAGAAGAGGTAGTTGAACAAGAAATATTGCTGAATTCAGATGGATTTTGTTTAAAGCAGAGAATACCAAAATGATGCTTATTTATGTTTTATTGATGGTGCAAAGACATTCTATGGTGTGGACCATAATAAACTATGGATCACACTGCAAGGAATGGGAACTCCAGACCACTTAATTGTGCTCATGAGAACCTTTATATAGACCAACATTTAAATAAAACAAGGGGACACTGGATGGCTTCAAAACAGGAACGGTGTACATCAGGGTTAGATCATTTCATCATAATTATTCAATATTTATGCTGAGCTTATACTCAGAAAAATTGGATTATATAAAGAAGAGTGTGGCATAAGAATTGGTGATAGGCTCATCAACAACCTGTTATATGCAGATGACAAAACCTTGATTGGTGGAAGAGAAAAGGACTTGAAGTACTGATAAACTTCAAAGAATATGGCCTTCAGTAGGCACTACATGTCTATGTAAAGAAAGGAAAAATCCTCACAACTGGACCAATAAATCATCATGATAAATGGACAAAAGATTGAAGTCGTCAAGGACTTCATTTTGCTTGGATCTACAATAAACTCTCATGGATGTTGTTATTCTTGTTAAGTGCCATCAAGATCATTCCAACTCATAGTGAACCAATACAAGGTATGTGAGGAGTGGCTGGTGGATTTGAGCCACCAAACA
>NW_006408546.1:24154158-24157301 GCF_000296735.1 Chrysochloris asiatica | reverse complement strand
GTGGATTAATGCATCAGACTGCAAAGCCATTTGAACTGCAAGGTTCAGACTCACCAGCCACTCCTCAGAAACCCTATACAGGGTCACTATGGGTTGGAACAGATTTGAACTCTATGGCACTTAACAACAACAATGCAAAGGAAAGTTGGACAATGCAAAAGAAAAAGCCGAGGAAAGAACTGATGCATGTGAATTATTGTGTTGAAGAAAATTTAAAGTACCCTGGTCTGCCAGAAGAACAACAAAAAAAATGTATTTTAGAAGAAGTGCAGCCAGAATTGAATGGAGGACCAGACAAAATGGTATCCTCAACTAGCCAGACTGACAAACTAGCAGAAACAATGGGCTCAACAACCATGACAAGAATTATGAGGCTGGTATAGGACCAGGGAGTCATTCGTTCTGGCATACAGAGTGTCCCTATGACTTGGAACCAACAACAACAACAAAGGGTCACTATGAGTTAGCATCAACTTGACAGCTATAACAATAGCATTCCATTGTATAACTGTGATTTTACTTATTTATCCACTGAAGGACACTTGGGTTGTTTCTAGCTTTTGTGTCTATGGAAATGCTTCTATGATCACTTGTATACAGAGCTTTTGTGTCTGCATAAACATTCATTTTATTAGGGCTCTGTATTTCTAATAATGATTCAGTAATTCATTAAAGACAATTATTGTACAGTCAGCAGTTATTAAATGAAATTTAAACTACTTATGTATAGAACAAGGAGCTCTGGTAGTGTAGTGGTTACGAATCGGCCTGCGAACCATAAGGTCAGCAGTTCAAAACTACCAACTGATCCACAGGAGAAAGATGAGGCTTTCTGCTCCCATAAAGATTTACAGCCTCGAAAACCCTGTACAGGGTCACTATGAGTCAGAACCGGCTCCACGGCACATAACAACAACAACAAATGTATAGAACAATTACAACAAAGGTGAATCAGATGCACACAGTACAAGAGTTGGAGTTATATACAGTTGTTACATAGGAATGAACGTTGTGGGAAGAGGCACACGATCTCCATGAAAATTCTTACTGTAGTTTGAATGTTAACTTAGTCAGTTTGAAGTTTTCAAATCCAAATCTTAATGTGAATATACGTAAGAATTGTTCTCTCCTTTAATTGTGATACCTCATAGGATAGAAACCCATGGTTTCAAAAGCAACAAACAATCTAAACTCAAAATAATTTTGTTTAAAAAAGGTGCTATAGATATTTCTGTTGGCCACTATCTCCAGAATATGCTATCCATAAACATCTGACAAAGAAATGAAGAACAATCCTGTGTCTGGTGGGGCATTAGTGCATTACTATTTCTGAGAGTGGCGGATGGATAGTAGTGCTGTTTGTATGAACTGTAGGAAACAAGTTCAGGTGCATTCAAGACATTTTCTGCAGTGAAATCATCCTTTGAGGATGACAGCAAATGTATTTCTCATCTTCTAATAAAGTTTTCTTAGGATGTCTGCCTCGTTTCTGGGTAGGAACAGTCAGCAGCAGCTCCTGGTCTCCAAATCTACCCAAACTCTCAAGAACATGTGTTCAATTAAGCATTCAGTTATGATGGAAACGTTCTGACTGCAGGTTGCTTAGAGAAATAAAATCCAGCAATAAACTGCTTGCAGGACAAGAAGCTACATAACAGTAATGAAGTTGCAAAAGGACAGTGTTCAGACACTTGTCCCTACCAGAAATCATGTAAAATAAAAGAAAAACTATGCACTAACAAGGAAACCTCTTAATATGAGCTGAGCTGTCTGTGAAAAACGTAAAGAATAAAACAGCACTGTTCATAAACTTTCTTGCTTACAAACTGGCAAAAATATACTCTAGAATCTCTTTTGGGTTTAAAAATAGGTCCACAGAGCTTTTAGGTTGAAGACCAACACACACCTACTTTGAAATCTGCCCCCAAGCCTTTATTTTTGACTTAGACAATAACCAGAAGAAATGCAGTATGCTGAGAATAACTAATGGATAGCCTTAAGTTTCTCAGAGAATAAGTAGACTGCCTAATGTGAAATAAACTCCAAATGTCTGCCTTCCAATTACCAACATGCTTCTAAAATTATGCAAACTAAATCAGATAATTTAAACAATACAGAGAGAGACAATCTCAGACCAGAACAAATGGATGTGTTAATTCGCATACTTGATTACTAAATCCTATAGTGACACACTTCTCCTGGCTTTGGACATGAGACAAACAAAACACAGATGAAGACTCTGTTGTTGTTTAACAACCATGCAAAAGGGATCAATTTGCTTACCACAAAAGTTGTGTTTAGTCTTCTCTTGTTGTTTGTATAATACACACACAAGTATACACATGTATACAATATATATATTGTTGTTGTTGTTAGCTGCCATCGAGTCATGGCATTGCATTATTCTGTATGGTGATATTTCCATTATACTGTAGGATTGCGGGGTGATTTGTGACCATTGACTCAGTGACCCTTGGATAACAGAACGAAACACTGCCTGGTCCTGGGCCAGTCTCACAGTTGTTGCTATGTTTGAGCCCATTGCTGCTGTCACTGTGCCAATCCATCTCATTGGGGTCTTCTTCTTTTTCTCCGACCCTCCACTTTACCAAACATGACATCCTTTTCCAGGTACTGCTCCCTCTTATTAATATATGTTCAAATTATGAGAGACAAAGTCTAGCCACCCTGGCTTCTGAATACCACTCTGGCCGTATTTCTTCCAACACAGACCTGTTTGTTTTTATGGCAGTCCATGGTATTTTTAATATACACCTCTAACACCATAACTCAAATGCAACCATTCTTGTATGATCTTCCTTATTCACTGTCCAACTTTCACATGCACATTAGGTTACTAAAAATACCATGGCTTGGATTAGGCACACCTTAGTCTTCAAACTGACATCTTTACTGAACACTTTAAAGAGGTCTTGTGTAACAAATTTTCCTAATGCAATATGTCGTTTGATTTCCTGACTGCTGTTTTTGTGATAGGTAGATCTGAGCAAAATGAAGCCTTTCACAGCTTCAATCTTTTCTCTATTTATATGAATGCTGCCTATTGATCTAGTGATGAATATTTCTGTTGTCTTTACATAGAGGTGAAAGCCAAACTGAAGGTTTGGTAGTTTAGTGGTTAC
>NW_006408546.1:24147359-24153478 GCF_000296735.1 Chrysochloris asiatica | reverse complement strand
ACACACACACACACTTGCATGACAGGCTTCCAAAAGTTCCTAGAAAAATTGAATTGAAAGATATTAGAAGTTTCCACGAACATTTTGAAGCCACCTCCTTACTTATTCAATCTGTAAACTGAGCAAATAACTCAAAACACTTGACTGCATAAAATCAGCTAGAAGAAGAAAGAAGAGGAAAAAAAAGAGTAATCTGATACAATTTGATGAACTTGACCCTACACCTATGGATGCAGTAGCTCAAAAGAGGGAACAAATCTTTACAGTGAGGATCATTCCCACCCCCTTGCTACACAGGATAGACAGGGATGAGCAATTTGGACACTGGCTACCCAAAATGGAAGTCCAAAAAGGCAAGAAGTGACTGGTTTATGAGATTTCAAGAGGGAGCCAAGATCCAGGTGATGCGGAGGAAGGTAGACTCTCCACTGAGTAATATCCAATCTGTCTGGGTGTGACGATGCAAGGAGATGGGGTTAGGTCTCTTGTGATACAATAGTAAATAATTGTTATCAGGACTGACTGTGAGGGTTGGAAATGTAAAGGTAGATGTTTTGTAGCAAAAGAAAAGGAGTGATTGACTTTGCAGGACAGTAGCGGAGGTCCCTGGGACAATCAAGGAAGAAGAGCGGAGTGTAGAACCCTACCCAGAGAAACAGTGATGCCAGAGATGGAGGCAGAGATGATGACACGGAGAGATGGAGCAGTTGGGGACTCTAGACCCAGAGAGGGAGAGGGGCTGAGTGCTGAAGTCCGAGGGGCAGGCTTGCGGGGTATAAAGTTTGGTTGGTTGATGATGCACAGAGGGGATTTTAACCACCGCAATGAAACAATATACGATAGCATAAATGTAAAGCTAATGATCTCCCTTGTAAACTATCATATAGTTCACAATAAAACATTTTAAAATAATCAAGAGAGCATCAAGATTAGAAGACTCATTAACAATCTGTTACAAGTAGATAACACAACTTTGCTTGTTCAAAGAAAAGAGACTTTAAAGCATTTACCATGAATATAATAGACTACAACCTTTAGTTTGGATTACACTTCAAAATAAAGAAAACAAAATTCCTCACAATTGCAACAATTAGCAACATCATGATAAATGGAGAAAAGGCTGCAGTTGTCAAGGATTTCATTTTACTTGGATCCATAGTAAAAGCTCATGAAAGTAGCGGTGAAAAAATCAAACACGATGTTTCAGCGGACAAATTGACTTCAAAAAACCAATGCAAAGTATTAAAACAAAGATGCTAATTTGAAGATTAAGGTATGTCTGACCCAAGTTATGGTATTGTCAAAAACTGCCTCATCTGCATATGAAAGGTGGACAATGAATAAGGAAGACCAAAGAAGAACTGATGTATCTGAATTACAGTCTTGGTGATGATGAATACTGACTATACCATGGAACAAATCTGTTTTGGAAGAAGAGTAGCCAGAGTGTTGCTTAGAACAGAAGATGGTGAGACTTCACGTCACATACCTTGGGCATGTTATCAGGTGAGACCAGACCCTAGAGAAAGACATCATGCTTGGTGAAGTAGAGAGTCAGCAAAAAAGAAACAATTACTGTAACAATGGCCTCCAAATTAGCAATCATTGGGAAGATGGCACGGGACTGGGAAGTGTTTTCTACTGTTTCACATAGGTTCGCTAGGAGTCAGAACTGACTAGAGGACACAAAACAACAACTTTTATCTGGAATCATAATCACACAGAATTAATAATCAAAATTTTCTACAAACTCTTTGAAGGTATCTCATGGTTGAGTCTATATGATTCTTAGTCATAGTGACTCTAAAGGACAGAGTAGAACATCCCCAGAATTACTAATTAGAAGCATAAAGCAGTGCACTGCCAGAGCTCCTTGCTTATACATATACACATCTGTTATTATCAAGTGCCGTAGAGTTAGGTCCAACTCATACCAACCCTGTATGGGTTTCCAAGGAGCATCTGGTAAGTTTGAAAGAACAACATTGCAGTTTAAACTGACCTTAGGGGCCAGTGACTATCCTAAAGCACCACACTAGGATTCCACATATAGAGATAATATATACAAATATATTAAAGCAAAGCAATAGTGTCAGCAAAAAAATGCAATGTTTAGTCATTCAGATATAGTTCTTTGCATTTTTTCCTTTTTCTGCACTGTGACATTTCCACTATACTTTAGGTTTTCAGGGTGATTTGTGACAACTGAATTCCTCATTCAATGAGGAGAATATAGGTGAAAAGAATTATTTTTGTTACTGATGTTTTTGCCTTTTTAATGGGTACACGTTTTCTATTAACCCTGAAAACTAGCTCTTCTTCCCGTCTCCCTCAGGCCTATGAATCGCATTAATTCAGACAAAAGGTTGAGGTCATTTTGCTTTGCATTTTGGTTCCATCAATCTACAGATCCATATTGCTAAGACCAATAAAGATCTCTTAAACAATTTTAAGACTATACCAGCATTAACAGTGATAACACTAGCTAAAGCAGACAAGTTTTATTGTTGTTGTTGTTAGGTGCCATTGAGTCATTTCCAACCCAGAGTAGCCCTGTGGACAACAGATTGAAACATCACCAGATCCTGCGCCACTCCTCTGTCAGCTTACTGCAGTGTGGTGGAGGGCAGGTGTTGCTGTGACGTTGGAAGCATGCCGCTGGAATTTTGAATGCTGGCAGGGTTACTTATGGTGGACAAGCTTCACCTGAGCTTTCAGTCTAAGACAGACTCAGAAGGAGGAGAGATGGATGAACTTTCTGAATTGTTAGCCATTGAAAACCTTATGAATAGCAGTGAAACATTGTTAAGAGGGCACCAGAACATTGAATATTGAAACATGATGAAGAGCATCAGAATACTGTCAGATATAGTTCCATAAGATGAGCATCTCAGGTTGGAAGACACTCAAAATATAACTGGGGAAGAAGTTTTACTGAGCATGTCCTATATTCCAAGCAATGATCTTAAATCTTCACAGCATAATCCTCAACACAAACACAGATAAACCCAATTGAGTAGATGATAGGGGGAAAAGTAGGCTATAAAAGAAAACTCCTAGCCCAATATCATAAATAGAAAGTAAGAGAGCCAGACCTTTCACAGAAGCTTGGTCTTCAAGCCCCTTTCTTTCACTGCCTCATCTATTTATAGTCACTTTAGGCTTCAGATTTCACTATGATGGGAAACAATACCGTCCCTGCTAAAGTAATTCCCAACTTGCTGTTAGAAATAGCTAGCTCTCCCCTACAGCATTGGACAGTGAATGGGAAGGAAATAATCAGGATATACAGCTACTGGGCAATCGTACTTCTAGATGAGACCACACAGCCACCTATCAGAAGTGAAACACGTAGGATGTAGAGTACTTCAAAACCAGTCTTTGAAAGAACTGGGTATGTCTTTCTTTCACTCATTCTCCCATTCATACTGGGACATCATAACAATGAGATCCTCTTGGATGTCAGAGGCATGAGAAAACAGGAGTCTGTGTCCCAAAATCCACATATGAGCGAAAGCTGCCCACTAATGGAAGCAAGTACTTGCACTGCTCTGATCGTAGCTATTGTGCTAACATGTTGAGACTGAGGAATCTATTTAAGATCTATTTGTTGTCAGTGTTTCTCCATCTTCATATACTTAAATAGGTTCATTACTCCAATATCTTTCCTCATTAATCCCTACCTCATTCACCTATCGGGTTCAAGAGATTTTTCTATAAATGTCAGTAGGAAATATATTTACTTTGAGCACCATAAAAGTTCTCTCATATATATTCAACTTTATTTTTTTAGATACCATACTTTAAAAAGATATAAAAATAAACAAATATATTTAACTTGTGGATGATACAAACACAGATTGTAAACTGGATTTGACCCATAAGGTATAATTTACCAACCTGAACTAAGATATTGCTGTCAGACTACAAGTGTAATTATAGCTTATTCAATACCATACCTCCCTTCAGAAAACTCTTTGGATCTACACCTCTTATTGTATCCACATTCTTTGCTTGGATTCTCAGCTGTTCAGAATAAAAAGTAATGATGACCTCCCATTTTATCATCAATCACTCTTCCAAAAATGTTCACCTCCTCCTTCTCCATGGTATACACATTCCCAATCTCATGTGTAAATGTTACTAAACAGAGCTTCTCTATCCTCCTGCCAAAGTAAAATGCTATAGTCAATGTCCACTCAACTTCTATCATCTTCTTTAAAACTTTACCAGGAAGATGTTTTATAACAAAAGGAGAGGACTGGTTGATCTTGCAGTCTAGGAGAAGAGGTCCCTGGGACTGCCAAGAGAGAAGAGTGGAGTGTGGGACCCTATCCAGAGAAGCAGTGACTCTAGTGATGGAGGCAGAGACTAAGATGTGGAGAGATGGAGTGGCTGGGCACTCTGGACTCAGGGAAAGAGAGGGGCTGTGTGCTGGTGGACAGGGGGCAAGCTTGTGGGGTGTACCATTTGGTTGTTTGATGATGCATGGAGGGGATTGTAATCACTGCAATGAAATGAAATACAATAGGATGAATGTAAAGCTAATGTTCTCCACAGAAACTATCACGTAATTCACAATAAAAACTTAAAAACAACAGAAACTAATGCTCTTCTACGTTTTTTTGTTTTGTTTTGTTTTGTTGTTTTTGGTGTTTTCTGATCTGGTGAAGGAAAAAGACAACGTACTATTAGGCCCATAATTATATTTTGTGGTCATCAACACTGTACCAGTTGATGTTCTTGGCACTGAAGATACAATGAGTATTCCATAGTCCTTGTCCTTGAGAAATTTATGAAGTACTAAAGACATTGATTTGTTCTTGTTAATTGCTGTCGAGTTGATTCTGACCCGTAGCAACCCTGTATAGGTTTTCCAAGGAGCAGCTGGTGAGCTTTAACCACTGACCTTGCAGTTCTCACAGATACCTATACATTTCTCATATCTAGCTATGTTGTTTTTGTTGTTGTTGTTAAGTACCATTGAGTCAACTGTGACCCTGTATTGGATTTACAAGGAGCAGATGATGAGCTGGAACCACCAACCTAGCAGTTCAAATGACTCTGCATTCTGATGCCTTAGCCCACAGCATTATACCAGGACTCTTAATAGGTAATGTCAATACAAGGTTTTAAGTGCTACCCAAGGAAATCTGAAAGTGGATAAAGGGATCTTTTGTACAATGACTTTTAATTTTGTTACAAATGAATATCTTGACATTAGCAAGGGGAAAAAGTAGACTGTGTGTGTGTTTCTTCCCATTATGCAGATTTCTGAACATATTTCAGATTAGCATTCAGTTGATGGATACAGGAGAATGCCAATCATATCATCACTTGGTACTTTTTCCTTACATATGCAAAAGACACAATCTTAAAATATGTAGGTGTACTAGAAGAAAATAACATTACTTTTAATTAAACAAGTCCCCAAAAAAGTTTGAAATAAGTATAGAACATAATTAGCATCAGGAACATTAAAATAACAATAAGAAGGGACAGTAATATAGAAAAAAACATAACGCAAATTAAAACAGAACGATGGCACATTACTTGTATTTTTGAACTATACCAGAATTAAGGCAAAAGCATGATAAATGATAGACAGATGGAAGTGTAGACAGATAATATCCTCTGATCAAAAAATGGAATCAGTTAACCAATAGATCTGTATCTTTTTGTAAGATTAAAATAAAATAAAAAAGTATGCCCAAACTTACTGATTTAATAAGTACTACACAAGTTCTTTTTAATAAGCAACTAGGCTTGATAACACACTTTCCCTGGCAATAAACTTTAAACTGAATATATTGCCTAGATGATTTTACAGAGGCAAGTATAATGTTCATTGTGAGAAAATTGTTTTTAATCAACTCTAGAAAAAGCCTAACTTTAAATAGGAATCTGTACTTGAATTTCCTAAAAGAACAAAAAAAAATCTATGCATGCATGCCAAACATTCAAATTTTCATTGAATTAAGTTGATAAAGTTTATAGTAAAACCAAACCAAATATTGAATATGGATGATTGTTAGTACATTATGCTAGTGTACTTTTTTTTTTTTTTTTTTTTTATTTTTATTGTGAATTGAGTTAGAGTTTACATGGGAGAACATCAG
>NW_006408546.1:24145092-24147067 GCF_000296735.1 Chrysochloris asiatica | reverse complement strand
CACTGCTTCTCTGGATAGGGTCCCACACTCCTCTCCTGCTCATCTCCCTTTATGGTCCCAGGATTCTCTACTCCTAGACTGCAAGATCAACCACTCCCCTATTTTAGTTCAACCACTCCCCACTTTTAGTTACAAAATGTCTACCTTTACTTTTGCAATATTCACAATCAGTCCTAATAACAATTACTCACTGTTGAACCACAAGTCTTATCCCCATCTCCTTTCACCAGCCACATCTAGACAGGTTCGAAACCACTCAGTAGAAATTCTACCTTCCCCCACACCCTCCGTAACTAAACTCCCACTTGAAAAATTGTAAGCAAGTCACTTCATGCCTTTGTTGCCCCATTCCCCCGCTCCATTTTGGGTACCCAATATCTAAGTTGCCCATCCCTGTCAATCCTGTGTACCGAGGAGGTGGGGATGATCCTTGCTGTGAAGATGCCTTCACTCTTTTAAGCTACTACATCCATAAGCATAGTTCAAGTTCATCAATTTGTAACAGATTCCTCTTTTTTTTTACACTAGTATTCTTAAATGTCAATAGATATTTGAAGATCCTTAACAAGGTCTCAGTGGAAAGTGGTTAAAGATTCCATTCATTGAAGAATGAATGGAACACAAACTTTGTCTGCTGATAATTAAAAAGTTTCAAACACACTAGAACAACCAGATATTCCCTCATTAAAACTGACATTTTGATATGAAAACAAAGAGTTTAAGTTGAATTTTTTGTTGAACAAACGGCATTATCACTTTAACATGAAGATGAGTTAGAGATGGCACTGACACACAACAGGCTTAAATTCCTGATAAAATATTTGGATTTGCACCAAATCTTTAAGCCTAGGCATGATTTGTGAACTTTGAAAAACACACTTAAACCAGTTGACTACTTTAGCAATAAAGCACTGATTCTCAAAAGTTCACATGCATCTGAAGCTCACAGAAATGCTGTGCCCCTTCCCCTATAGTTTCTGGTTTAGCGACGTGATTTAGAGTCCAAGAGTTGACATTTCTAACAAGATTTCAGGTAATACTAATGCTAAAGATAAAACTGATGAGTTTTACCAAGTTTTGTAGTCTGTAATTAATCAAACATGCACCCAAGATGCATTGATAACTTCTGATGACTGGATTAGGGTTGCTATGCATCAGAATTTACTCCATAGCAGTAGATTACATTTTTGATTTGGTGATTGAAGTAGAAAAGTTTAAACAAAGGCAGATCAGTAGTTGGGAAACACAGCCTTGGTGAAAGAACCATGCTGGAAACCACATGATAGATTTGTACAAGTCCTGTGTGGAACCATAGGGTAAGTATTAGTCAGTTCAAACCCACCAGCTTTTCCTCAGAAACCTTATACAGCATCAATAACTGTCAAAATCAGCTTGACTGTCCTTAATAACAAAAGCAAAAATCTTTTGCAAATTCCTGTTTTCAACAACAAAATCAGTGACGATACACATATACCCTGCAAGTCAACTACGTCCATAGAAAGAAACAATGGAAAAACCCAGCATCATTAGTCAGAAGGACAGTACATGACTGATGAATAACCAAGTGCTTATATGTAACTTGAAGCTGAAGCTGAAGTAAATTAAAACAAATTCATGAGAATATGATAGCCAATATATTACCTTGAATATATCTCACCTGAATTTAGAAACCATCTCAAGAACAGATTGAACACATTGAACACTAATGACCAAAGGTCAGACAGATGAGTTTAATAATAATACTGCCATGGACCTCATACATGAAGAGAGCTAAAAGTCATTTAAAAGACAGGAAAGAATGACAGGATAAAAATGGATGCCAAAAGAGAGTCTGAAACTTGCCTTTGACTGTAGAGTTGTAAAGTAAATGGAAGGAATGATGAAGTAAAAGAGCTGAATAGAGATTTCAAAGGATTCCTCAAGAAGACCAAGTAAAGCATACTAATGAAATATACAAAGACTTGAAGTTAGAAAA
>NW_006408546.1:24142320-24144007 GCF_000296735.1 Chrysochloris asiatica | reverse complement strand
GCTGGTAGTTTTGAACTGCTGACCCTGAGGTTAGCAGCCCGATTCATAACTACTATGCCACCAGAGTTCCTTTTACCATAATATAGTTACTTAGATTCTAGAAGCTATGTTAATATTTTAAACGTCAGTGTGTCATCCATGGTAGGCCTAACAAATGAAGACCAACTGTAGTAAAGGCTTGGTGATCTACTTTCAAAAATGAATCAATGAAAATCTTGAGGATCACAACAAAGCAGTTTTGTTTTGTTTTTTAATACTTTCTTGCTTTAAACACATCAGGATGGACTAATAACTTGAAAGGGGCAACATATTTGGTGAAGTAGAGGGCCAGGAAGGGTGTATTAGACCCTTAACAAGATGGCCTGCCTGGCCCAGCAGCCGTAACAATGGAGTCAAATGTGACACGTGAGTGGGCAATGTATTGTTCTGTTGTGCATAAAGTCATCATAAATCACAGTCAACTTGGTGGCAATTAACACCAACAACAAAAACTTAACAGCATGATGCTTACATATACCAGGGTTTATATATTTGCTTCAGCATTTATTAAATATATCATCTTGGGAAAGGCATTTTTATTTTCTAAAATTGTTTCATTCATTTTAAAATGAATTTATACTATTTAACACATATCATTTTAGTGAATGGATACATGATGTGTAAAAGTATTCAGCATATTACCTGACATATGGTCAATTAAAATTAGCCAATAATAGTAATACTGTTCTTTTTGAGCTGTTATTATTTTATTATCGATAATTCAGTGGTCACAGAATTTCAATATTCAGAAACAAAAAAGTGAAATAAAAATTTTGTTGTTGTTAAGTGCCATCAAGTCAATTCCAACTAATATCGACCCTGTACAAGGTTCCTAGGAGTCCTGGTGTGGTGCTGTGGGTTAATGCACCAGACTACAAAGCCGTTTGAACTGCAAGGTCAGCAGTTCAAGCTTACCAGCTACTCTTTGGAAACCTTATACAGGGTCACTATGTGTTGGAACCGACTCAACAGCACTTAACAACAACAACAACAACAGGGTTTCTGAGGAGTGTGGTGGGTTTGAACCACCGGCCTAGAGCTTAGCCGTTCAGTGCTAACTCTACAGCACCATATCATGATTCTACAATACAGATTTCAAGGGAGGATTGGACTGTCAAATGATTTATATGAAGGACATAATTTACTACATGGTTCATAAAAGCAAATATATATCAATATGTTAATATTCATTATAAGAAGATAGAATACCATGTGGTCATTACCAATAATGATATGGCTCTAATTTACTTATATGGGGAAAAGATCATGATGTACTATGTAAGGGGGAAATAAAAAAAAAAAAAAGTGTTTTTTAGAGAAAAGGTGAAAAGGTAGAGGTATGAGAGAAGAGAGAATAATATCTTGATGGATCTATATACCACAATAGTTACAGTATTTATCCTTGAGCTGTAGAGTAATATACGTCACATTATTAGATATTTTTATGATCATGCACAAATATTTATAGATAAACTCACAGATACGTAAACTTATAAGGGAGCTTCAGCAAAATTAAAATTAGCTACGGTGTGCAACAGGGTTTTATTTATTCACCATATTTATTCAATCTGTATGCTGAGCAAATAATCTGAGAAGCTGGGTTCTATGAAGAAAAACATGGCATCAGGATTGGAGGAAGACTCATTAA
>NW_006408546.1:24139347-24141648 GCF_000296735.1 Chrysochloris asiatica | reverse complement strand
GGGTTTCCGAGGCTGTAAATCTTTATGGGAGCAGAAAGCCTCATCTTTCTCCTGAGGAACAGCTGATAGTTTCGAACTGCTGACCTTGCTGTTTGCAGCCCGATTCATAACCACTATGCTACCAGAGAAAAAGAGGAAGACCCCCAGAGAGCTGGATTGTCCACCAAGTGGTAGAATCAATGGGCTTAGGCATAGCAATAATTGTGAGGTTGACCCAGGAACCGGCAGTGTTTTGTTCCTTGTGCATAGGGTCATTATGAGTCGGTACTGACTCAATGGCACCTAACAACAACAACAGCAAGTTTATGGGAAAATTCAATGATCTCCACTTCCATTTTTTTCATGAACTTTTGGAAGCACCTGTGTATCTGTATGTCCACACACACTTGCAGCTGTACATTGTTTGCTGTCCTCAGGTACTATCATGGTGGCCCCTGATGCATGCACAGCAGAATGAAATGCCACCTGGTCCTGTACTATCCCCATGGTCAACTTTGGATTAGAATGCTGTGATTTCATGATGTGTTCTTCCTTAATGTGGACTGTCCAACTCATGGACATTTATCCCTGAATGCTGATTCAGCCAACGAGTGGTACGTTCAACAATGTGAATATTCATGTCTGAGAACTGTAGAAATAATCACTTGGTACACATAAGAATATATCATTAAAAAGTTCCTAATTCTTGTTGAGACCCATCTGATTTAAGGTTTACTCCCACTATGATATTCTGCCTACACTCTCACTATATTTGACAAGTTGCATTATATTCTTCTTGAAGGCCCCCTAAAATGCAGTCTTTTCTACTTTGTACCACTTCTTCCTTCTAATTAGGCCTGTGATCTAGCATATAAAAGGTTCACAACAAATTCTGCCTAACGTTTTATATAAATGTATATAATAATCATTCTCCCTTGTGGACTTCAGTAATTGAAATCATGAATGAAATTATTTTCATCAACTTCAAGGAGAATTTGTTTACCTTAAGACATGGTTTCCTGTTATTGGTGATATTAGGGAAGGGTGGGAAAGCTAAGAAGGCAATCGCACTTCACAAAGAGACAAATCATTCCGAAGAAATGCTTGCTACAGTCAATTGACTATTTCCTGCTTGAAGGCTTTGGGGATGAAATAAAATGTACACAGTCACTTTGAAGGAAGTAGAGCTGTTTCTGAATCTGATTTATTAAGAACTAACTGAGGAACAGAAATTACTAGATTGACTATGGTACTTTCATCTTGTTTTTTTTTCCCTGACTGTTTTTTTTTTGTTGTTGTTGTTGTTGTTATTGTGGGGAAAAAGAAGTTGTTGTTTTTAAAATGATATCTAAAAGGTGTCTATTGAAACAATAATATTAAAGTCACAATTTTTATTTTCCCCCAGAGTGGGTAAAATATCCAAATACCTAAGTACGGATCAGTTTATTTTCCATAATGGTACATTAAAGAGTTAATAGCTTGAGGTTACTTAAAGGTTAAAAGATACTATGAGGACCTTTTGTAGAAATAGTTACTTTGTACAGTTTCAGTTCCTTTTTAAAGGTCTTTCTTTAAAACCTACTTGTTACTCACCCAACTGAACTTAATGTTCAAAGCTCTGGTTCAGTAGGATCATCACTAGACTGCTAACAACAAGGTTGTTGGTTCAAATAAATCAGATGCTCCTTGGAAACTGTACAGGGTAACTATGAGTCAGAACTGACTTAATAGCACTTTACACCAACAGCAATGTTGAAAGCATGTAAGAACAGGACAGTGGAGTCAGTGAAGAAAAGGCATCAAAGTTAGAAAGAGTTTTAAGAGGAAACAGCAAACCAAATCCAAGTCCAATGCTGTTGAGTTGTTTCTGATCTTTACAAATCCTATAGGACAGAGTGTCAAACCTATAATCTTCATGAAATCAGATTGCTGTATCTTTCTCCTGATAATATTAATCTGTAAATTTTGTGTAATTTTGTATTATTTTCAAAGCTAGGGAAAAAGACACTCTCTTCAAGAAATGGCAGGAAGTACTTTATGAAATACAGTTTTACTTTAATTGCTACAATTAACAACGTTCTTTAAGAAATATGAGAATATAAAAAATTAACAACTGACTATGAAGGTATTTTCAAAGAAGAGCCTGGACTTTCAAATCCTGGTTAAGGTTCCAGAATGAGGGGCTCTTGGGAAGGTAAAAGAAACTTCAAAACTGGGAAGAAAGGATCTGGTTGAGGGGGAGCTGTTGTTGTTGTTGTCAGGTACTATCACATTGATTCCAACTCATAATGACCCTATGCACAATGGGACAAAACATCTGCC
>NW_006408546.1:24136857-24138707 GCF_000296735.1 Chrysochloris asiatica | reverse complement strand
GCATCAGATTTCCCTAATGCAATACATCATTTGATTTCTTGACTGCTGCTTGGATGAGTACTGATAGTGGATACAAGCAAAATTAAATTTTTGACAACTTCAATCTTTTCTCCATTTATCATGATGCTATTTACTGGCTGCATCGATGGACTCAAGCACAGCAACAGTAGTAAGGTTGGCCCAGGATCGGGTAGTGTTTCGTTCTGCTGTGCATACGGTTGCTATGACTCGGTACCGACTCAATGGCACCTAACAACAACAACAAATTTACTGATCCAGTTGTGAGGATTTTTGTTTTCTTTACATTGAGGTACAATCCATACAGAAGGCTGTGGTTTTCAAAACAGAACCTGAAATGTTCTTTTTGCAATGATTCTGACACTAAGCTTCTTGAATTTGTCATTAGCAGTGTAATAAACCACAGGACTGTTGGATTCGAACGAGCCAATATCACTCTATTTTAGCTCACCACTGAGAATGATGTTGATCTTCATGCATTCCATTTCATTTCTGACAACTTCCAATTTTTCCGGATTCATAGTTTTTTTGTATTTCATGTTCTGATTATTAATGGATGTTTACAGCTTATTTTGAGTTATGGCCCATTTTAGGAAATGAAAGTCCTGAAAACTTTACTCCACTCATATCATGGAGGTCAACTCTACAATTGGGAGGCAGCTCTCCCATAGTTGTATTTGAGTGCCTTCCAAACTGAGGAGCTCATCTTCTGGCACTGTATCTGACACATCTACTTGAGAGGGCTCTAAAACAAATGAAGAAAGGAATGAGTACAACATTTTAGTTGTTAAGTACAGTCAAATTGATTCCAACTCATAGGGACCCTGTATAGGGTTGCCAAGGAATGGCTGGTGGGTTTGAATCACCACCTTGTAGTTCAAACCGATCTTGAGTTTCAGTGCTTATCCTATAAAGCCACACCAGGATTCCCTCTGTCTTATCACTTTGGTAGGCATTAGGTATATCAGGAGAATAGTAATGGTTTATGAGTGTACTGATCGATCATATATAAAGGAAAAATGGGGGAAAAATCAAACAACATTTAAAATCTTATATATTTACGTATCTATATTCAAAACATGCAAACAACTACAAGCTGAGCTCATATCAGAGTGGAAATTGTTCTCAGAAGTCACCACCACTTAGGTGAATGGGATTTACTAAAAAAATGTGTATTCAAAAGGGGGAGGTATTAAAATACTGGTTGCATTAAAAGATAATGTGTACCTGCTTTAAATTCAATAAATACAAAATAAGAATAGTAAAATATAGTCAAATAGTTCCATATATATATATATGGACTTCTGATCACAGGGGAATATGTATTTGCTACATTTAGGATTGCTGTCGTTGTTAAGTGCCGTCAAGTCGGTTCAGACCCATAGGGACCCTATACAGGATTTCTGAGGAGTGACTGGAGAGCTTGAACCACCAACCTTGCAGTTCAAATGGCTTTGCAGTCTGGTGCATTAATCCACAGTGCCACACCTGGACTCCATTTTGGATACAGAGGTCTTTACAAAAACAACAACTAAAAAACCATATCCCAGTGGCTTCAGTTGAATTTTTTCAACTATACAGAGAAGAGTTGACACTAATATTAATATGTTGTTGTTGTTGTTAAGTACCATCGAGTCGGTTCCGACCCATAGCGACCCTGTACAGGGTTTCCGAGGGTGTAAATCTTTACGGGAGTAGAAAGCTTCATCTTTCTCCCGCGGAGCAGTTGGTAGTTTCAAACCGCTGACCTTAATGTTCGCAGCCCGAAAACACAGTACAGGAAAGAATGCTCTCTAATGCATCCTGTGATGTCAGCATCGCTCTGACACCGA
>NW_006408546.1:24132476-24136757 GCF_000296735.1 Chrysochloris asiatica | reverse complement strand
CCGAGGGTGTAAATCTTTACAGGAGTAGAAAGCCTCATCTTTCTCCCACGGAGCGGCTGGTAGTTTCAAACCGCTGACCTTAAGGTTCGCAGCCCAATTAAGTAACCACTACGTTACCAGAGCTCCAAATTTTAAACAAAATTCTAGCTATCAAAATTCAATCACACATTAAAAAAATTAGTGATGATCAGGTATAATTCATATCAGGAATGTGATGGTAGCTTAACATCGGAAAATTAATCAAGGTAACTCACCAGATTAATAAAACAAAGAAAATGAGTCACATCACCTCAACTGATGCAAAATATGTACTAAACCAACAAACAACATTGCTTGCTGTTGAGACTGACTGAGGACCTTGCCCTGAGACCATTAACAAGACAACAATACACATCACAACTGTTATTCAACGTTATACTAGAAGTCCTAGCCAGAACAATACGTTTCCAACTTTCATATTCCAATTGTCAGTAACTATCAATGCATCTTGAGAGCATGTTTGATCAACTTCAGACTAAAGAAGTTGGTACATCATTCAATTTCTTCTCCATTAGCTTCAGTTTGGTGAGTAACATTGAACAATAGTAGTTATTAACTTGTCTTTCTTGTAGTAGTATGGATATTGCCCTATCACAGACAGCACTGACCTTCGAGATATAACTTGAAATGCTCTATTTGACAATAAATGTGATACCGTTCCTATTCAACTGGACACTTCCAGTATAGTAAGCCATTTTATGTGCCATGGAGTCGGTTCCGACTCATAGCGACCCTGTACAGGGTTTCCGAGGCTGTAAATCTTTACGGGAGCAGAAAGCCTCATCTTTCTCCCGTGGAACAGCTGGTAGTTTCAAACTGCTGACCTTGAGGTTAGCAGCCTGATTTGTAACCACTATGCTGCTACCAGAGCTCCTTGTGTCTTGGGTATTCATTTTTATACTTTCCATTTAATTTTTTAATGGCTTCCAGTTTTCCATGGTTGAATGTTGTGAATATTAATGGATGTTTGCAGCTGTTTCTTCTCATTTTTAGTTGTGCCTTTTAGCAAATGAAGGTGTCAAAAGCTTTGCTGTTTCTACACCACAAAAGTCAGCTCTAATTGGAGGAGGAAGCTGTTCGACAGACATTATTTTGATGGTATTCCAATGTCAGGGTCTCATCTTCTGGCACTATATTAGACAATGTTTTTAGTGACTAACAGTTTAGAGGTGGTTTGCCTCTCTTTCTTCCTGGGATGTCTTAGTCTAGAACTCTGTTGAAGCCTGTCTACCATGGGTGACCCTGCTGGTATTTAGAATACTGATGGCATTTTAAATCAGTATTTTAAATGGTTTCCAGCACCACAAAAGCCAATAAAATATAATAAACTAGCAGACAAGTTTGTGAAGCAATATATAAAGAAATCTCAATCCAAATTCCAACACACTTCATCACTGAAATGGAAAAATCAATCATTAATTGTATTTGAACAGAGAAGAAGCCACAAAAGTCAAAGCAATGTTGAAGGAACAAATATATAAGGCAAACTAGATCTCATGATTCCAGAGCAAGATATACTAAACAGCCACAGTCATTAAAACAATCTGATACAGTTCAGTGACAGACTTATAGACCAATGGAATATAACTGACAATTCAGCAGTAATACATCAATACATTTCAGCTGAATTTATTCAATAAATTCCAGCTAAATTTCAACAAAGGGATCAAAGTCCATGTGATGAGGAAAACAGTAGCTAGCAAATGCTGTAAACACATATGCATACGGTATGTATAACAATGAAATACCATACACAAAAGCTAAGTCACCATACACCATACACACACACAAACACACACACACATATACACATATATAAGGAGTTCTGGTAGCATAGTGGTTACAAATAGGGCTGCGAACCTTAAGGACAGCAGTTCGAAACTACCAGCCGCTCCGCGGGAGAAAGATGAGGCGTTCTGCCCCCGTAAAGATTTACAGCCTCGGAAACCCTGTACAGGGTCGCTATGGGTCAGAATTGATTCAACGGCACTTAACAACAACAACATACACATATATATACATATATATAAGGAGCTCTGGTAGCGTAGTGGTTACGACTCGGGCTGCGAACCTTAAGCTCAGCGGTTCGAAACTACCAGCCGCTCCGCAGGAGAAAAATGAGACTTTCTACTCCCGTAAACATTTACACCCTCGGAAACCCTGTACAGGGTCGCTATGGGTCGGAACCGACTCGACGGTACTTAACAACAACATCTATCTATCTATCTATCTATCTATCTATCTATCTATCTATCTATCTATGTTCAAGCTCGCCAGCTGCTGCTTGGAAACACTATACAGGGTCACTATGGGTCTGAATCGACTCTCCATGGCATTTAACAACAACATGTATATTTAGTATGGTGGCTCCATACGATAAGCACTGGACTGTGAACCACAAAGTCAGTGGCTTGAGTTTACCATCTGCTCTGTAGAAGAAAGATGAGGCTTTCTGATTTCACAAAGACATACAGTCTCAGAAATCTTATACAAGGTCTCTATGAGTTATAAAAAATGTGATGGCACTTTTGAGGAGAAACTCGTGAGTTTGAACCACTGACATTGTGGTACAAATCGACTGTTGCAGTCCAGTGCTTATCTTACTGTGCCATATCCTATATATTACGTATGTATTTATTTTTGTTGTAAAGTGTCATTGAATATATTCCAACTCATTGTGATCCTTTACAGGGTTTCCAAGAAATAGCTGGTGGGTTTGAAACACAAATAATTATCAGGGCATCTTGATTGCATATCTGGTTAATTTCATCATCACTGGCTTTAGTGGTGAGTATATAAATTTGAATAATAATGGTATTTACTGGTCTTCTATGAAGGCATACAGATATTATCCTATCACAGATAGCATTATACTTCAAGATAGATGTTGAAATATTCTTGATGAAATTGAAGAATTCTACCAACTTCTTCAGAATCCTGGTATGGCATTGTGGGATAAAGCACTGGATCACAAGGTTAGTTTGAAATGTAAGGTAAGTGGTTCGAACTCACTAGCTGCTCACTAGAAACCCTATACAGGGTTATTGTGAGTCACCACTGATTCTATGGCACTGAACAACCACAAACCAATTTCTTTAGTCTGAAACTGATCAAACATGTAATCAAGATGTATTGATAATTATTGGCAATTGGAGCAAAAAGTTTGGAAACAAAGAGGAAGAATCAGCATTTGGATAATTATGGTATTGGTAATAGAAATGATGCTGGAAATCTCATGATAGAATTTTGCATGACCAATGACTTCTTCATTGCAAATACCCTTTTAAAACAACAGAAAAGAAGACTACATACATGGGCCTCACCAGATGAAAAATACAGAAATGAAATTGACTACATCTGTAGAAAGAGATGGTAGAAAAACTCCATTAACTTCAGCCAAAACAAAGTTAGGGGAAGACTGTGGAACAATCAATTGCTCTGATGCAAGTTCAGACTGAAGACGAAGACAACTGACACATGTCCATGAGAGCCAAAATATAACCTTGGCCATATCCCACCTGCATTTAGAGATCATATCAAGACCAGATTTGATAAATTAGCTGCTATTGATGGAAGACCAGAAAGTATATGGGATTATACCAAGAACATTATAAACAATGAAAGTAAAACATCACTAAGAAGACTAGAAGGAAGGAAAAGATGGAAATGGTTGTCCGAAGAGACTTTGAAACTTGCTTTTCTGTGTAGATGTTAAAGCAAATGGAAGAAATAAGGAGGTAAAAGAGCTGAACAGAAAATTTCAAAGAGAAGTTTAAGAAGCGAAAGTCAAATATTATAATGAAATGTGTAAAGACCTGGAGTTAGAAAACCAAAAGGGAAGAACATGCTCAGCATTTCTCAAGCTGAGGGAACTGAAAAAAAATTTTCAAGACTCAGTTTGCAATATTGAAGGATTCTATGGACAAAAAGTTAATGAAGCACAAAGCATCAAAAGAAGATAGAAGGAATACTCAGAATCACTGTACCCTCCCCCCAAAAAAGTCGATATTCAACCATTTCAAGAGGCAGCATATTATCAAGAGTTAATAATAGAGAAGAAAGAATTCCAAGGTACACTGAAAGCATTGTCAAAGAATAAGTTGCCAGGAATGAATGGGATACAAAAATGAAATCTTTCAACAAATTGATGCAGCACTAGAGATATGCCAAGAAATTTGCAAGACAACTACCTGGCTGACTGGAAGAGATCCATATGTGTACCCATTTCAAAGAGAGGTGACC
>NW_006408546.1:24121885-24131945 GCF_000296735.1 Chrysochloris asiatica | reverse complement strand
CATACCATCAGGGTTGGAGAAAGACTCATTAACAATCTGAAATATGATGATGATACAACCTCCCTTGTTGAAAGCAAAGTCGTAAAATACTTACTGATGAGCATCAAAGAGCACATGCTTCAGCATGGTTGCACCTCAATGTAAAGAAAAGAAAAATCCCCACAACGGGACTAATAAATAACATTGTGATAAATGGAGAAAAAATTGAAGTTATCAAAGACTTAATTTTGCTTGGATAAACCATCAACACTCATCCAAGCAACAGTCAAGAAATCAAACAACGCATTGCATTAGGAAAATCTGTTGCACTGGATCTCGTTAAAGTACTGAAGAGCAAAGATGTCAATTTGAGGACTAAGGTGGCCCTGACCCAAGCCATGGTATTTTCTATAGCCTCATATGCATATATGGGTAATGAATAAGGAAAACCATAGAAGAATTTATGCATTTGAGTTATAGTGTTAGAGGAGAATACTAAATGTACCTTGGAGTGCCAAAAGACTCTGTGTTGGAAGAAATTCTGCTAGGATGCTCCTTAAAAGTAAGGATGGCAAGACTTCTTCCATCATATTTTAGACCTAGTATCTTAAGAGACCAGTCCCCGGAGAAGGACATCATGTATGGTGAAGTGAAGGGTAAGCAAAACAGAGGAAGTGCCCAGCGAGATGGATTGACTGACACAGTGGCAGCAGGGATGGGTTCAAACACAGCAACAATTGGGAAGGTGTGTTTCTTTTATTGTGTACAAGGTTGCTATGAGTTGATATCTGACTCAATGGCACTTAACAATAACAACAACAACAAAATGTTTGATTCTGCTCAGTATGATAAACACTGGAATGTGGGAGAAAGAGGAGTCTTTCTGCACTGCAAAAATGTACAGCCTTGAACACCCTGTACACGGTTGGTCTGAGGCAGAACAGACATGAGGGCACTTAGCAACAACAAGGTTTGATCTTAGAGCATTAAGATACCATACACTTATTCTAACATTATTGACATAAACCTCAACGTGTTTAACTGGAGCACAACTGAAAATATAGACATTCTTTTCAAAGTGGAAACAAAGAAAGGAAAAAAATACCAAACACAACTGCACTCGATCAATTGAGAGGTATGTTCATTTTGAACTTTGCCTTTTCCTATTGGATTTTCAAGGATCACTTCAAAGGCATGTAATTTTTTACCTTTAAACCTAGTTGTGACTAACTCCCAAGGTAGTGGCTTTCACTGTCTTGTTGCTATGATTCTGGAAGCTATGTCACCAGCATGGTGGACAGGTTTCAGAAGAGCTTTCAGAGTTAAGTCAGTTAAGAAAGAACTAGCTCGTAACTTACTTAATAAACAAAGCCAATGAAAATGTTATGGGCCACAAGAGATTATCATCTAATATATTACTGGAAAATGTGCTCCCTAGTTGGAAGACATTATATCATAGTAACAGTGGATGCCAACATTCCAAGGATCATGAAGCTACAGGACAGGGCAGTGATTTGTTCTGTTATACATGGGCTCACCATGAAAAGAAACTGACTTGGGAGCCATTAACAACAACACCACTTGAACTTAACTATCAGACTTGGTTTATATATAAGACTTAGGGCAAGGAGGTAAGCAGTGAGCGCTTCAAATCAAACAGTTTACATAATGTTCTACATGGATATTCTGTGTCTAATAGAAAAGCCAGATATGGGTGCCATTTAAAATTCCAGGTCTAGATCAGAAGGCAATATTGGTACTATAAAGCAAAACAATGTGTAATCAGGAAGGAGAATGGTGGGTTTAGGCATTAAAGAAAACTAAAAGAAGGGAATTTCTAAACCAGATTTTATCTCAATCCTTACACATTAGAGGTGTTGCCTTCAGAATAATTTCAATTAACTTTCAAATGCTATTAGACATTCCGTCCCGACTTTCTGATACCATGATTTGACTTTGGTTTCAAAAAAATACAGAGAAATTATTATCTAAGAAGTCTTGCTTTCACATTAGCTGATAGATACGCTTAACCAAAATGTTAAATTCATTACAAAGTCATCTTCTAACAAGGAAGACAATTATCAGCAAAACTGAGCAAAAACAAGAAAAAAAGCAAAGACACAGGGTGCTTTGATGTTTAGTGCTAGACACGTTGTTTTCAACAAGATGTAAGAGAAGTTATTTCTGGAATGAAAAATTCTATTTGTGATAGTATTTGATAGAACTTCAGGCTTTAATTAAATAATACTGAATTATAACCAATGATAGGAAAGTATCATTCTTTGGTACTAAGAGCATGCATTAAGACAAGTAGTTTAATAAGTAGTAGTAATAAATGCTCAAGTTCCCAAGACTTAAAAAACAAAAGCTACATTCCATCCTCCCTGTTTTTTTTTCTTCTTTCCCTCCTTCCTTCCCTGGTTTATTTTAGCTTATAAATTCAAGATATCAGCAGAAAATGTACATGAATCAGAAGTTGGTCTTTCTGTCATTAAATGTGGGACAAAAGCAACACCAAGATGACTTAAGGATAATTATTATATCCTCATAGATTCATTTTGGAAGAAGTGCAGCCAGAGTGCTCTTTGGAGGCCAAGATGGCCAAACTTCATCTCTCATACTTCAGACATATTGTCAGGAGGGGCCAGTCACTGGAGAAGGATATCATGTTTGGTAAAGTAGAGGGTCAAGGAGCTCTGATAGCATAGTGGTTACGAATTGGGCTGCGAATCACAAGGTCGAAACTACCAGCTGCTCCACGGGAGAAAGTAGAGGCTTTCTGCTCCCATAAAGATTTATAGCCTCGGAAACCTTGTAAAGGGTCACTATGAGTCAAAATCAACTCCATGGAACATAACAACAACAACTACAAAGGTGGAGGGTCAGAGAAAAAGATGAAGACCCCCAACGAGATGGATTGGCCAAGTGGCAGCATCGATGGACTCAAGCTAGGCAACAGAAGTGAGGTTGGCCCAGGATCAGGCAGTGTTCCGTTCTGCTGTGCATAAGGTCGCTATGGGTCAGTACCGACTCAATGGCACCCAACAACAACAAAGAGTACATACTTGTGTAGTAGAAACAAGACTAGTGTTTAACTTACATAGGAAATGGTACCGGTTATGCTAGAAAAACAACAAAATACCATGATTCAGCAGAACTGTAATCAGAATTCGGGTAGTATAGCTGAAGAATACATACACTTCCCCAATCCTGACTCTTCCACTATAGAAGAATTTCTTAGAATATGAATGAAGGCCAAAGAAAATAGAATATATAAAAAATGAGATTCAGGAAAAGATTGGGGTCACATGGAGGAGAGGGAGTTGCTGATTGTAGCTTCATGTAGGTAAGTGGTACTAGTTGGAAATTTAGGGACCAGAGCAAGATATGATCACAAGAAAGTAAAAATTGTTCTCTCATTTTAAAATTTCTTAATATATACCAGTTCTTTATAAAAAAACAAGGGATGATTCAGTTTTTGTTGATACAATTAGTAGGTAAATTACATTTATTTTCTCCTTTTAAAGAATTAGAATGAGGTTGCAAAACCATAATATAAAATATCATGGCCTTGTGTATTTATTTGATATTTTTTCCTAAATTAATGTACATGTACAAATCCACCTGTCTTTAGACATTTCATGTCCTATGGTAGCACCCTGTTGTTAAGCATTGTCAAGCTGTTTCCAACTCATGGCAACTCAGTATAGGGTTTCTGGGGCTGTAAATCTTTGCAAGAGTAGAAAGTCTCAACTTTCTCCTCAGAGCAGTTGGTGGGCTTGAACCACTGATGTTGTGGATCAACGTCCAGTCCACATCTTATTACAGAGCTACTGTTGGTATCACCCTGGTCAGGTCAAATTAAAATCACATGGCCAGGGTTGAATCTATGCAGATAACAACCTGTTTGAAATGCATGCACATGCCTATCTGTTGGTCCGTCTCTCTCTCATGCCTGCCTTCCTGTCTGTCTATATGTCTCTCTATTAACACACTGCTACACACAAATTAGCCAACAATGATGATACTTGTAATTTTTGTTGGTTTTGTACTGATTTCTTGGACAGGATGTTCTTTTGTTTAATTTGAATTTTTATTAGTTTCATCATTTATAAGATGTGACATATCAAATTATTAGCCAGCATTAAACTATTTTCATATTTGTTCCATACAGTGTATTAAACAATGAATTAAAAGAGATGATACAATCTCTCATGCTATGAGCACAGCCCAGTGTTTGTTTGTTTGAACCACTGCAACAGTGTCAGTCTGTCTTACAAAATAAATAAATAAGCAAAAGCTCAGAATGTAAAATTACTAAAGATTGTGAAACCCTGGCAGTCTTTGTATTCCTTTCCTGTGTTAACTTGATAGATTCAGGACTGTGAGATTTGCATAGAAAAGGATGATGAGAACAGCTGATGACTTCAGTAAAGAGCGATCACTAGCTGAATATGGGAAATTTCTCATTTCCTTAGAATTCTCAGGGGTTTAAATATATGTTCCAAATGTACAATTGAAAACATCAATTTGGAATCAAATATTCTGGGCTTCTCTCTGTTCCTCTCCTTATTTTTTAAAAATGTTTTATTGTGAATTATGTGATAGTTTACATGGGAGACTATTAGCTTTACATTCATCCTATCATTTATTGTTTAATTGCCATAGTTATAATCCCCTCCATGTGTCAATAACCAACCCTGGAAGCCTGCTCCTGGGTCATCAGTACACAGCCCCTTTCCCTCACCGGGTCTAAAGTTTCCAGCTGCTCCATCTCACCACGTCATCATCTCTGCCTCCATCTCTGGCATCAATGTTTCTCTGGATAGAATCCTGCTCTCCACTCTTCTCTCTTGATGGTCCCAGGTCTCTTTGCTCCCAGACTGCAAAGTCAATCACTCTCCTCCTTTTGCTACAAAACATCTACCTTTATTTCCAACCCTCACAATCAGGCCTGATAAAAATTATTCAATATTATATCACCAGAGACCTATCCATATCTCCTTTCATCAGACCCATCCAGACAGATTAGATAGTACTCAGTGGAAATTTTACCTTCCTCAACTCCCTCTGGATCTAGGCTCCCTTTGAAAGCTATTAAACCAGTCAATTCTTGCCTTTGTCACGCCCCCCCCACCCCCAACCATTTGGGTAGCCTGCAAATGATCCTTGCTGTAAAGATTTGTTCCCTCTTTTGAGCTACTGCATCCATAGGTGTAGGTCAAGTTCATCAAATTGTATCAGATTACTCTTTTTTTCCTCTTCTTTCTTCTTCTAGTTGAGCTCTGATTATCTAATCACTGAAGCCAGGTCAAGTGGGCATTATCTGCATGTGTGGGTGTTCTTATGCATATGCCCTCTCTTCTTATCAGCTGGATGCTTCACTCTCCACTCTAGTCCTCTGTGGCTATGTCACTGACTCTGGGCCCAAGAATCCACAGGTCTTGCCACACTGCTGGCCAGCCAGGTCTCCATCTGGGTTCACAGGATGTTGTAAGGCTTAGCTCACAGCTTCATTGCTACTTTTCCCTCACTTCCCCTTATCAGTGATGAGCATGGTCACCAATCAGAGCATGTATTCCCATTGAGTCTTAGTCTTGGAATGGGGTTTGCCCTGAGGGGACATGACCAGTTGGCTTGATGTCTCCTGGGCAAGCAACTTGCTTGTTCTTGTAGTAATCAATCAAATTGCCTTTACTGTTTTGTATTTTTCCTGTCTATCTTCCTTTCAAGAAGTATCTTCTGTTCTTCCATTGGCTCCAGGTTGGTCTGCTTATCCTTTCAAGTGGAAATTTCCCACCTCAGAAGATTCTGTATGCTGTCCAGGATTCCACCTATCATCTTATGTAATGCAAAGGCTCCACAGGAAGCCTCCTTCACTGGGCCATTATAGCCCCGTTTTAGGTATTCCAATCAGTTATAGGCAGAAAATGAACTTGCAAGCTTTCTAAGGTGATATTTCTGGCTATTCCTTTTTCTCCCACTCAAGTGTCTATTTTATAATGGTATGCCCAGGAAACCAATATTCAAAAGACAGCCAAGCATCTTAACATTATTTATCCCCTGTTGCCCATTCCAAACATGTCTCAATCCCTGTATCGCAGAACCCTGTTGTTCTAAGGTTGTGCATACATCTACTTCGTCGTATAGAGTTGTTTTGAGTCAATCAATTCAATGGCACCCAATAACAGCAAATGCGTAAAGATTTTGGTCTTTATCATATGAGAAGTGGTAAAACACTGGACCAGTTTAGTAGCGTGACCTGCCATGCCTTTTCAAAGATTACTGTGTTCACCTTATGGAGAATGAAATAGAATGGAAGAGGAAATGGAAGACTATGGTTGGTTCTGTTGTCATGCTGTTGAGACACTCTATTGATGTGGACCAAGATGCTGGAAGTGGATATGGAGACAAAGGGTTGAATCTAAGAAGATCTCAAGTAATAAGAGCAAGAGACCTTAGTGATTAATATAAAAGTTGTTGGCTCCATTCTTGAGGTGCTTAAATATTCCTTAATAGGCATATTATTTAAGACTGGAACTACAAAACCAAACTGACAGGTTCAGTTACTAACTTTCACACTGGAGCTATGAAACCTTAGACAACTTACTACATATAGCAGTGTCTTCATCTGGAAAATGGAAGTTAATAGTATCTCATAAGGTCATTCTGAGCATTATTAAGGTTTTCTTGGTTATTTTTACACTAATGCATATAATCAAAATGGTCACGAGATTTTGCTGGTATATTTCTCTGTCAAAATAGAAAAGTATTTGAAGTATTAGTATAACTGTTCTTATGTCCTTAACCAAACAGCAAAATAATTTTTTTTAAATGTACTGGCATAAAAATGATTCCTATTATCTAGCAATGTACCAGTATTTACTCTTAATATGGGAAACTTAATTCCCATTCATAAAGTTTATGTAAAAAAAGGCATGCAATAACAATCTTTTATTGTTGCTGTTAAATGCCGTCAATTAGGTTCTGACTCAAGTAACCCTATAAAGGGTTTCCAAGAAGCAGCTTTATAGTTGCTCCAAGAAGAATGAAGTCCTTGACAACTTCAATCTTTTCTCCATTGATAGTAATATTGCTTATTGATCCAGTGGTGAGGATTTTTGTTTTCTTTACATTGAGATGCAATCCATTCTTCTTGGATCAACTATCAAAATTCATGGAAGCAGCAGTCAAGAAATCAAATGATGTATTGCATTAAGCAAATCTGCTGCACAAGACCTTTTTAAAGTATTGAAGACCAAAGATGTCAACTTGAAGACTAACACGCACCTGAGTCAAGCCATGGCATTTTCCATAACCTCATAAAGATGCAAAAATTGGACAGTGAACGAGGAAGACCGTAGAAGAATCGGTGTTTTTGAGTTATGGTGTTGGAGGAGAATACTGAAAGTGCCATGGGCTGCCAAAAGAACCAACAGATCTATGTTGGAAGAAATGCAGCCAGAGTGCTCCTTGGAGGCCAGGATGGCCAAACTTTGTCTCTTATACTTTGGTCATATTGTCAGGAGGGACCAGTTGCTGGAGAAGGATATCATGTTTGGTTAGGTGGAGGGTCAGAGAAAAAGAGGAAGACCCCCAGCAAGATGGATTGGCAAAGTAGCAATATCAGTGGGCTCAAGCATGGCAAAAATAGTGAGGTAGGCCCAGGGTCAGGCAGTGTTTCATTCTGCTGTGCATAAGGTCGCTATGAGTCCATACCAACTTGATGGCATCTAACAACAACAACAAAACAAGGAGAAGCTTTACCCAGGAATAAATTGGAGTCCTAGTGTGGTATTGTAGGAGGTTGATTGGACTTCTAATCACAAGGTTGGAAACTAAAATGTGCATATATTGTTAAGTACCTTATAGTCAATTCCAGCGCATAGCAATCCTGCATAAGGTTTCTGAGGAGCGATTGGAGAGTTTGAAATGCTGCCCTTGTGGTTGAAACCGATCTTGTAGTCCACTGCTTATCCTACTCTGCCAAAGCAGGACTTCATATTTACAAAGTTATATTGGAAAGAGGTATAGAAGTTATATCATAGAAGGCCACACAGGTCTCTTGTAGGGATTTCTTTGTAGCTCAGTCTTGTCCTCAAGCAAACCAAAAACAAAATAAAAGAAGAAAAAAATGTTGCCATCAAACTGATTTGGAAACATGGCAACCCCATGTGTGTCAGCGTATTACTGCTCACAGAGTTTTCAGTGAGTGTATTTTTGAAAGCAGAGCATCAGACATTTTTTCTGAGGCACCTTGAGCTACAACCTTTGCATAGTAGCCAGTAGTCAAGTGCTCAATTGTTTGGGCCATCCAGGTACTCCAGTTATTTGGAGAACAAGGAGAAACGTCATTGTTAAAAATAGACTTCTGTATGCTCCATTTTTGGGGGGTCATCTTGCTATTTATGAAGTCATGTCAAGTCTTACTAGTGTCATATCCTCAGCTTCTTACACATCTGATCTGCACCAATATGACTATGATTTATTCATCACTTTCAGCCCTGTGGCAATTTTTGACTCAGAAAGATGCAACTTGAACAGTAGGCTCCACACATGCTCTAAGAATGGGCCACACATATCTGGCACTCAGGGAAGACAGCAATTTTGGTCCTGGCAGTGGGTAAACTTTGGCAAGTATCCCAGGTGTCATAGGGAAGATTAGACATCTGGGCACTTACGTGGTGGGGCTTGGGGTATCAGCCTTCGTGATTCTCCAGAAAATAATCTTGCTAAATATACTCTGTTTCTACTTAAATCAGTAGAATCTGCTTTGCATAACTTAAAATCTTAATTGGTCCACTTCCCTAATCATTTCAGGGGTGGAGAGGCAGGCCTCAAGTATACCTCCATACATTTCTGCATCAGTGATTCTCAAAGTGTGGTCCTCACATTAGCATCATCAGCAACATCTGGGAATAAGTTAGAGATGCAAATTCTTGGGACCCACCCCCTATCTCTCGAAGCAGAACCTCAGGGGTGGAACCCAGTACAACAGTATTTTAACAAGCACCATAGGTGATTCTAAGGAGCTCTGGTAGCACAGTGGTTACGAATTGGGCTGAGAATCCCAAGGTCAGCAGTTCGAAATTACCAGTTGTTCCATGGGAAAAAGATGAGGCTTTCTGCTCCCGTAAAGATTTACAGCCTAGGAAATCAGATTCTGAACTCCTTGTGGGAAATACTGTGCTTCATTAATATTTAGATTCTCAGTATATTTGGCTATCATTTAAGCTCAGTTGTTCTATTTAGTTGGACTAATACAATATTTTACAGACTAAAAAAGAAGTAAATCTGGTCTTCTGTCTTCCTTGGTAGGAGCTCTGGTAGCATAGTGGTTGAGTTGGACTACTAACCTCAAGATCAGTAGTTTCAAACTACCAGCTACTGCATGGGAGAAAAGACAAGGCTTTCTGTTCCTATAAAGATATACAGTCTGGGAAACTCTATACAGGGTCACTTGGAATTGGACCCAACTCCATGGAACACAACCACTACCACCACCATCGTCCTTGGAGTCCTGGTGTGGCACTGTAGAATAAGCACTGGACTGCAGGTTGGTTTGAACCACAAGGATGAATGGTTCAAACTCACCAGGTGCTATATGGGAACCCTATACAAGACCCCCAATGAGATGGATTGGCCAAGTGGAAGCATCACTGGACTCAAGCATCAATAGTGAGGTTGGCCCAGAACTGAGCAGTGCTTCATTCTGCTGTGCATAAGGTTGCTATGGGTTGGTACTGACTCGGTGGCACCTAACAACATACAACAACAACATACAGGGTTTAAATCAGAGATTTGGTCATTCTATGTTCAATAATGAAGACAACACGCAATCTTTTCAGGAAGAAGATGGCCAGTTCTCCCCGTGTCTCCACTTCACATAACCAATTCGAAAATACTTCACAAAATCTTCCTTGTAAAATTGTCCTCACAATCCTGCCTGTCATGTTAGAGACATAAGGAAATGAGTGACAGTCCTTTTCTCCAAAGAGCAAACATATATGACAATAATATGGAAATCTTAACACAAGCAGCGATATCTGCGAAGCAAGCAACGAGATCTGCGAAGCAGCGA
>NW_006408546.1:24113711-24117343 GCF_000296735.1 Chrysochloris asiatica | reverse complement strand
GTGACTGGTGGGTTGGAACTTCAGACAGTGCAGTTCAAGCTGACTTTGCAGTCCATTGTATTGAGTCAAATGTTGACTAGAGCGAATAGTCTCTACTATCAAAGGAACAAAAAGGTACTTCTACAAAACTGATGCACTGCAGGATACGATGGAAACCAGGGGAAAACTGATGGTTCTCCTATAATTCCATACCCAGAGAAAGTCTTCTAGAATACAATCCTACCACTATATAGACAGGATTCTTTTAGGAAGAGGAAGCTGGGTTCAGTCAAACCAGCTTAAATGCTACTCAAAGTTAAAGGGAACAAAGAATGGGTCTCAGCAGAGAGGAGTCCTAAATACAAAACATGACTTCATAAACAATCTAGCAAGCACCTTAAACAGCATCTATTGTTGTTGTTGTTAAGTGCCGCCGAGTCAATTCCAACCCATAGCGACCCTGTATAGGGTTTCCAAGGAGCAGCTGGTGAACTTAAACCGCTGACCTTGCAGTTCAAACAGCTTGGCAGTCTGGTGCATTAACCCACAGCACCACACCAGGACTCCAGCATATATACGAATAGACAAAAAAACATGTGCGTGCACATAAATGCACACACAAGAATACAGGTTTGTCTGCTCTCATTTAAATAAATAAATGAAATGGGTTATGTGGAGTTGCTTAGATTGGAGATTTGGTCATTCTATGTTCAATAACTAATGCAAGATGAAATGTTATTAGGAAGAACCCAGCCAGGATTCCCAGTGCCTCCACTTCACAAACAGTTAGTCAATAGCATGGCTTCCGAATACAATCTCTAGGTAGAATACTTTGTTCTTGGAGAGAGGTAAATACATTTTGTCTTATAAGAGATATTTGGATCATATTAACAGAAATATGAATGGGCTTCAAAAAGTTTATGGAAAAAGTCCATTATCTTTCAATACCATTTTTCCACAAACTTTTAGAAGCTTCCCCCAATATACGGTGCAAATATATAGCATGCACACAACTAACAGACAGGTTGGTGATTGCGTCTACCCAGAAGGGCATCAGAAGAAAGGACTGGTGATGTACTTCTGAAAAAATCAGCCATTGAAAACCTTAGAGGATACCATTCTCTTTTGAAATATGAGTTGTAAACAATTCAGTGATAACAAATTTGGTTTTGGCTTCATATATGAGTGGAGGGTAATTATAACAATGAAAATGATCACAATCTCCAAAATAATATTTGTAGTTTGCATAGTCATTCACTAAATATCAGGTACTACTTTAAAAATTCAAATGAAATTGAGGTGCTTGTCTATGCTGAGAAACTCAAAAAGTGGTACGTAAAGATTTTCCTGGTATTTGCTGTTAGCTCATAATGATCTCCACCATTCTCTCAGAACTACTCGCAGGATAGAAGAGTGGTTCATCGTGATCCTGGTCTGAAAGTGACTACCAGACTTTGATTGAGCCAGGTTCTCCCAGGAATTTCTTATATTTATTTTTTGTGTGAGAAGGAAAGAATCTTGGGGTCTTGGGTCCACCAAAATACCTGATGTCTTTTGGACTTATCTTTTCAGAGGCTTGGTTATAACACATGTTTCTTGATTACTGCTATGTAGGCTAGTATCTTTTCAGGAAATTGAAGGCTGCCTTTAAGATTTCCCTTAAGCTAGCCAGAAGCGATCCCTGTTATTTCCAATCATGAACTGTTACCTATTCATGCAAGGCACACACAGGAATGGCTAAGAAACCATGTTGATCATCAATAAACTGTTTATAAACATACAGTTCAAAAGCAGTCAGTCACAGGCTGCCTAAGAAACGAATATGCTTTAAAAGTGAATGTTTATTGTGTGTAGCTCATACAAATTAGGAAAATGATTTCTCATTTTGGCAATCATAATATAAACTAAGGCAAGAAGCGGATGTGGTTGCTTTTCCTTAGAGTTGTTGTTAAGTGCTGTTAAGTCCATTCCTACCCATAGCAACCCTGTATAGGGTTTCCAAGGTGCCGCTGATGAGTTTGAACCACACCTTGTGGTTCAAACTGTCCTTGCAGTCCAGTTCTTATCCTACAGCGCCACACTAGGATTCTTTAGAGTAGGGATGAGGAAATATTAGATTGATTGAAAATAATCAGTTTCAGAAAGTCTCTTTGCCAACGTGAATACGAAAATGTAAAAGACAAAGGTTGTCATGATTTTATAATGCATTTAATTTAAACACAAATAGTCAACTTTTATTCGTTTTCTATAGTTTAGTTAGGAGTCCTGGTGTGGCACTGCAAGATAATAAGCTGGATTGCAATGTCAGTTTGAACTTTAAGGTCAGCGGTTCAAGCTCAATAGTCACTCCTTTTAAACCCTACAGAGGGTCACTATGAGATGGAACCGACTCAATGGCACTTAGCAACAACAACAAACAAAGCAAGATAATTTTTATCCAGGAAACATAGGCATTGGTTATTAATAATGCAGCAAGCAGGAACCATAGGGCAATGCTTACAGTGGTAACTTCTGCACTGCCCAGAGATCAATTCAAGCAGAATTATTTTCTCAGATGGATGTCCCTGCCTCTGAGTGGCATCTGTTTGTTAATAAGCAGCTGCCCTGGAACTAGCTTAGAAAAATGGGAGGATTTGATGTACATGGTCTAGTGGTCAGAGCAGAAGACTCAGAATCACATTTCTGGGCGAGAGTCCCACGTCTGTCACTGGCACTGAGGCTGTCTTGGCATGAAATCAGTCTATCTAACCAATAAAAACATCATCCAATTGGGTGGGAGGGACAAGAGTGGGTTCACACCAGTCTGGAATCTTAATGAAATGGAAATTCCACTTAAATAACAGTAAAGCCGTCACTCAATTTGGGGAAAAGGAGTGATTGGGGATTGATAAACTGGGGGGCAGAGGGTTGTTAATATAGATTCGGCATCCTCTTTCTAACTACTGAATACTTTATCTGTCACCAAATTGGAGACAGCAGACAATTCTAATACTGAAACACTGTTGTTGTGAAGTGCCGTCGAGTTGGTGCTGACCCATAGTGATCCTGTATAGGGTTTCTAAGGAGCAGCTGGTGAGCTTGAACCACTGACCCTGCAGTTCAAACAGCTTTGCAGTCTGGCGCATTAACCCACAGCACCACACCAGGACTCCAACACTGAAACATACCAATGGTTATTATCCAAAGGGAGTTCTTGGGGACACACAAGGTTAAGCTTGACGACTAAACGATGGGAGTTTGAGTCTGCTCAGAGGCTTACTCCCTCAACTCACTCAAGCATCTGTTCCTCACTTCATTCAGTTTTATGCTCAAATATTTCCTCCTCAAAGATACTTTCCCAAACATTGTACCTAAAGTAACATCTACCACACAACTTCTTCACGCTCTCCCTTTGGATTGCTTTCTTCACTTCTTGTGTCCCTCTCCTAGTATAATCTCCATGTGAACAAACATTATTTACTACCACAAGTGATGAGTACATTTATCCCACTGCCATTCAGTTCATTCCAATGAATGGAGACTCCATGTCTTACAGCTCACGACTGCACTATGGAGATTTCTTGGCTGTAGTCTTTATAAAAAGGAGTACTGATAGCGTAGTGGTTACAAATCGGGCTGTGAACCACAAGGTCAGCAGTTTAAAACTACCAGCA
>NW_006408546.1:24102920-24112855 GCF_000296735.1 Chrysochloris asiatica | reverse complement strand
TGGTGGATTTGAACTGTTGACTTTGGGGTTCAAACCAACTTTGAGGTCCAGTGCTTTATCCTATATTGCCATTTTGGGACTCAAAAGCATTCAGTTATTTCCAGGTAGTCTCCAATTCAAATGTGAACCAGGCCCAACCCTGCTTAGCTTCCAAGATCAGATGAGATGGAGAATTCAGGGTGGTTGAACTATTGCTGTTATTGTATGCCATTGAGTCAATTCTGACTCATAGTGACCTTGTCTAGGGTTCTCAAGGAGCGGATGATGAGTTTGAAGTTCAAACCGACATTGCAGTTCAAACCGTTCTTGCAGTTCAGTGCATTATCCCACAATGCCACACCAGCTAAATCACTGGCACCATCTAAGATCTGAGCACAAAGTAGATACTCACTAAATACTTTGTAAACGAATAAATGAAAATATATCTCTCCTTCATGTGTTGTGTATTTAAGATAATTTCTGTACTGCTGGTTACTACTATCTGAGTGCAATTTTCTCATGTATCAACTTTGATGGAATAAAGCAATTCATCAAGCAAAGGGTTCTCAATATTAAGACCCCCCAAAAAACCCTCCTACAAACTTTGGAGTACCTCCCAACTGTCAACCTGTCTTTGATGACACACTTTTTGTGAGATTTTCCTAGTATGTTGTATCCTACTATTCCACTATTCCACTCAGAAGTCCCGGCCCTACATAATGGGCTCTGGAAAGACAGCCCTGATGTTTCATATCTGTATTCTTAGCCCAATATACCCCAAAGTTGCAGCAGTTGGGAGGAAGAGGAAGATGAAATGAAAGAGGAGTAAGAGGGGTAAATGGAAAGGTAGGAATTCAGAGTGGGAAGAAGGAAAACATTGGCGTAACAGATTGAAAGAGGGACATGACAAATCAATAAACATCCCCCAAATGTCTTCCTAGGCTCTTATATCTCTGACATTTCTCTAATCTTATCTTACCTTGCTCTACCACTAAGCTGTCTGCACTCACTTTGCCCAATTACTCTCCTACCAATCTCTCTTATACCAATTCTATTCAGGACCTCAAAAACAAAAACGAAAGCTTCTCTACTGTGATTTTCATCAAAGTTTACTGATCGAATTAGTTTTCCATTCAACAATTCATACACATTTGGTTTTGTGACATTTGGGGCATGGTCATGCTCCTTCACTAGAACTGCTCTGTCAAAGTTATTGACAACCTTCACACTTCTGACTCCAATGATCACGTTCCCTTGTCTCCATTATTTCAATTTTAATCTTTCATATAAACATAAGCAAAAGAAAAAAAAAAATCAATGAAAATGCACTTTATATATTGGATAAATGATACAAATCCTTTAATTTACAGGCAGAATTTGTTTCTGCAAGTTTGAAAACTTAACTACATTAGATCTTGGTTTAGCAACTCATTAGCATGGGCAAGAAAATCAGTAACATTACATCCAGTGATAAACCTGGGTCACCACTGGATGCCAACTCCCAATTTGTCATAAATTCATAGCTAAATCCACCTTAAAGAATTAGGAACTGTATCCACCAAGTTGATAGGACAACTTGGCCCTAATATGACACACAGTGAGATAAAGACTCTCAGGAGAGAAGAGATTTATGTAAGGATTTGAATGAAAAGGACAAGTAGAGTTTTGAATTTCAGATGCCAGAATTTCACTACAACAAATGTGTACTTAATATATAATTTTTTCATGGGGCTCTGTTGTGTGCTCTGATCAGCAACTGTGCAATAGAAACCTCCCAAGACTTTCAAGTTTCTCTTCTTCCTGCTTTTAAAGAACTCATAATCTTTCAAGCCATAACAGTTACAAGATGAAATAACTGTTGTGTTGTCACGGATATATAAATAAATGCCAGGGAATACTGCCAAGATAGAAGTGGGAAGATGCAAATATTCTGGAGAAACTCCACTCAGGAGGGGGTTATCAAACATTTAAACATGGAAGGGATGTTCCAGGCAGAGGGAACTGTTTGAGTTGAAACACAGAGGAATTCAGTGTTAGGTGCCTGGGGACTGGCTGGCACAGGGAAAAGGACAAAGGACATAACCTAAATGGTCAAACAGACTCTAAGAGAAAAAAAAAATAGCTCTGAAGAAAAATGAGGGGGTTTCAATACTATCTTTCTGTGTTTGTCTACTCACTGTATTTTGTTATGTAACAGAATATTAACCCACACCTAAGTATTTGCATTCAGTTCCTTACTGGCATCCTTGTAGATTCTAACAACTCAGAAAAGTGGCAAAATGCATTAAATATTCTTCTTTTCTACATTTAGCATTTTCCCAATTGAACAAATAATGACAGGCACTATAAAAGTTGGCTTTATAAAAAAACTTTCTCCCTGTAATTGTCTCCCACACAGAGTTTTTGAAAGTGTTTCATTAGGCTGCATGGCAAACACAACCAGGACATTCTCCTCTCCATCCCAGCATGCAATGGGCCCTGTCATTTTCTTTCTCCACTAGCCTCATTTCTCCTGGGCATCAATACAGAATGT
The DNA here is from genome assembly GCF_000296735.1 of Chrysochloris asiatica. Taxonomy (NCBI): domain Eukaryota; kingdom Metazoa; phylum Chordata; class Mammalia; order Afrosoricida; family Chrysochloridae; genus Chrysochloris; species Chrysochloris asiatica. The sequence continues at coordinate 24,110,343 of NW_006408546.1, read as the reverse complement.
TCAGCCACCTTATTAAACCTATGCCCCTGCAGGGAAGAGCAGAGGAACAAGGTCTTTCTCCTGTCACTTCTACATTTCAAAGAAAGTCTGTTTACTCCCATTATCAAAAACCCACAGCCACAAAGGTTGACTTGGAGAAATTCTGGGATTGTAAAATAAAATGAAATAGCTTTCCTTTCTTTCTTTCATTTTTTTCAAACTGTTCAGTCCACCAGAGCATAAGCTATTCTTATTATGTAAAAATGCCCCTGTTGACCCTCTGTGATTAGAACAAGCGCTCAGGTACTGTTAAATTTTCTAGCAGTGATAATAAATTCCCTACTACTCCCAGTCCGTATATCTCAAGTCATGGGATAGGACAATGCTAATTGGACAAACTGATGATAGAAATCTGGCTTTTAATGAATCCTTTTGCAGACTTAAAACTTAGGAAAATTGCATTCCCTATCTCTTTAGAAACCTAGTGGATTGGGAAATCTTCCACAGTGCTCCAACTTTCATAGTTTTCATTTGAGGTCTTTCTTGGTTAAAGTGAAGGGGGAAAACTTAAAAGAGTATTGACTTTTATTTCATAAGTTTCATTTTTAACTAGAACATTTCACAAACATTATTTTTCGCCAAAACCCAACAACCATCATGATTTATCCCTAAAAACAAGTCTTTTGGTATCAATATCTGAAGATTATCTCCGGATGTCTACGACAGCCAGTTTGGTTAATCAATGGTAGAATTGCCAATCTGCTCTATACTTTGCTAGCCCGGGGATTAATGGCAAGACTTTGGGATGCTTATTCACTGGATCCTGAGTTGGGGGCACAGGACTGAACACCTGAAAGAAGATGGAACTGATTCATACTGTTGATGGTTTCCTGAAGACTCAGTCCTTCAGATCTGGCTGTCTGAATCCTGAGGGTTGCCTCTTTTCCTCTTTCGTCTAAGCAACTCTTCAGCCATATCTCATTCTTTAAGTAGTTGTCTAGAAGTTTTGTTTGCTCGTTTTTGCTTAAGTACCTAAAGTTGATCTACACTGCTTGCACATTTTTGGGTGGGGGGAGCTGGGGTGGGAGTAAAACTTTAAAATTTTAATTGCTGTTGTCGTTGTTGTTAAGTGCTGTTGAGTCGGTTCCGACCCATAGCGACCCTGAACAGGGTTTCCGTGGCTGTAAATGCTTACGGGAGCAGATAGCTTCATCTTTCTCCCGCGGAGCAGCTGGTAGTTTCGAACTGCTGACCTTGCGGTTCACAGCCCGATTCGTAACCACTACGCTACCAGAGCTCCAAATTTTAAACAAAATTCTAGATATCAAAATTCAATCACACATTAAAAAAATTTTAATTAAGCAATTTAAATATTGAGTAAGGTAAAGACTAAACTGAGAAAAACAACTTACAAAATAACTAAAAATTCTACTGTCATGATGTCTGGTCTGAGTTCTGAGGCATCAGTCCAAATCGCCATATACAATTGTATATATTCATTCACTGAGAATTGCCTTATAATTGTTACACTCAATAGGTTGACTTCAAGGCTAGATTTTGTTTGTTGGCTTATTATTCTACACATACAACTGTAAATAATTCCTCCTGTAAAAAGAATATAAGCCAAGAAGTAAACAATTATCATCAGACAAAGACAGTCATACTGACAAACAGACAGCTAGGCAGAAATGTCTTATACTACTTTTTCAGGTTGCCACCCAAAGCCATAACGCTAATTCGAAAGGTGAAATCTAAGGCTGAGGGAATTTGTTCTAAGAAAATCATCCCAATCCTACTTTAGACCACACTGCTAAAGGGAATACAAGTTTAATTTTCTCCAAAAATATTAAGTGAACACTTTGGGAAATGTAGTTCTTGCGTGGTGCAAATGGCTAAGCATTGGATAACTACCTGAAAAGTTGGCCATCTGAATTCACACAGATGTCTCCGTAGAAAATCCTGACAATGTGCATCCAAAAAGTTTCAGCATCACCATAACTAACCTCCAATTAACATTGTATATCAGTTTTTTCAACAAAATATTTGATCTAGAAATTTAGAAATGTTTAGGATGAAATAATATGGCTTGGTTGAAGGACTTATACTGATTTATCAAAGTGTATGGTGCCCCACGGACTTCTGTTGTGGAGTTCTAGGATCAGCACTGGACTGTGAACCACAAGGCTGACAAGTTCAAACCCACCAGCTGCTCTTCGAAAACCCTATGAGTCAGAACCAACCCAACGGCACTTGACAGTCACAATATGGTGCCCTGCATATCTGTTAATTTGTCATACTACAGTGGCTTGCATATTTCAGTGATACTGAAATCTATGTCACTGGTATTTCAAATACCAGCAAGGTCACCTATGGTAGACAGGGATCAGCAGAGCTTCTAGACAGTGTAGGACTATGCAGTCTATGTTAGAGGAACTAGATGCTGAAGCCTTACAGATGTAGCAGAACACAGGCTGAGATAGTGCCAAAAGATGAGCGCCTAAGGTTGGAAAGCCCTCAGAATACAACTGAGGAAGAACTCTTCGAAGCAGAGTCCACTTTCATGATGCGCATGGACAAAACTGGGAGGATCTGCATTTGCTGATGGAATGACCCAAAATGAGAAGAAACAGCTGCAAACATCCACTGACAAGCGTACTATGGAATATATGAAATATGAATCTAGGATAATTGGGAGCAATTAGAAAAATGAAATGGACCACATACAGATTGAAACCCTACATAGCAGTGAGCTGAAATGGACATGTATTAGTCATATTGAATCCGTCATAAGTTGTTATTATTGTTGTTGCTGCTGTTGTTAGATGCCATAGAGTTAGTAATGGCTCATAACAACTTTATACACAACAGAATGAAACTGTCCTGACCTGCACCAACCTCACAATCTTTGCTACATTTCAGTTCATTGCTGCTGCCACTGTGCCAATCCATCACCTTAGGAGTGCTCCTCTTTTTGTTGAACTCTCCACTTTAACAAACATGCTATCTTTCTCCAGGGAATGGTCCCTCCTTAAAATATGTCTGAAATATGAGAGACAAAGTCTGGCCATTCTTGCTTCCATAGAATATTATGGCTATATTTCTTCCAATACAGGCTTGGTTTGTTCTTTCTGCAGTTCATGGTACTTTCAATATTCTCCTCCAACACCATTACTCAAATGCATCAATTATTATACAATATTCCTTATTCACAGTCCAAATTCCACATGTGTATGAGGTTATCGAAAATACCATGGCTTGGGTCGGGCACACCTTAGTCCTCAAGCTGACATCTTTGCTCTTCAACACTTTAAAAAGGCCTTGTGCAGCAGATTTGCCTAATGCAATACATCATTTGATTTCTTGACTGTTGCTTCCATAAGTGTTGATAGTTGAGCTAAGAAGAATGAAGTCCTTGACAACTCCAATCTTTTTTCCGTTGATAAGAATGTTGTTTAATGGTCCAGTGGTATATCCTGGAACCGACTCATAGCAACCCTGAGTATATCCTACCTGAATTTAGAGACCAATTCAAAAACAGATGTCATGCACTAGACACTAATGATTGAAGATCAAAGGAGTTGTGGGATGGCATTAAGAACATCACATATGAATAAAAGCAAAAGTCAATGAAAAGATAGAAAAGAAAGAAAAGACCAACATGGATGTCAAAAGAGACTCTCAAAGTTTATGAATGTATAATATCTAAAGTCATTGGGAGACATGATGAAGTAGAGATCAATAGAGAATTCCAAAGGGTAGCTCAAGAAGATATAGTATTTATAGTGAAATACATAAAGGCCTTGAGTTAGAAAACCAAAAGGGAAGAACATGCACAGGATTTATCAAGCTGAAAGAGCTAAATAAAACCTTCAAGCTTCCACTTGCAATATTGAAGAGTTCTGTGGTAAACTATTGAACAATTCAGTAAGCATCAAAAGAAGATGGAAGAAATACACAGAGTCACCGTACCAAAAATAATTGGTTGGTGTTCAACTATTTCAGGAGGTAGTGTACCATCAAGAAATGATATTACTGACACACTTGGATGTCACCTTCAAGTTGAACTGAAGGCATTCACGAAAAACCAACTCTAGGAATTGAAACATTTCAACAAAAAGATAAAATGCTGGAATCACACACTCGTCTCTGCCAAGAAATTTGGAAGACAGCTATCTGGCCAATGGTTTGGAAGAAATCCATATTTGTGCCTATTCCAAAGAAAGGCCACCCAACAGAACAACACCATTAATACCTCCTTGAAAGTAAAATTTTGCGGAAGATAATTTTAAAAAATGGTTGCTTAGCACATGGAAATTCAAGTCAGATTGAGAAGAGGACAAAGGACTAGGGATATATTTGCTGAAACCAAATAGGCCTTGGCTCAGAGCAGAGAATATCAGAAAGATGTTCATGTGTTTTATGGATTAGGCAAACTCATTCCACTTTTTGGATCATAACAAACTTTGGATAACATCAAGAACAGGAATGCTAGAACACTTAACTGTGTTCATGTGGAACTGTACACAGAGAAAAAGGCCGTTTTTCTAACAGGTCTAGGGATGTTGTAGGATTTAAAATCAGTAAAGATGTGTGCTAGGGTTGTATCCTTTAACCAAACTTATTCAGTCTGTCTGCTGAGTAAATAATCCAACACATCATGACCCTGGACTCTATGGAGAAAAAATCTGTATCAGTTTTGGAAAAAGACTTATTAACAACCTGCACTATGCAGATGACCACCTTGCTTGTTAAAAGTGAGGACGACTTACAGCACTCACAGATAAAGACCAAATAATAGAGCCTTCCATATGCAATATGATAAATGGAGAAAAGATTGAAGTCCTCAAGGATTTCATTCTATTTGGATCCATAATCAATACTTATAGAAGCTATTGTTGTTTTTGATGGTGTTACATGCCGCAGAGTTGGTTCTGACTCAAAGTAACCCTGTATAGACTTTCCAAGGAGCAGTTGGTGAGTTTGAACTGTCGATATTGTGGTTCACACTCCAGTGCTGTTCCTACAGTGCTGCACCATTCTACCTGAATCCACAATCAACGCTTATGGACATATTTGCATTGGGGAAATCTGCTGCAAAATACCTCTTTAAAGCATTAAAGGTCAAAGATGTCACACTGAGAACTGAGGAGCACCTGACCCAACTCATGTTATTTCCAATCACCTCTTACGCTTGTATAAATTGGACAATGAATAAGGAAGACTTTAGTGAGACGAACTGATGCATGTGAGTTGTGCAAATTTGCCTTTGAATAAGGACAGTCAGAATGCTCCCTTAGAAATAAAGATGGTAAGACATTCTCACATACTTTGGACATGTTATTAGGAGAGACCGTGCCTGGAAAGAGGACGTCATGCTTATAATGCAGAAGTGATTGAAAAACAGAAGACCCCCCAATGAGATAGACTGATGAAGCAGCTATAACAATGTACTGAAACGATCATGAGAACAGCAAAGGACAAGATACTGTTTTGCTCTGTTCTCCATAGCATCACTCTGAGTTATAACTGATTCAAGGGCACCTAAAACAACAACAATGGCACAATAGTGAACTATGTTAAAACTGATCTAGTAATTTTCTAAAACAAGTGATAATTTAATCAGCATATACATTTAATTATAATTATGATTGTTTAATTTTTTGCTGCAAGGTTGGTGGTTCAAGTTCACCAGCCGCTCTTCAGAAACCCTATCCAGGGTCGCTATGAGTCAGAACCGACTTGATGGCACTTAACAACAACAACATCTGTATTTATGCTCCAAAGTAAGCTCTTTATATTGCTTATCATAATTTTACTACATACACAATTTCTCAATGAACTTCCTAAAACTATAGTTTATAAAGTATAAAGGTATCTCGGAAATATCTCTCTGAAATTGAGCTTGCCTAGAAATTAATGCCAACTCTAAAATATTAATGCAAAGTAGTAATGGTGCCCAGTGATTACTGGCAATATGTTTTAAAGTGCTTGCTATTTAAACCATCAACCCAAAAGAAGATCAAGCTAGGTGAAGAACCGAAATAGGTAAGTTTGCAGCTACACAAGGTCAAAGTATTTCAAAGTCAGTCCATGTGGTATCTATTCAGTATGGCTATTACTATTGACAAAGATCTTCATCATCTACTGTCCTCCAATTTGCCTGAGAGTTAATGCAATTAATATTGAGCTTTGTAAAATGTCCTATTTTCTCTTGAAGGGTTTAACAGCAGGGATCCATTTGTCAAATGAAAGGAAAACAGATCCCTTTGCATGGTTCTCAAGGAGGCTACATTTACACTTACATCAAGTTGTTCATCACACAAAATAATTTATGAAGAAATGGAAGTCTAGTAGATGGACTTGGTAAGCAGTTTACTAACTGAATGTTTCATGGACTGAAGTATCTGCCTATTTTATAGAACAATTCATTCACTAATTGCAGGGCTCCCTCTTCTCACTGTTTGGAAGAATATTACATTACTCTATATGGATACAATACAAAGTCCCACACCCACCTTTCACCTTCTTCAATGGGAACAAGCCCTACGAGAGAATCTCTTCGGAAAGCATCCAAAATATAACATTTTGGAGCTGTAAGCACCCAAAGTTTGCCTGCTATTATTATTACCACTAATTCAGTACCCAACTCAGATTCACTGCAACCCATGCAAAATGTAACAAAATACTGCCTGCCTCGTTGCCATCCCCATGATCACTTGGGGATCCAGCCAGTGTGTTCCATAGGTTTTCACTGGGTGATTTTCAGAAGCACATCACCACACCTTGCTTGCTGGTGCCTCCTAGTTGGAAAGCTTCACTGAAAACTATTTAGAACGGTAGCAACACATCAGCCTCCAGTGACAGAGAAGTGGGGAATCAGATCCGGGTACCTTGTAAAGATGATGAGAAGTCTACAAGTCACTGTGGCCTTTTAACTTGAAGTTGTTGTAAAGTGCCTTTGAGTGTGTTCTGACTCATACAGACCCTGTCTAGGGATTCCAAGAAGTGGTTGGTGATTCTGAGCCACTGAACTTGAGGTTCAAACCGACCTTGTGGTTGAGTGCTTTATCCTACAGCACCACAGCAGAACACCAACCCAAATTCATTGGGAAATATCTCTTCTGTTTTGTGTGTACCTTGTTGTTGTGAGTTGCCATCAAGTTGATTCTGACTCATGCTGATCCCATGTATGACACAGTAGAATTACTCTATAGTGTTTTCTTGGCTGTATCTTAATGGAAGCTGGAGGGGAGGCCTTTTTACCATGGTTCCATAGTGTGAGTTTCAACCATTATCCTGCAGATTAACATTTGAATGAAAATTGTTTGCCCCACCAAGAGACCTGTGTGCACCTAAATAAAACAAAAACAAACCTGCAGGCATGGAGTCTATTCTGACTCATAGTGTCAAAACTAATGGCTTTAGGTAGAATCTCCAGTGAGTA
>NW_006408546.1:24085625-24102500 GCF_000296735.1 Chrysochloris asiatica | reverse complement strand
AAACTAATGTTCTCCCATGTAAACTATCACATATTTCACAATAAAACATTAAAAAAAAAAAAAAAAAAACTAACGGCCTTATATATCTTACTTCCAAGGAGTGGCTCATGGGTTTGAATAAGCAGGCATTCATCAAACTGTTTAAGATTTAAAGTTGGGAATTTCTTGCAATGAAGATTTTTTCAAGATGGAGAAGAGAAAGCTTCACCTTGAAGGCAAACACAATCTCATTAAACACTTGAAAGCATCCTGCTAATACTGGGTATAATGATATTTTTATAAAAGAATGCCACAGAACAGCAATGTTCTTCTCCTTAGTCAACTCATCAAGATATTCTGTCAGTTGTTGCTGTTAAGTGGCCTCAAGTCCATTCCAACGCATAGGGACCCTGTATAGGGTTTTTAAGGGTTAGCTTCAAGCTGGTGAGCTTGAACCACTGACTTTGCAGCTCAAACAAACCCTGTAGACCTGTGATTTAGCCCACAGCACCGCACCAGGTCAGTTGGATTCTCTCTATTTGAGTTTCTAACACTCAGTTATAAGACACGCTATGTTACTATTGACTACATTGTGAAATGCCAGATACTATGTTTTACCTCCTTAGTACACAAAACATCCGACCATCATTTCCAAGCAGGCATGTAAAGGAAGGGTTTACCTCACCTTCAGATTTTTTCCCATCCCCTCCTTGTTGCTCAGATGCAGTGCAGGTAGGTGGAACAGATGACAAGGAAATGCTGAGATATGCTTTTCCACTGACTTAGTTTTTTGTCTTCACGCAGCAAAAACACCCTGTCACCATCTATTTCTAGTCCTACACAGACAATGACATTCTCTTGCCTGGGAGGAACTCATTCTTCAAAAACAGGATGATATGCATCTGAGATTGTCTGAACCAAATGAGACTGGGTCTTTCAATAAATAGACAAAGACTTGGAGACCCAGAAAAGCAATATGGTAACTCCTGGTGAGTTACCATGACACTGTGGCCAGGACCTGAAGCTCAGCAATAGTTCCCGTGTTGCTGAGAACATTTCATGTCTTATTAATTTAAAAAATACATATCATTTTTAAAACCAAAAGTATTTAAACTATACCATCTAAAAATTGAAATATCATCACAAACAATTTTGTTTGTTTCTTGCAATTTGTTTTATGCATCTCCTAGAATGGCATTCTCTACCTCTTTTACATCTCCTTTGTCTGTCTACTTCTCATGAAACTCTGGGACTTCACTAAGCACATAGCCATTCTTCCAGAATCCTTTCTTATATTATGTCCCAACCTGGCTAGGTTAATTGTTCCACTTCTGAATTTATACTCTTTAAAGCCATGTTTTCATTGTGTTTTGTTTACATTTTTCTCTGTGGTTGTTACCACTACAATCATTTACCATCGCTGTTCTAGAAGAGTGCCCACCACAAAGTTGTTCCCAGCTATGCAATGCAGGAATGTGAGACATATTCTATTATTAGCTTTATTGTTTCATTTTCCTCACTATAATAAAAGATCATTAAACACAATAGAAAACCTACCAGTTACAGTTATGGTATCTTTATCAGTTGTATCATTAACAAAATATTTTTATTCAGCATGGACTTAAGAAGTTTAATGTGTGTTGGACTCTGTCCTGAGTATAAAGTGTCAAAAGGCAAATACTGCCTATTCTCTAGTAACTTACATTCTAATGGAAAGGGATAATTAGACAAATGAATACAAATTCAAGATAAATGAATACAATTCAAGATAAAAAAAAATGTTATGGTAGGATTAAACTCAGAATATTAAGATTTTATTAAAAAAAAAAAAAGAAGCACCTTTAATTACATTGTCACTGTTGTTTTTAAATGCTGTTGGGTCAGTTCTGACTCATAGTGACTCTGTAATAGGGTTCCCCAAAAAGCAGCTGGTGGGTCTGAACTGGCAACTTTGTGGCTAGCAGTCCAGTGCTTAGCCTACAGTGCCACACCATGACCTCCTCTAATTACATTAATGAAGGATAAATGCCAATAATAGAAGAAAAGTCTTTCTAAAAAATCTATTTAAATTTTAAAGGATAGTTCACAGAATCATCAGAGAGAACAAGGACCCAAAGCCAGAAAATGAGCAGAAACAAAGGGTGACTAGACTGTTAGGGTCAAAGCCAAAATAACAGCACAAAACCAACGGGGCCTGGGGGCTCCTATCCACACCTCTTGAAAAGTGAAGCTGGAGATTGTGCAGCTGATACCAAGTAGTGCTGGATATCACATATGCTCCCTAGAAAATGGATATTCTTGCTATTGCTGTCAACAAAATAAGTTCTCCATTGCTCCTTTTTGTCACTAACTTTTAATTCATCTGTGGAGTGCAGTGGTAGCCCAATGGAAGATTTCTCACAGACCATAAGTCCTGGTGTGGCACTTACCATAAGCACGAGACTGTAAGATCAAGTTGAACCACAAGGTCAGCAGTACAAACCCACCAGCTGCTCCTTGAAAACCCTACGCAGGGTTTTTATGAGTCAGATCCAAATCAGCGGCACTTAACAACAACAACATGAAGGAGGGCCAGGTTTGATCTTGGCCAATTCACCTCACCACACCACTGGACCGATAACAACATTCTTATCAATGGAGAAAAGATTGAAGTTGTCAAAGACTTCATTCTTCTTGGATCAACTATCAACACTCATGGAAGCAGCAGTCAAGACATCAAATGATGTATCTCATTAGGCAAATCTGTTGCACAAGACCTTTTTAAAGTATTGAAGAGCAAAGATGTCAGCTTGAGGACTAATGTGCACCTGACACAAGCCATGGTATTTTCAATAACCTCATATGCATGCGAAAGCTGGACAGTGAATAAGAAAGACCATAGAATTGATGCATTTGAGTTATGGTGTTGGAGGAGAATACTGAAAATGCTATGAGCTGCCAAAAGAACCAACAGATCCATTTTGGAAGACGTGCAGCCAGAGTGCTCCTTAGAGGCCAAGATGGCCAAACTTCGTCTCTCATACTTTGGACATATTGTCATGAGGGACCAGTCGCTGGAGAAAGATATCATGTTTGATAAGGTAGAGGGGTCAGATAAAAAGAGGAAGACCCCCAAAGAGATGGATTGGCCAAGTGGCAGCATCGATGGACTCAAGCGTGGCAACAGTAGTGAGGTTGGCCCATGATTGGACAATGTTTCGTTCTGCTGTGCATAGATTGAAACAGGTCGGTACTGACTCAATGGCACCTAACAACAACAAATTCACCTCAAGTGCAGTTACCGCCTGTCTGTCAGTGGAGAATTATGGATCTCTATGATGCACTGGACTGTGAGTCTCAGCGTTGGTAGTTCAGATCCACCAGTAGCTCCTTAAAATCTTACAGAGGGTCACTATGAGTTGGAACTGACTTGATGACACACAACAACAACAACAATGATGTTGAAGAGTTTTCAGTGGAATTTGTAGGCCGAGATAAACTAGGGAGAAGGACTTGGAGCTTTGTTTCTGAAAATAAACCAATGAAAACTCTATAGAACACAAGTCTGATAAGCAATAGAGGTGTCACATGACTGGCAATGTTTTGTTTCACAATGCATGGGATAGAGTCACCCTAACAACAACAACATGATGAGTGTGATTGGCCAAAAGCAGACTACGTGTCGGTACCTTAATTTTGAAGGAGTCTGGCCAAGCACATGAATATCTGATGTTTTCAGCTCAACAGTGATTTGTAGGCTCTCCCATCGAAACTTGTATAACTGGCCATTCTCCAAACACAGGATATAATTTTAAATGTTGTACTGCTAAAAGGGACGAATGTGTATGAAACAATCTCAAATATGACTATCAGGAGAGACTAAGTCAGGGATAGTTCTCTCCAGTTGCTGTGTTCTGAAAAAAAATAAAATTAAATAAAAATTAACTGATGGTCCATACAAAAATAAGATAATTTGCAACAGTACAGAATACTGTGATACCCACAAAAGTTTGCATGTATCTGTATAAAGCATAATGGGGACTAGGGTTGGGAATTAAAAGGATAGGGAAGCATGAGAGTAAGATTGGAAATTAACACAGATTCAGATCAAAAAGGACCCTGTACTTCATGGTAAAAATCTTTTACTCAGTCCTCTGGCAAATAGGAAGCCAGTAACAGACAATGCAAAGAATGCCAGAAAGATGTTTACATGTGCTTTATTGACTATGCAAAGGCTTTCGATTGTGTGGATCATGACAAGCTATTGCTAGCATTGCAGAGACAGTATTCTAGAAGTTAATTGTGCTCTTGAGGAACCTGTACATGGACCAGGGGCAGTTGTTTGAACAGACCAAGGGAACGCTGAATGGTTTAAAATTGGGAAAGGTGTATGCCAGGATTGTATTTTTTCACCATACTTATGGTGCTGTAGGATAATGTGCTGCACTGCAAAGTCAGTTTGAACTGAAGGTCAGTGGATCAAGCCTACCAGCTGCTCCTCAGAAACCCTAGTAGTGTTGCTATGGGTTAGAATGACTCAACGGCACTTAACAACAACAACTATGTTCAAGATCTCTGTTGAGAAAATAATCTGAGAAATAGGATTATATGAAGAAAAACATGGCATCAGGACAGGAGGAAGACTCATTAACAGCCCTGGTGTGGTGCTGTGGGTTAATGAACTGGACTGAAAAGAAAGCTTACACAGGGATGCTCTGAGTCCATGCTGGTATGACAGCACTTAACAATAACAACAATATATCAGATGATACAACCTTGCTTGCTGAAAGAGAAGAGGACTTAAAATGCTCACTGATGAAGATCAAAGATCACTGTCTTCAGTATGGCTTGTAACTCAATGTAAAGAAAACAAAAATCTTCACCACTGAAGCAATAAATAGCATACATATAAATGGGGAAAACTGAAGTTGTCAAAGACCACATTTTCTCAGATCAACCATCAACACTCATGGAAGCAGCAGTAAAGAAATAAAATGACATGTTGTATTAGGCAAATCTGCTGCAGATGGTCTCTTTAAAGTGCTTAAGATAAAGATGTCAGTTTGAGGACTATGGTTCAACTGAACCAAGCCAAGGTATTTTCAACAACCTCATATGCATTTGAAAGTGGTACAGTAAAGAAGGAAGACTATATGAGAATTGATACATTTGAGCTATGGTGTTGGAGGAGAATATTGAAAGTACCATGAACTGACAAAAGAACCAGCAAATCTGTGGTGGAAGAAGTATAGCATCATGCTTCCTGGAATCCAAGGTGACCAGACTTTGTCTCTCATACTTTGGACATATTGTCAGGATGGACCAGTGTCTCTGGAGAAGAATATCATATTTAGTAAAGTGGAGAGTCGGAGAAAAAGAAGAAGACCCCTGACAAGAAGAATTAGCACAGTGGTAGCAGCGATGGGTACAAATGTAGCACCAATTGTTAACTTGGCCCAGGACCAGGCAGCGCACTGTTTGGTTGTGCAGAGGCACTCTATGAGTCGGTGCTGACTGACAGAACCTAAAAACAACATGAGATCATGAAATGGCTTTGCATTTCAGAAAGATTACATTCATAGCTGCATGGGCAACATTCTGGAAGGGTTAAAATATCAAGGAGAATAAAATGGGGCCCAGAATTAAGGCAAAGGTGATGGTGATGGGCACTGGAGACAAAGTCAAGAGATGCTAACAAAATAAACATGGCTTAAAATCTAAAATGTTGTACCAGCCACTGAGGAATCATCTTGAGGACCTTAGAGTTAAGTTTTACCAACACCTAAAGATAAGTGATAAGGCGCTCTGGTAGCATGTTGTTGTTGTTGTCAGGTGCCATCGAGTCGGAACCGACTCATAGCGACCCCATGCACAGCAGAACGAAACAATGTTCGATCCTGGGCCAACCTCACTACCGCTGCCACACTTGAGTCCATCAAGGATGCCACCTGGCTGATCCATCTCGTTGGGGGTCTTCCTCTTTTTCTCTGACCCTCCACCCTACCCAGCATGACATCCTTCTCCAGCGATTGTTTCCTCCGGACAATATGTCCAAAGTAGGAGAGACGAAGCTTAGCCATCCTGGCCTCCAAGGAGCACTCTGGCTGCACTTCTTCCAAAACAGATTTATTGGTTCTTTTGGCAGTCCATGGCACTTTCAGTATTCTCCTCCAACACCACAACTCAAAGGCATCAATTCTTCTACGATCCTCCTTATTCACTGTCCAGCTTTCGCATCCATATGAGGCTATTGAAAACACAATGGCCTGGGTCAGGCGCACCCTAGTCCTCAAGCTGACATCTCTCATCTTCTGGTAGCATAGTGGTTATGAATTGGGCTGCGAACCTCAACGTCAGCAATTTGAAACTGCCAGCTATTCTGCAGGAGAAAGATGAGGCTTTCTGCTCCCATAAAGATTTACAGCCTCAGAAACCCTGTACAGGGTTACTATCAGTCGGAACAGAACAGCAACAGCAAAGATAAGTGATATTATAAGGGTTCTTGTGCCTTCATGTATTCAATTTAAATATTTGAGTGTTTAATACCTATATTTTAGCTGGAGGGTCACTGAATATTTCATAAGGCAAACATTCCACCTACTTGTTAAATGTCCCAGAATTTTCCATATCCATTACAACATAAATACAGACAAAAAAAAAAAGAGGAAAGAGGGCTATAGATTCAGAATGAGGGCAAGTGAAGCAAACCACAGAGGAAAACAGATCTACGATAGTAACTGATGGGATCCACATGTAGAATTATACATGCTAGGTACTTAGACCATATGTTTTCTTGTATCTAAACAACAAATGAAAAACAATACCATTTTAAATGTCTTCTCTTCTTCACTTAACAAATAATTATGACTGCCTTCTTATGTAAATGAGGGACACAAGACATGGCCCTTGTCATCCTGGAACTAACAGCAATGTGAAGATTGACAATTAGAAAATTACATAAAGAAAACATTGCAAGTATCAAAGAGAAAGGCATACAATGTTAAGAACATCATAACAAGCAAATCTGACTTGTTCCTGAAATTTGAGAAATATTTAATAGTAATCAATTAGGTCTTTACCTAACTATTCTAGGAAAAAATATTCTAGGCCATGGTAAAAGCATGCTTCTTTTTCAATCAAAAGTTCTAGAGCTTTTCTGAATAATAATGATAATTACTTTATAAGGCCAACTTAAATAACTGCATTGAGTCATTGATATGAAATATCAAAAGCATATTTCTGATGTTCAATTAGCATAAAGTTGATATGCATGATGATATCATGACAGTAAAAAAATGATTATGTCATATTGCAAAGTAGTACCTATGGAATTCTCTGGAAAATCATCTAGCAGCATAAAAGTCATATAAAATTATATGTACTACTATGGCTTATAAAAGGAGCTCTGGTAGCGTAGTGGTTACGAATCGGGCTGCGAACCTGAAGGTCAGCAGTTCGAAACTACCAGCAGCTCCGCGGGAGAAAGATGAGGCTTTCAACTCCTGTAAAGATTTATACCCTCGGAAACCTTGTACAGGGTCGCTATGGGTCGGAACCGACTCGACGGCACTTAACAACAACATGGCTTATAAATTCTTACTCTTTAATCCCAAACATTTTTCTTGACCCTTGCAGACAAAAATAGTTTTTAATATTAATATGGGCTATTTCATTTATTATGTTGACTCAAATTAAGCATGCTTGGAGTGAATCTATCTTATCCCCTACTGTATTAAGCAATACATTATTTTAGTTGATTATGCATGTGCATCCATTCAAATAAACAAAGCTATTTATGCAAATAAAACTATTTTACAAAATCTCATCATCTGAGAAAATTATGTTAGAGCCCTCTTTGATTGTTCAACAGCAGCAGCATGAATGCATATTTATATTTTACAAGCTGTATACACGGAAGCAAGAATTATTGAGGCTCTTTTTGACAGCTTAAGCTAATTGTCACTAGATTTCCATGCTTCATTTATATGGTCCCAATTACATGGCCTTCTGCTTAAGGATGAGCACTTGTCTCTGACATCATCGTATGATTTTGTTCTATCAGAACATGATAAAGCTGAATGTGCTCCTGTCCTATGATAAGGCACATTATGGCGAAAGATGTGGTGGAGATATTTTTATGATCTGGTTACACAAGTATCCTCTGCCTCAGAACTTAAGTCTGAAGTAAGTTTGGAATAAACTATCGTAAAAGAGTGAAATCTCTTATAAAATGAAAAACCAAACCCAGTGTCATGGAGTCAGTTCTGACTCACAGAGGTACGACAGAGCAGAGCAGACCTGATCCATAGGGTTTCCAAGCCTATAACTCTTTACAGAAGTAGACCACTTCATCTCTCTCCCACAGAGCACCTGGTGAGTTTGAACCACTGACCTTTCAGTTACCAGCTCAACATTTAACGCTATGCTACTAGAGATCCATGAATCTCTGACAGCCATTTATAAATGAGAAGAATCACAACGTTCTGAGCCAACCTGTCCAGACAGAAGGGAAGTAAATCTTTTCAGCTGCTGTGCTCCTCATGCCCCTCCACCCACCCACCAACCACAATCGGATTCTATAAATTCTTATATTTCCTACAGGGTGAAAACATCCTCATAAGACTTGGATCTCACTCTATAAATCAGATTACCAAGTAATTGTTACTTAAATGCAAATGTCACCAATCGTTCAAGTTATTTTCAAGTTTTTCAAACTCAAATAAGTCTGTTGATTTATAGGGGACTCACTCGATGGGCCAACAATCAGACATCATTTCTTGAGTATTAAGCAAGTCCCCATAATCATGTTTATTTTATTGGCCTGATGATGTAAACATCATTCATTCCAATCTGAACAGAAGGAAGCTAAGGTTTCAAAAGTCAACCCCATGTCAAATGTCTCGCAGCATGGAAGCAATGGAGCCTGTTGTTCAAAATCAGGCCTTTCTGACACCATAATCCATGAGATATCTCTATTTTAGGCCCCTCTCTTTCATCTTTCCTGAGGGTCAGTTCTACAAGTCAGCAAGCAAGAAATAATGTAAACATTTTAAATTACTCTTGACATTTCTTAAACATGTATGTCATTGCTTTTGTTGGGTGCTGTCAAGTTGGTACCAAAACATAGTGAACCCATGTGACACTGTAGAACTGCTCCATAGGGTTCCCTATACTGACACCTTCACAGAAGCTTTGTAGCTGCTAGGTAAGTTCAAAGTGCCAGCCAAACATTTCACTACTGAAACACCAAGACTCCTTGGGCATGTCTTGTTGTTAAGCATCCTTCAGTTGGTTCTGACTCACAGAGACCCTGTATAGGGTTTCTAAGACTTTTATGTCATCATGGGAGCAGAAAGCCTAATCTTTCTCTAGGAGAGTAACTGGCAGGTTTGAACTGCAGACCTTGTGGTTTGCAGTCCAGTGTATATTGTTTGGAGCCACTGTGAGTCCTCGAGGATGTATATTTCCAAGTAATTCCAATAGAGTAAGAAATTATTTTCTTATTTTTCACAATTTATATTGTTTCTTTGATTGAGCATCTGAGGAAATAGCTAAATTCTGTATAGAGGTCATGGGATACGGCCATACATCTTTAAATACCAAAACTGCCTTTGGGGTAGCAAGGTGCTCACATTATGGTTATTGTTAAGTGCCATCATGTTCGTTCTGGCTCATCGTAACCATGTATAGGGTTCCAGAGTAGCAGCTGGTGGGTTTGAACTGTTGATCTTGTAGTTCACAGTCCTGTGCTGATCCTACAGTGCCACATGCTCACATTATTAGAAGCTTGTAAAAGCAAAACTGACTCAGTGAAAACCAGAATCATGCTTCCAGGTCATGTTTTCTCTAAGGTATTATGCACACACTGAGTGCAGTATCTTAGTTTATACTGTTTCAATTTTAATTGTCCCTCCATTTCTTTATTTAGTGGGAAGCAAGGTAGTGTTAAGGAGCTCTGATAGCATAGCGGTTACAAATTGGACTGCGAACCGCAAAGTCAGCAGCTCGAAACTACCAGCTGTTTCTCGGAAAAAGATGAGGCTTTCTGTTCCTATTAAGATTTACAACCTTGGAAACTCTGTACATGGTCTTTATGAGTCGGAACCGACTCCATGGCACATAACCACCACCAAAAAGGTAGTGTTAGTTGAGCATTTAAATGAATCATACATATAATATGTTGTCGCTGTTGTGGGTAAGTGCCGTGGAGTCAGTTTTGACTCATAGCTGTGTATAGAGTTTCTGAGGAGCGGATGGTGAGGTTGAACTGCTGAACTTGCAGTTCAAACCCACCATGTGGTCCAGCACATTAACCAGCAGTGCCACACCAGGACTCCACATATAATATGGCTCCAATGGAGACCTGGTTTGGCGCTATGGGTTAATGCGCCAGACTGCAAAGTTGTTTAAGCTGCAAGGTCGGGGGTTCACGCTCATTAGCTGCTCCTCGGAAACTCTATACAGGGTCGCTATGGGTTGGAACCGAGTCGACAGCACATAACAACAACAACAATAATGAATTTTATTTTAAATACATGTCAAATACCATAATAATTATAAAAGAAGAGACACTGATTTGATATTCCATATTTTCCTACATCTCTGTGGCGCTCACTAGCTGACTCTCACTACACTCATTCTCAACCGAAAGACTCTCAGATTGAAGTATTCCAGACAAAATGTCTGCCAATAGCAAAATCTTTCTTTTTCTCTTTTTAAACTTATCATTGTGGTTTATGTGAAAGTTTACAAAGTAAATTCATTTTCTATTCAATGATTGTTGTTGTTAAGTGCCACTGAATCAGTTCTGACCCATAGAAACCCTGTATAGGGTTTCTGAAGAGCGTCTGGTGAGCTCGAACTGCCAAACTTGCAGCTCAAACAACTTTGCAGTATCCATTTTGTTTTTGAAATTGATTGCATTCTCCACAATGTAACAACAGTCTTCCCGTGGACTCCCTCTATTTTCCATTTCCATTCACTTTTCTTTTCTATCCTTTTCTGCCCTGGGCAAATGGTCTTCTTTTGGTCTCTTATGGTTGATTATTCTTAGTAGTGGACCTTTGCCAGTTATTAATGTTTACCCTAGATGACTAGCTACTCTTTGCTGAAAGTTGAGCCAGGGCGGTCAGTTCAGCTTTAGGTTTGAAGGACTTTTAAGGGTCATTGTTTCAGAAGTTCCATGAGTCTCTATCAGATAAGCAATCCTGGCCTTTATCATTATCTTCAGTTTTATACCATATTTTTCTCCCTCCATATCCAGGACTTCCTTTTAGAGTGATTCAGCAAGGGTAACTGGACAGCATTTATTTCTGGTGCCAGGGTCATTTAGGCCAGCGTTCACAGGCCTCATTAGTCCACAGGATTCATTAGTCCCCTGAACTAAATGCTTCCATGTCTCTGTGATTTTCTTCATTCTTCTTTCCTTCACACAGGAAAACATCAATAACTGCACGTTTAATGGTTACTCACAAGTTTTAGGGTCTCAAGTACTAACTCACCAAAGGAGGAAGTAGACCACTTTGTGGATTATATCGGGCCAACTAACTTTTGTCATGACCAAGACTATGATCCTGAGCTCTAGGCCCTGTCCCTCATTCCCTCAAGGTGCTTGGTTGTGGCTAAGTAGGTACCATAACTTTGTCCACTGTATGCTCTACTATACTCATTGATATATTTACAGCATGTGTAAACACATATGTAGTAATATCCTCTGTTGGATATTTGTACATGGGTATTTACCTTCCTGCAGACAGAATCATGTTTGTGGTCAATGACGGCATGGTTATTAAGAGCCATCAAGTTGGTTTCTACTCATAGCGACATTGTATAAGGTTTGTGAGGAGTGACTCATGGCTCAAACCACCAATCTTAGAGCTAACAATGCAGTGTTTACTTTACGGTGCCACAGCAGGACTCTGTGGTGTAATACAGGAGACAAAAATATGAAACCTTGTTGGTGTTGTTGTTAAGTGCCATCAAATCAGTTCTGACAAATAGCCACATTGTACGGGGTTTCCCAGGAGTAGCTGGTAAATTTGAACCACTGACTTTACAGCTCCATGGTCAATTGGCATAACATAGTCCCCAAGACACTGTTCTTCATCCTACTTTTGTGAATAGTAACTGGAGTCTTAAAAAACTCATGAATGACCTTCTAAGGTGCAACTACTCTTCTCTCCCTATGCAAAGGAAATAAGAGTGAAGACAATTGAAGATGCTCAGAATGGATCAGTCCAGTGGATGAATGGAACATGTGAGCATCAGTCTTTATGATCCTGAGATAAGAACTCGATGGTGCCTGGATACTACCATCAACTGCTGTGAAAGGGATCACCTTAGAATGTCCTGGATTAAAATGAGGAACAAACCTCAAAACTGTAAAAAAAAAAAAAAAAAATGGCCAGACTTACTCAACAGATAGAGATTGGAGGAACCTGAGACTACAGCTCTTGGTCAACCTCAGGTCTGGAATGGAACTCATCCTCACAGCTCAATTTTCATCCAAGCTACAGACAGGTGTGGCACTGCAGGATACTGCGCTGGGTTATAAGGTCAGTTTGAACAGCAAGGTCGGTGGTTCAAACCCACCAACTGCTCCTCAGAAATCCTATACCGGGCACTATGAGTTTGAACCAACTCCATGGCACTTAACAACAACAACAGATAAGTATTTAGGGAAGACAATACTAGTCGGGTATGCACATCCTAGTCAACCAGTCAAAATTAAAATTGTAGCATGTGCCTTAGGACAACATTCAGAAGGTTTGGGGAAGAAGGTGGAAGGAGAAGAATCAAAGGGAGCGGGTATATAATAACTGATGTTACACTGAAGGGATCACAATTATTGAAATGAAATGATGTGTATGATTTGTGGAGTGTAAAACTGATGATCTGCTCTGTAAACCTTCACTCAGTTCACAATAAAAAGTTATCTGTATATGAAGTACTGGTGTGGTGCTGTGGATAAATGTCCTGGACTGCAAAATGTTAGTATGAACTGCAAGGTTGGCAGTTCAAGCTCACCAGGTGGATCCTGGGAAACCCTATAAAGGGTTGCTATGTGTCGGAAATGACTTGGCAACACTCAACATCAACAACATATGTAGATACAATTTCATCCCTTTAAAAAACGAAATATCTTCTGTCAATACTATAAATATGCCATATATCTATACTTCTAATTGACTTCCCCATATCCATTCAATTTCCTTGTCTATTTGTATCCACTCATATATATTTTGTTAGCACTCTTATGATAGGGCTTGTATGTATTTGTATTTACCTTTGTTGCCTTCATTCTTGTGCTGTTCCCAGGGTCTTCTTTTGCCTTGATCATTACAGGGTCCTAAGCATCAGTTTTTAAAATCCCTTATTGTTGTTGTTAAGTGCCGTCGAGTCGGTTCCGACCCATAGTGACCCTGTTAGTTCCAATATCTTATCTTCCTCCTGAAGATTCCCTGGGTCTGAATTTTAGTCATATTATTTGATCCATCTTGTCGTGTGTGTGTGTGATTTAAAGCTTTCTGCTGCCTTGAGGAAATTGAAGCATTATTGTATTCATCTGTTGCTTATATGTTGGTTTGCTTCACTCTGACATTTAATTTTTAATGTATGTGGACAATGGGCTGGATAAGCTTCTCTTGTCACTAGTTTGGAGTGCTAATGAGCAGAGTAGCATATCTGCCTTGGTGAATTTGGTAGTGGGTGGAATTGTAGGCATGAGTCTCCAATCACTGAATATTCAGAGCATCTAAGGGCAGACTGAATGAGTACTGACAACCATCTGTAATCGATCCAATGATCCTGAAGTGAGTGGTGGCACCTGCACAGTGGGTGGAGTGGAAGTTGCTGTTGATATAGTTGAGGAAGGTAACTGGTTCCTGACTGATGGAGAAAAAAAAAGATAGGGAGGAGAGAGGAGAAATAAAAAGACAAGAGGGGAGGTGAAGCACAAACTAAGAAGACTTTTAAAAGTAAAACAGAGAGGAGAAAAAAGAAAATGCAGCTCTGTACGAACACAAGTGCTAGCCATTCTGCTCGTGTAAAGGCTGGAGTGGAATAAGGGGCTTACTGTGTGGAGTAGCAGGGTGGGGTGCTATTAACTGTGAAGGCAACAAGGGCAGTATGGGTTAAAAAAGTGGGGACAAGTGAGGATGGAAGAAAAATACTAAAGAGAGGAGGGAGAGGAGAGGAGAACTAAGAAAAAGGGAAATTAAAAACAACTGATGCAGCAATGGCAGTGGGAGTAGGGGGTGACAGGATACCAGGTAGTGGGAATAGGGATGACATACCTGTGTTCAAGAAGTTATTGGGATCAGAGATATACCACACTCTCTGGCTACCAATCATTGATGTGGGTGCTGGTGCAAGCCTGGGCCAGCAGAGTCCACTGTCTGGTTCCTTCTCTGATCAGAACCTTGCTTGTAATCATTCAATATAATGATGCCATGTTGGGAGAACGGGGTGGTGCTGTAAGTTAAGCATTGCACTGCTACCTGGAAGGTCGGCATCAAAGTTACAAGCCACTCTTCAGAAAACGTATACAAGGATCTGACACGCTAGTATTTAACAACAACACCCTTTTGTGCTTGGCTAGTTGGTAACTGAACACACCCTATGCCTCCTTGTTCACTGTTTCTATTCAATTTCTTCCCGAAATCAGTGTTTGATCTAAATTTGCATCCTTTCTTTGAAGCTGTGGGTTCCAGGACTGCAATCCAACTTCATTTGACTTGGTTTTTCAGGCTTTTGTTGCAGAAGGTCTAGGTAGGCTATTTGCCTAGTCTGCCATCCTGGATCAATCACCCACTTTATTTTTTAACTGACTCCTTTCAATGGTTGTTGTTGTTTTTGCTCAGTGTGACCAAGTTGGTCCCGACCCATAGTGACCCCTGTACAGGGTTTCCTAGGAGCTTGAAACCGCTGACCTTGCAGTTCAAATAGACCTTGTAGTCCAGCCTATGAATCCACAGAGCCACACCAGGAGTCAGTCCAATGTAAGAGGAACTGAAGATCAGAGCTGGGGATTCAGTCCATTTCAGAAAGACTTTATCTCGTCACTTACATTTCCACTGAGTGACACCAAGGAAAGCAACCATAGGAAACTCACCATTAAACACTATTTTTTCTAATGATATAAATATAGCAAGGAGTTTTATAAACATTTTTCTTGATCTTATATCTGAGAAATCAGTATGTTCTAACCTTACAAACACTATAAACTTTGTAAGAGAGGAGTAAAGCACTTTGCTATGTCTAGTGAAAAGTTCAACTTTGATTTTGAGACCTACTTGTAGTAATTGTGTAGTATAATATGGTATATGAACTTTAGTTCTGAGTTTCTTCTTCCCGCTTTACCCATATTTTCTCTACATTTTCTTATCTATTTGTTTTCACTTTCCTATTTTCAGTATATCTCTAAGTCAGCCTTGAACCTTACTTTGATTTAAACAAAATTCAAAGAAAAAACCCCCACAAATATCAAAATTGATTCAATATTATCTTTAGTGATTCATGAATCATCTGTTAAAGATTCCAACAAATCACACCTTATAACAGGGTCAGAGTTAAGATTACTAATGAATATCTCTGACTAAATTATATTAGAATTTTTTTCCCACTTAGAACCAAAACATCTCCTTTGCTAAAGTAGCAAAGACATGTTCTCTACTTAGAGAATAGGAGGCAAAGTAGAAAAAAATCATACAAACAAAACACTTCAAGATAGTATACTAGCATACGTTAAGGATAATAGGAACATGAGAGAGGGTGCTGGAAACACAAGGCCAAGGTAAGAAAGAGAAGATTTTTAAAAACATGTTTTCTTGTTTGTTATTTCTAAATTTACTAATGATGATTAGGATTACCAGTTGCAGTCAACAGGCAACACCATGAGTACAAAGCAGGGATTTCAAGTCTGAGATCTTTCAGATGCAGATCAGCAGAACTGTCTTTTGAGGCACCTTTGGGTGGGTTGAAACCACCAAACTTTTGGTTAGTTATTGAGGGATTCCTTTTAGGATTTAGACCTATCAATAATTAGGAATTACTTAGTCAAAAGGGTTAAGGTTAGGAATGTTTTCATCAGAAGGGTTCAGTGACATTTCGGACATTAGCGCTAAAAACAACATCCTGAGTTCCAAACACTGTGGTTATAAGAAAGCTCTGGTCCCCTTCTTTTAGCAGCTGTGGACAAATATGCCACCTCTATGCTTCAGCATTATATGTCTGAAATGAGTCTGTAGAATGACAACCAATACTCAAAACTGTATCCTCAGGATTTACAACATGTTTCCTGATGAGAAGCCTCTCTGCTTCTATTGCTTGTCTCCCTTGCTTATTTTTCGTGGTTTTTTTTTTTTTTCCTCTCTCTTTTTAAATGTTTTATTATGACTTATGTGATAGTTTACACGGGAGAACACTAGTTTCACATTCATCCTATCGTATATCGTTTTATTGTCATGGTTACAATCCCCTCCATGCATCATCAACCAACCAAAGGGTATACCCTTCCTACAAGCATGCCCTCCCCACCTCCAGTCATCAGCACATAGCCCCTCTCCCTCTCTGGGTCTAAAGTCCCAAGCTGCTCCATCTCTCCACATCATTGTCTCTGCCTCTATCTCAGGTATTACTGCCTCTCTGGGTAGGGTCCTGCTCTCCACTCTTCTCCATGGTCCAAGGAACCTCCGCGCCTAGACTGCAAAGTTAATCACACCCCTCCTTACTAAAAAACGTCTACCTTTACATTTCCAACCCTCACAAGCAGTCCTGATAACTATTATTCACAATTGTATCACAAGAGACCTATCCACATTCCCTTTCATCAGTCCCACCTAGACAGATTAGATACTAGTCAGTGGAGATTCTACCTTTCTCCTCACCCTCTGGATCCAGGCTCCCTCTTGAAAGCTT